>NW_022111362.1:2852019-2887141 GCF_000313985.2 Echinops telfairi
GGGGGGGGGCGGCATCTATCCACCAGTTTGGGGCTCTCATTAGATTGTCAATAGTAAGGCCTTTCCAGAGACTAGCACCACTATCTATCTACCCACGAACTACCCCTGGTTGGATTAAATCAGGTAGTGATGGCAGAAACATTGTGAACATAATCTGGGAGGGGTCCAAGTGACTGCGGTTAGGTAAGCATGGTCGAGTCTGATGCCTTCTTATCTGAAAGGCGAAGAGGCAGATATTTAGACAGAGGGGCCATTCCTCTCTCTGGTCACACTGCCCAAGGGCAGGAGATGGAGAGGGAGGAGACTGATAAGGTGTCAGAAATAAGGGCAGAGGGCAAAAGACCGGTGTGGGGCACCTTCCTGGGACCCGCTGCCCTCCAATGCTTGCCGGGCAACTGGAGCAGGCCCTTGGGCCACCTGAGGGTGAAGGTGGGACAGGGCAGGCCCTGACAGCCAGATCTCTCTGGCCCTGAGGTAGAGGGAAGCCCAAAGGGGAAGTGCCCTCTTGCCTTGACTCACAGAGCCAAGGAGCTACGTGAAGCCGCTTCGAGAGTGTTTGGAGAGGAAAATTCTGGGTGTGGACAACAGGTCTGAAGCTGGCCTGGGCAGTGCTCCTCTGAACATCTAGTCCTCATGGCTCCCGGAAGGGTGGACCCACTTCTCTCTAGGACCCGACCCCATTTCCCTCCATACCCCCACACCCCTTATCCCCAGGAACACAGCCTGTCTCTGCTTGCTAATGGGCTATAGGATAGAGCATTGGTACTCCACACAGCTGGCCCTGATAACCTGTCTAGGAAACAAAAGTTCACCCAGTTGGAGCAATAACCTACCAAGGGGAACATGGGTCAGTGATGTCCTGAGGGAAAGGCGCTGGCCTTGGGCTGGGCCATCTTACCTGTGCTGGGAGCGCTCATTCCTCTGGGGCATATGGCCCCTTCGAATGCTCAAGCCATGCCCTTGAGGACAACCCAGCTGATAAGGTGTCAGCTTTTGGCTGCCCTCCAAATCCCCAATCTTATGGTGAGCATCCTCAGTTTCTCATCCCAAAATGGAAGGAGGGCTGGACAAGGGCTGGGAAGGTTTCTCACTCTCAAGGCTATGCCTCCACGTGAAAGGAGAAACCCCCGGCCTGCATGTTCCCGGTGCTAAGCATTCTGTCGATATTACCGAAGTCTCAGGACACTCTGTGATGTTCCAATGATGACTGCTGCAGTCACTGCTGTGACAGAGGCTCAGGGGTATCCAATGACTTGTTCAAGGTCACACTTCTGGGAAGTGGCAGTGCCAGGGCTTGGACTCAGGTCTGATTACAAAGCCCATGAGGTTTTCCTGCATCATGCTCTCCATGGTAACCTAGCAGGTGTCCCATAGTGAGAGTGTAGGGAGGGGGCTGTCCTTTCCCTGGAGGACTGAGGGCAGAACCAAGATGAAGGGAGGGGGTCACAGGCCTGTCTGGTGCTGCCCTCTGCTGTGTCCCAGCCACAAGCCTTCCCTTAGACAGCAGTGTTCATGCCTGTAATCCCCAAGGCTGCAACGCCATGAAGCGGAGGCAGGGCTCTTGCCCATCAGCTCGGGCCTTCTCAAAGACTGGCACTCCCTGCAGAGGTTGCAATGAGGCGTTCTCCAGTGTCCTCTCCCGATCCCAGCTCCCCCTGGCTCCAAATCATCCCACCTGGCCCTCTGTAGGAGTTCCAGACTGAGGCAGAGCCCATGGCACAGACCACAGGGAGCTGGTCAGAGCAGGCTGATCCCTTCAGGACCACCTGTCCAGGGATGGCAGGGCTGCAACGCACCAAACACCTCCTGTACCCATGGCAGGCATGGCTAATCAGCCACCACACTCTTCCTGCTGAGTCTAGGCATGCCCAAGCAATCCTTTGCACACCCTTCTGCCAGTCATTCTTAACTCCTTGGCACTTATCATGGCATGGAAACTTCTGGCACCTCCACCGCAGAAAGAAGAAGGAATAGAGATGCAAACTGTGGAGGTAGGAGATTGTGTTTTGGTGGTGGGGGGCGGGGAAGGGGCGTGCTTTGCTTGAGGCCACCACCCAGTCAGAGCGAGCAGAGACTGGAACACAGATTTCCCAATTGCTGCCCTAGTGTCTGTTGTGCTCTAGGAATCCCGAGGCAGGCTCTATTCAAGGTGAGAGTCTCGTGCATGGGCTACCCAGCAAGCCAGCCACACTGCAAGCTGCTTCACATCACAGCTGCCTGCCAGCGAGTATTGTCCCCGTTCGTGGGCAGAGAAATTGAGGTTCAGAAAGGGTGAGTGAGTCTACCCACATCACACAGGGAGGCTTCGATGAGCGAGGGCACTAGTTGTACCTCCTACTTTTATTTTGCACCAATGGTGTATCTTCTCCTATAGTTAGTGGCTATGAACTATCAAATAAAACAAATGAAACGTTTTTTCCTAAAAAAAATTTTAAAAAATTACTAAGGAAACTAAGAAATCAGAAGGGAGATCTTTCTGTGAGCTAGAGGTGGAACAGAGTCCTCATGGTTTTGATCTCAGGCCTGTCCTAGGATTTATGGAGCCCTGGTGGTACTTTGGGTTAGCTATTGAACTGCTAACTGCAAGGTTGATAGTTCAAACCCACCAGCCACTCTGAGGGAGAAAGATGAGGCTGTTGACTCCTGTAACAATTTCTAGTCTCAGAAACCCTATATAAAGTCACTAGGAGTAGGAATTGATTTGATGGCAGTGGGTGTCCTAACATTGGGATATCCTGGGTGGTTCAAATGATTGCTACTACTACTACTACTACTCTGAATAGTGTGGCTGCTACTACTACTAGTACTACTACTGAGTGAAAGGTTGGCATTTAAACCCAGCCAGAGGTGTCCCAGAAGAAAGGTCTGGTGACCTGTTCTGAACAGTCATGCCCTGGAAAGCCGTGGGGAGCAGTCCTACTCTGTTTGCACAAGGACCCCACTGAGCCAGAGTCCCCTAACATCTATAGATGAGGAAACTGAGGGCGAGGGCAGCAGTGGAGTTGAGCAGAAGGTCTCCCCGCAAACTGGGGGTGGGGAAGGACCTACCCCCTGGCCTCGGAAGCCTCAGCCTGTCCTCCTCAGCTGCTAGTGCTTCTGTAGGGGCAGGATGGGGCAGGGCATCTGGCAAGGGGCTCTGCATCCTTGTCAGAATCTGTGGCGCCTCCTCCAGAGACCCAGTGTGGTACCCATGGCTCTGTGCAGGGATGCCCGACACCCTCACGTCAGAGGGTCCAACTGGGCTAAGACTGGTGCACTGAGCCACAAAAGCCCTCCCCACACTTCTCAGATAGCCCACAGTTTGTGGTCCCAGCCACCTGGGTCTGTAGTCTATCACGTTGACTGGCAACTTGACTGTGCTTAAGGAGACTGGGTTGCCCACTCCAAGGCCAAATGTGGGAGCCACCTCTGTGCACCACACCCCATCCTTGGGAATCCTTCAGAAACACATGGAGCACCCCCTGCCAGCTGAAAGCTCGTGGAACCAAACTCATAGGCCCCGTGCTTTACAATGATGCACTCGTTTGGTACTTGATGCGGCACTCTTCAGTTCACGAAATACTTTTGGGTCACAACCTCATTTGGCCCATCTAAATGGCAGTAGAGTTTAGCTGTGAAGGGCACCAGGCTTGCTGGGTTCAAGCCTCCCTTGCTACCTGGAGGCTTCCATGGCCCCACATGTGCCTCAGGCTCCCCCTCGGTTCAATGGAAGTAGGAATGGTGGGCGGCTGTGCTTCTTGAGTGAGTAAATAGGAGCCTCTGAGCACAGCTCCAGGCACCCGGCAAGCTCTGCTCTTTCCAAGGGGCCAGGCTCTTGTGTGTGTGCGTGTGTGTGCGTGTGCGTGTATGTGTGTGTGTGTAGATATTAACCTTATAACAAAATCATATCCAGATGCTAAATTTGTAAAACATAGCAGAGGGCATTCTCTGAGTAGAGGGTGGGGTGAGCCAGGCTGGCCCATTCCCCTCTCCCCCACCCAGGTGTCTCTAGGAAAAGCACCTTGGACAGTGTGGGATGGAGAGGGTGGTGAGGGAAGCAAGGCTCCCATGGCCATCAGCCAGGCTGAGGAGCTGAAAGAGCTGTTTAAGAGGCAAAGGCCAGCCAGAGAAAGTTCCAGAAGGAAGGAGCTTTGGGCTTTGTAAGCCGAACAATGCTCTTCGGTTCCCTAGGCAGCATCAGCAGAGGGCCTGGGTCAGGTACGGGGCTTGCTACATGGACACGAGTATGAGATTTGAACAGGCCAGGCGGCATCTCTGCGTGGAGGCTGGGAGGCCAGGGAGGAGGTCTGCCTGTCCTGAGAAGAAAAGAGGAGGGTAGCTGGGATAGTCCCCAGGCAGTGCAGCCTTGAGATGCTTCTGGACTAAAGGATCCCATGGCTAGACACATGAGGGTAGGCTATCTATTCTGTCCACCTCAGGAGGTCCGGAGGAAGGCCTTAAAGGTCAGGCTTGTCCCAAAGGTCAAACAAAAGCCAAGCCAAGCCAGTAGCCATGGACTCGATCCTGATTATTTATGGCGTTCTCAAGTATGTAGAGAGCTATGCTTTATACCAGGGGTTCTCAACTTTCCTGATGCCATGGCCCTTTCACACAGTTCCTCATGTTGTGGTGACCCCCCAACCATAAAATTATTTTTGTTGTTACTTCATAGCTGTAATTTTGCTACTGTTATGAATTGGGCAACACCTGTGAAGGGGTCATTCGACCCCCAAAGGGGTCGCGATCCATAGGTTGAGAACCGCTGTTTCATGCGGTTTTTGTTATTGGGTCCTTACAGGAACCGACTGCCAGACCTTTCTTCTGAGGCGCCCCTGGGGGCGTTGGAACCACCAACTTTTCTGTTAGTGGCTGAGCACTTAAGTCTTTGATCCCCACCCCTTTCCCCTCAGACTAGTTACTGGTTCACAAAACACTAATATCATTAAATTAACTTTGAGGCGTCATAGAAGGAGATGGTGCACTGAGCTGCCAACCACAGGGCCAGTGGTTTGAACCCACTAGTCACTCAGGAGGAGAAAGATGAGGTTGTCTGCTCCCATAGAGATTTCAAGTCTTGGGAACCATAAGGGGCAGGCAGTTCGACTCTGTCCTGTAGGGTTAAAATGAGTCAGGGAAGAATTGATGGCAGTGAGTTGGGTTTGCTTGTTTTTAAACATCAAGGAATAATTGAATAATTGAAATAATTGAAAACTGCAACCTGGATTCTGGATCTAATACCGTGCCCAGCTTCGTGAAAGCCAGTTCCTTGGTAGGTATACCCAAACGGCCAGGAGTCTGCCCGAGGGGCCAGGGAAGGGGAAGGTGCTAGGCCACTTCCTGGAAGGGCAATCAGTGGTCAGTCATATAAGCTACTTGTGGTAGACGCTCTGCCAGCTTGGGAGTCAAGCTGACCACTCTGTCAACTCGGACCACTCCCAAAACTTGCCCACGCAATACATTCTGAAGGGCCCAGGTCCCAGTGGCAGCTCTCCCCCTGGTTCTGTGGGGCTGACCATTCTGGACTCTCAGTTTGTGGTTATTCATAACAACCAGGACAATGTGCACAACACTCATTAGGCACTTACTTTTGTCAGGTACTGGACCTGCCATTTTATGAGAATTGCCTGCCTAACGAAACAACCAAGGGCAAAGTGAGGAGCACCATTAACTGATGGGAAAGCTAAGACTGACAAAAACGAAGACTCTCATCCAAGATCCTACATCCAAAAAGCAGCAAAGCTCGGATTTAAAACCAGGTCTGTTAGATTTGAAGCCCAGCAACTAGCCCCTGTCTGGGGATGGTCAGCCCCTTATAGCTATCGCTATGTGCCTGGGCTGACAAGGCCGGATAAGCCCAAGGGGCTTCCACTCCGTGGGCCGGGCAGGTGTCCCTAGCACTCTGTGGCCTGCCTGGACCCCAGTTTCTATAGCTCCAGGGGTTAACAAGGTTCAGGAGAAGGGAGTGACCTCAGTCAGCGCCAACCTTCAACCCCATGAAGCTGCAAAAGGCACCTGACACTTAGGGAGGACTCTTTCCAAATTCTTCTACCAATCCAGCCAAAGGGGCACCATGCTCCCACTTTATAGATGAGAAAACCGAGGCCCACAAAGACTATGCACAGGTGCCCAGGGTCACAAAGGGCTGCTATGATTGGGACCTGGGTCTGACACATTGCAAAGTCCTTAGGATAATCACAACCCTACAATGGCAGGGGCCATGGCAGAGGAGGTGCACTGCAGTGTAACTATAGTCTGTGTCCTGGTGGGGACAGTGGTTATGAATTGGGCTGCTAACTGCAAGGCCAGCAGTTTGAAACTACCAGCCTCTCCAAGGGAGAAAGATGGGGCTTTCTACTCTCCTGTGGTTAGTCTGGGAAACTCACAGGAGCAGCTCTACCCTGCCGTATAGGGTTGCTATAAGTCGGCTTCAATTTGATGGCCGTGCGGTTTGAGTTTCTAGCCTAAACTAGAGACTGGGTGGTGCAGTAGGTTAAACAATGGGCTGCTAAGCACATGGTTGGCAATGTAAAACCAACAGACTTCATGGGCGAAGGATGAAGCTGTCCACTCTGTACAGATTTAGTCTCAGAATCTGCATAGAGCAGCTCGACCCTACCCTACAGGGTAATTATAAGTAAGACTCAACTCAACAGCAGGGGGCTGAGTGGGAGCCATAACCTCGCTACCTCCCCCACGACAGCTGGGTGGATGTCACCGTTAGGCACTGTCCAGTCCGTTTAGACTCACGGAGGCCTGATGGACAGCAGAAGGAAGCGTGGCTCGCTCACCGTTGTTATGGTCACGGTGCTCATGGTGGCAGGCACTGTGTCAGTCCATCTTCTCAAGGGTGGGACTATGCAAACGGGAGGTGCTTCGAGTCCACCAAGGGAGTGGGTAGCTTGGGACTAATGCAAATCACTTGGTGGAGTTGGAACAGTGCAATTCAGGTATATGGGACACTCTTGTCAGGACTGGAGCCCTGGTGGCTTAGTGGTTATACATTGGGCTGCTAACCACAAGGTTAGCAGTTTGAAACCACCAGCCACTTCATGGGTGAAAGCTGAGGTACTGTAAAGAGTAATAGTCTCAGAAAGCCACAGGGGCAGTTTTACCTTGTCTTACAGGGTTGCTATGAGTTGGAATTGATGTGATAGCAGGGAGACTGTGAGGATTGATCAGCTTTGCCATCCCACGAGGTTTAAAATGAGCTACCACCATGGCAGAGAGAGGATCGTATGACCATCAGGAAAGAAAAACCAGGAGTAGCGCGTGTCTTTTGGACCCGAGATCCCTCGCTGAATCAGGAGGCAGAAAGTTGTGACACCAGAGATGATGACAGATGGGGGACATCAGTGGCAGAGAAACGGTGGCAACGGGAGACCAGCAGGAAGCAGTGATGTGGACCTGCCAAGCAGAGAGTCAGAAAGCTGAGTGCCTCGGGAGGCAGGCCGAGAGTGTGCCCCCTCTGAGCACTGACTGGCGGAAGTAGAAGGGCTTTGCAGCACTTGCCCTAACAGTGCTGAGGGCCGGAGAGAGGCGTGTCTATGCAGGGAGCGGAGAGGAGGCTCTCCTGACTGATGAACTGGATCTGGAGTTGTTCCAGGTCCCGAATTGTAACCCAATAAACCCTATAACTGTGAGGATGGTCTGTGAGTTTTATGTAGCCACTACAATGAATTATTGAACCCAGTGCTGTAGAACGCACTGTGGCAGTGATGACCATAGGAATTGATAGAAAGGTTGGAAGATAAGAGACATGTTTGTAATCGCCACTTCATAGGAATGGGCCTTGGGCTGATGCTGGTGTCTCCTCTTCCCCCCTGTGAAGTCAAGGGAGGTCAGAACCACCCCCACCCTGTTTCTTATGGTCTGGGAAGAGAGCCAGACTCCCCATGGCACCATGTGACTTTGTGGCCCTGCCCTTCACGTCATGGCTTTGGTAACACAGGATGAGTGACATGATGTCCAAGGCGTCTCCTAGTTCAAATGCTCGGGCAAGAAGCTAGGGGAAGAAGAAATGTCTAAAAGGAAAGATGCCAACCTTGAATTCCAGAGCTTAAAGTCCAGGGGACGGCAGATAATGCACCAATCTATCAGCTGCCAGCCTTCAGGGGCCCCAGTCCAGGCTTGGGGCATCCCCACAGGCTCCTGGGGAGGGAGATTTGGTGCATCACAGGGCCAGTGTGGCTGGGGCAAGGGGCAGGCAAAAGACCTGCCTTCTCTTAGCAATAAAGTCACAGGCCTGCCTGGACATTGTGCCCGGCTGGGTGGCATCAAGATCTTCCTTACCAGAGAAGATGCTGAATTGAACCAGGATGCTCACAATTCATCTGCTTTTTAATTAACTTGCCCTGCTGCCTTAAGTGATTCCCTGCTTACGCTTATTCTTTTGAAAATTCCAAAGTGCTATTTCTGACCTGTGATTTACTGTGGCCGTACATCTCTATAAGCAGTGTTTTAGCTTAAGTGGCAGTTGCATATTAATTACAAAGTTAATTATGTGCTGTGTAATCATGCTGTAATTCATTAGTTTACTCTATACACCCTGAGAGCCTCATGCTAATAGCAAGATCTGACAGAGGGTTTCAGGAATCACCCAGAATGATCTGCCGGAAATCCAGAATGGGCTGGAAAGGGCTTGAAATTGCACCCAAATCCTACTTCCTTGGAACCTATTTGCTTTCTGAGGCTGGTTTTGTACTGGATGAATAGGCTCCTTGCTGCCTGCAAGCTGGAGTCTGCTCCTGGATTTCCCTCTGTGGAAGTGCTAGGAGAGGGACAGAATCTGTTTGAAATTACTTGTGGAACAGAGCACCAGTCTGGGTGAAACATGAACTGCTCAGATCACCAAGACAAAGCAGTTCCAGAAACTTGCACTGTGGGGAGATCTGAGGGTGGAGGAATCTCGATGGAGGAGGGTGGGGGAGGATTCAGCTCTGATGCAGTCATTTAGACTGGGAGCCTGAGAGTCTAAAGGGGGGAGGGGTATCCCTGGGACTTAGAACAGACTGAAACACCAAACTCACTACCATCAAGTCAATTCCAATTCATGGTGACTCTACAACAACAGACAGCTTCATCTTTCTGCTGGTGGGTTTGAACTGCCGGCCTTTATTATCTAATAGCACCACAAGAGACAGAAGTCTTCAAATCAAAAGCAAAGCCATTGCTGTTGAATTCCAGCCTCCACATGTCATAGAGCAGAATGACTACAAGGTTTCCTCAGCTGTAATCCTTCCTTGAGGCCACTGCAAGGGCTCAAACCACCAACCTCAAGCTGCTCACACTACCCAGGCTCCTTGGGCCTCTGGGCACCCGTTGCTTCTTCTCTACTGTATCCTAGGAAGCAGCCGGGCTCTGGAAGTGAGGATGCCCCCATTTCTCTCTCCCTTCTGTCCTGGCCCATTTGTCCACCCCTACCAGTATAGCTACGTGATTTCAGGGCCCCTGGTGGGTTCCGAGCCCACTTGCACAGAAGTATGGGCACTCACTCTATATCTGATCACTCCAGGCTTGTTCTAGGCTTGTTCAATTTTAGCACAATTTCTCCCAAGGCCTGGTGTTGTCCGCTCACTGAAGAATCACCCATGACCCTCCAGTGGCATTTAAAAGTCAACATGAATAAAAACAGAGCTGCATCTCTCCCTGCCCCCCTCCCCACCTCTCTCCCCCTTGGCATGCTCTCTCTATGCCAATCTGGGAATTGGATTTCAAGCCACTGTCATGGTAGGGGGAGGATTTAGAAAGGCTGTGGCCTACCCTGGACAGAGCAATGTGGTGGCTAAGACCCTCTGCTTTCCAAATATAAACCTGCTAGCTTTATTTTTGCTGACAGCTGAACGAGCAGGGAAAAGAAAAAAAAAAAGGAAAAGCTCCAGTTAACCAGAGGAGAGAAAGACGCAGAGCCCCAGCTGGCAGGGAAGGAAGGTAAATAAGAAGAAACAAAACATGTCCTTGTGCTTCAAGCGGAATGTTTAAAAAAGAGGGGAAAAGACAAGGTCAGGGGCAGATTTCATTTTCTACCAGTTCAGTAGGCTGCAGGGAGAGGCAGGCTGCTGCCGACTCAACAGGGTCAGGGCGAATGGGTTTTGGAGGGAACTCGTTCTGTGGGACAGAAGTGGAGGTGGGTAGGGTTCCTAGGAGCCCAACTGTTATAGTCTCCTTTTCAGGGACCACACTGGTTTCCCTGGTAACAGAGAGTTGGGCCTTCGAACTTCAGAGAGAGGACCAGGGGCTCACCTGGGCTGTTCCGGCCAACCCTCCGCTCCCCCCTCGTACCATCCCTCTCGCCAATGGCCAAGGCTTCACCAGCTGTGCCGGGGCAGCAAGAAGGCTAGGGGAGGCATCATGATGTCAGCTCGGCAAAGACCGGCCTGGCTCTCCTGCTGCCTGCATGCCTGCAGGGCTTTGTGGCTGAGCAGGTAAAATGCCAGCACCAGCTTGGAAACAAGACTGCCTTTGACAACACGAAGGACACCAAGGGGGCTGGGAGAGGCTCCAGGGTAGGTGGCCCGAAGACTGCTCTGGTATGGCCAGCGCAGGGGAGCTGGATAAGAACAGAGCCAGGTTGTAGCCACCTCCCTTTCCAGGCTCACCTGGTAGATTTTAGAGCCCATCTTCCCAGAGAGAGCTCTTCAACAGCTGGCCTAGAAAGATGCAGTCCATGCAGATGACAGCAAAAGGGAGTGTGATGGGAGCGGGAGAGACAGGAGAGGCGGCAGAGAGGGACCTGAATGCATTTGTAGAGCACTTATCCAGCCTGGCGCTGTGCTCTAAGTGCTCAATATACATTAACTCATTTAACTGGCTCTCCAGCTGCCTGGAGGAGAGGGTGAAATTATCCCCAGTGGAGGGAGATGAAGGGTTAAGTGACAGGCCCAAGGCCACCCAGTGAGTGGCAGAGTGTGAGTCACACCTGCCAGCCTCTGAGCTCAGTTCTCACGCCCTGAATCAGATGGGAGAGGGAGAGGCTGAGGCTAATGGTCTGTTCCTCTAGTGGTGAGAGATTTCCAGAAATTCCCTGCTCCCCTTTCCAGAGTCTCCTCCTTTCCTCTAAACATCCTGCACTTGGGCTTCCCCCAGCAAGAGCAGCCAAGGAGCAGAGCCACCTGAGGCCTGACCTTCCCTAGGGCCCGAGAGAGTGTCCGTTATAAACCGGCCTCTCTTAACCTCACAGCTATCCTATGAAGCAGCCCATTTTACAGCCCATGTTACAGGACCTGGAGGGTCCTGCAGGCTCAGTAATACACCCAAGTTTGAAAAGCTTACAAGAGGCAGAGCTGAGACTCAAGCACTGGGCTAATTTTAAAACCAAAGAATATGCTTAACTATTGATGATACTACTTAAAACAACAACTTTCTTAGCTTTTCCTGTGTGTAAGCACTCTACATATTTTAACTTCTTTTATTCTCTCAACTACTCTGCGAAGTACATACAATAATGAACACTATTCCATAGATAGGGAAACAAAGGCACAGAGCTTTGTAAGCAACACAATAAAGTACAACACAGTAAACTGTACAGCCCGGGCTTTCATTCAGCAAAGCAGACTCCAGAACCCAGACTCATAACTCTCAGGATGCACTGTAACCATTGGGTTAGCCTGTCTCTCAGCTGTGGGTCCTTGTCGGGGCACCCCACAAGGGGCAGGTAGACTGTCCCTTCAGAGAGCTTAGTTCCCTGGAAATACCTTCTTCTATGGTGTATGTGTGAGAACTGAGTCTCTGTATGTGGACACACACATGACTATGTGTGCAAATGTGCGTGTGCATGTGCCTGAGGCCCAGAGAAAGCATGCAGCTGATTTATAAGCCTCAGAGAAGATGGGATTGCAAATTGCACCCACAAATCTTTTTTATCGAGGTGTTTGGGACAGGTAGACATGTCGTGAATTCCCAAGAACAGGCAGGCCTGCACCTGGCCTTGGTTCCCTCACGCGTCCCGTTCTCGCTCTGAAACAGGACCTGATGATGAGGCACCTAGATGCTCTCTGGAGGTCCTTTGATGGTCAGCAGTCAGTTCAGCCCAGATGGTCTGGACAGCTCATTAGGTCCCTTGGTTCTTAGCAACATCAGGCCCAGGTTATCTGTCCTACCTTCTGACAGCCCATATGGTCCCACCTTCTCAGATGGACACTTCACTGTCCACAGGACCAAGCAGGAGGTGGATAGCCTGCACTCTCTGGACACTCCCCACATGCTGCATGCTATGCTAGGCTAGGCATTTTAACTGCCACGACCGCCATCAGAGGTAAGGTGCAGAGAGGCTCGGTGACTGTGGCCATGGATCTGAGCAGGGGCCACCTGGTCTTGGCATCTGTGCTTAGATCGACTGCACTGTGTCCCCTCAAGTCACACAGCCAGGGCTCCTTTGAGGCATCTTGGCTGGAATCCACACTAGGGATCCTCAGGGCCTGTCCCTAGCATTCAGAGGGGTAGCAAAAGGGCCAGGTTAAGGCCCAGCTGGGATCCCTCCATTGATGTTCACCCCACCTAGCTATAACAGATGCCCTGAACTAGAGCTGGGCCACATTCTCCATTCTAAACCCAGCCTGTTGTGACTGCAGAGGAGATGGGGCACAGGACCTCTCCCCATAGCACCTCCCCTAGTAGCCAGCTGTGGTGGCTTCTAGGCAGTCCCATGCAGTCCCAATGTACACCCAGGGCCAGGGTCTCTGCAAGTTCCATGGCAGTCCCCCAACCCCCAGGATGAGAGGAAGGCAAAGGAGGGGCAAGAGAAGGCTCTCACAGGGGGTGGCAGTCAGGATCAATGCAGGGGATGTGGGCAGGACAAGGCTTGGCTTTACCCTAGCCTGCTGTGTGACCTCAGCCCAGTCCACTGCCCTTTCTGAGTTCTGGCTTTTTTATTTAGAAACCAGACTGTGCGGTCCCTGGGAATGTTGCGAAGTAAGAGAGATCGCTTCACTCAATGCACCACACTCAGAAAGATTTCTCTTACTTTGTTATTGTTGTTAGTTGTTTTTGTTTTTTTTTGTATATGAAATTCAGGATAGGTAAACCTACAGAGACAGTAACTGGATTAATGGTTTCTTGGGAGTATGGCAGGGGAAGTTGGGGAAAATGGGGAGTTAACAACAAACAGTGAGTAAAAGACAGAAGAAATTGTCCTACAATTGATTGTGGTGATGATTGTACAACTCTTCTTAATATGATGAAACTACTGGATTGCATAATACATGAATTATATGTCAAAAAAGCAGTTAAGAAAAAGATTCTCTGACACACACACATACACTTGCATAATCACAAACATGGATCTGCATGAGCACAGGCACACACACACACACACACACACACACACACACACACACGCACACGCACGCGCAGTTTGGGTAATGCTGGGTTTGGAAATCTCCCTCTGGGCCCAAGCAGCACCACGTGCCCAGCCTTTCCTTAGGAGAGGCATCTCTCTAACCGGGCACCAGGGTGAGAGACCTGGCTCCTCCTCTTCCAGCCCAAACCTACAATTCAGGCTGGTGAAATGACAACCGTGCCAGCGGGTGGGGAACCTGGCAGAGACCATGGTGGTGGCTGTGAGGCGGACTCGGTACACACAGTGGCCCTGGCAGGGAAGGTCAAAGGAAGTAAAGCCTTGGAGTGTGCACTTTGGCGGGGGGAGGGGGGGGGGCGCAGGATGGAAGAAAAACATGAGGATGGGGGGCGGCACAAAGCCTAGAGCTGGCCTGAAGTGGCCTGTGCAGGGCAGATGGAGAAGGCAGGTCAGGAAGGGGTCATGGCTCTAGAGACACAATCACAGGAATGGGAAACTCTGCCAGCCAAGCCAAAAGCACTGCGCTAAGACCCAAGACAGGCAGACAGGCCTCTAGGTTCTGGGAGGAGACAGGCAAGAATTGTCCTATGTCCTGAAGCTGCAAACATCCTTAGCCTCTCTGGGAGGCCTCTTAGCTTTTTACACAAGGTCTCTGGGACCTGACTGAAGCTGATTGCTGGGGAACCCCTGGGTTTCCTTGGTCCAGGAGGTGCTGGGCTTCCCCTGCCTGTGCCTACTTTCCCACTGCTGGTAGGAGGGCACAGCACATGACCATCAACCACCCCCTCATGTCTGTCAAGTTGGATGCCTTGCCACTTGTCTCTGCCTATCTCTGCAGGGGCTCAAAGGGCCTGCTGAAGGCCACCCATCGGGGATGCAGCAGAAGCTGCACTGCTTGGGCTGCGTCAGCCGGAGCCCCTACCTCACCCCAAACAGTTCCCCTAGTGCACCTGCCACCAGTTCCTGTGCCAACCAGGAAGCGAAGGCTCAGTCTCCTGGGAATGCTGTCCCTGACTCTGTGGTGACCTTGGCACAGAAGACCCCATCCCTGGGTCTCGGCTTCCTCATCTAAATCAGGAAGTAGAGAAGGGCTTCTTCGGTGAAGAGCAGGAGACAGAGGGGCATCTGGGCAGAGGGCATGGCTTAGTCCAAAGCTCGGGGTGTGAGGGCAGCAGGGCATGTGTGCAGGGGGCTGAGCCAGGCACTGGGGTTGAAGTTGGAGTTAGGAGCAAGGTTGAAATGATAGTAGGGGGATGGATAGTCACCCCCAGTTGCTGAGTCATAGCGGCTCCTTGTGTTCAGAGCAGGTGTGCCCCAGAGGGCGTTCAACGGGCAACGTTCTGGAAGAAGATTGCCAAGCCTTTCTCCTGCGATGCCTCCAGATAGATTCAGATCACCAGCTTCTCAGTGAGGAGCCGAACCCTAGACTCCGGCACCTCTTGGGGACTCCTGGGACTTGGAACTGGGGTTGGGCTTATGTGATGGTCCATTGGGCATTCACTACTCTAGAACAGTGACGCTTGACAAATTTCTCAGTCTCTGAATCACGTGAGGGGCCTGGACAGGCCTGTTTGCTAGGAGGCCAGTGCTTTGGATCACCAAGAGGGCCAGGCCTGGGTCTAGCATCGCCAGAGTGCTTGGGAGACTGGCCAGGGGGCAGAGGAGGCAGGTACTGGGCAGGCAAATCCCAGTGAGCTCTAGCTCTGGCTTTGGCTTGGCTCAGGGCCATGAAATGTGTCCCAGCTCAGGTCTGTAACCACAGACTGCCACCTAGAGCCACCTTGGGCACAGCCTATCACAGCCATGAGGTCAACACCCCCAGCGTGGGTGACCTTGTGTCATAGTCTGGTACCCTCTGGGACATTCCTTCCTTCAAGTGACAAGAGCACCCAGGCCTGATCTCTGTGGAAGAGCAGGCTGCCCCGCCACTCCCCTTGCCCTCTCCATCTGTCCCCCACCCCCCCACCTTTCAGATGGCCAAGGCATGAGTCTGCCCACCGTCCCCACCTCACTTCCAGGAAGGGACGGATGGATAGGTGTCAGGTCAGGCAGATGGGAGGCATGCCATCCCTTCAGCTTGCCTGACCAGGGAAGCCCATGGAGCGTGATGTCTTCTTGCCTCTGGGTCTGTGCACTCTGTCCTCTTCAGTCTCTCTGTCCCCGAAGCCTGCCTGCCTGGTGCGCCTGCTCACAGGCTGCCCGGTTCCCACTTGGCTCGGCCTCCTCAGCCCCTTCCCTGCCCCCTCTAGGGCCTGAGATGGCTGTTGTCATGGCAACCCTGCTCATTCAATCTGGGGATAATGAAGCCACTGTGTTTCTCATTTCCATGAGCTGGAGTGTGGAGCAGAGGGGGGAGAGGGGGCTTTCCCCTTCCAGCCCCTCCCTTCAAACCAGGGCAGAGGCAGTCTCCAAAGGGATAGTGTGTGTGTGTGTGTGTGTGTGTGTGTGTGTGTGTGTGTGTGTGTGTTGCGGGTGGGGGTGGGGTAATAAGTGGCGTGAGAGACATCAGTAGAAAGGGGCTGCCTCCTGGTGCCACTCGACAACTGACCTACCACAGAAGGCGTATGGCTGGTCAGGGTACACTCAGTGGCAGCAGTGCTGCCTCCACCAGATGGGAGGGGCTGGCGCCTGGATGCTGTGTGACCTTGGGCTAGTGCCTTCACCTCTCTGTGTCTCTTTTTCCATACAACTCAGACCACTGAGAATGCCTGGGGTCCTTTCTGAGTGAACAGCCTTCCCCCACGAAGTCACAATTAGTGAGAGAGGGGCTGTGACCAGGTACATTTTTCAGCCCTTAAAAGTAGCCCAGGCCATCTTCCCAGTGGTAGCCTCCTCCTGTGTTCCCGTAGGAGAGTTTGAATGAAGGCAGGCAGGGAAAGTACCCAGCACACACCGTAGGTGCCACCTGAGCTGAAGTCTCCCTCTGGTCTCCACTCTGAGTCCCAGCCTGCAGCACAGAGCACAGGTGTTGAAGACCCTGGTACATGTGTGCCACCCGCCACAGCTGCCCCCACCCCTCCCCTAGGCGAAGGGTGCTGGAAAGAGGCCTGCCTGAACAGCGGCTGGATGGGAGACGAGGGCCTGAGAAGAGTGGGAGCCTTGGGCTAGCCCACCCAGTTGGTGGTGGGGCTCAGAAGGAGTAGGGCTGTCTGGGAACACCGCAGCTCACACACCCCTCCCCCAGCATGTTCCAAGGGCAAGAAGCCAAAAGCACTCACCCAGAAAACCCTGGCCTGTCTCCCCCCAATAATTCAATCACCTTGGAGGCCAGTGGCCCTCTCTCCTGGCTGACAGATTAGAGAGGGAGGGCAGGGAGGTATGTGGAGGGAGCCGGCAGGGGAGGCAAGGGCAGCCGTCATGGAAAAATCAGAGCAGGGCTTGAAAAATGAAGAAGTAAACCTGCCAGGAAGGAGACAGTCTCAATCCATCCTCCATAAAGCTGTCTGAGAGATACCAAGCCCAAGGATGCCAGCTGGGCAGAGGGGAGCCGAGGAGGCTCCTCTTGTGACCACTGGACTCCAGCTACAGCCTAGGGAGGGAATGAGGGGTATGGTGGGGGGTAGGAGGCGGGGGTTCACAGGATCAAAGTAACAGGACAGTTTGGCAAGAACAGGGCCAGGAAGAGGGAACTCTTGCACTTGTCTCACCAACACTGTACACGGTAGGGCCTCAGTATCTCTTTCTGGGCCGACCGACTGCCCCAAGGAACGCAGTGTGCGCTGTGTGTCAGCAGCACTCGTGGCAGATGGACCATGAGGACTAGAACAGAGCCCTCCACCCATTCCATGGATGGTAAGACTGAAGCCCAGGCAGAAGGATTTTCTCAAAGTACCAAAGCAAGTCAGAGCATTCTAGAGCACAGGGTATAGGCCAAGTCAGGCCTTGCCTTTAAAATAAGTGGCGTGGTTGGGATATCTCCCTACAGTGGAAAACACTGGTGCCTGACACCCCACCCCAGTGCACCCAGTCTAGGCCGGGGGAAGATACTGCCCTGGCCATTCTGTGGGCTGGAAAGAAGCATGTGTTCGAGGGAAAATCCATGACCCTGATCATGCCCATGATGTAAGACTAAAAGACAGCGATAGGAAATTGAGATGCCGCCAGGAAGAAAGACACCCACATATTGACCGGTGTGATCTGTGAGAGGGGATCTTACATGCAGGACTTCTTCTCTTCCTGCAGCTGCCTGATGAGATCCAGGCTTTCTACAATAACTCTGCGTTACTTGTACAATCAGGAAGAAAGGGCGCTGTTAATGCTTAATACCTCAGTCAGTGCCACAAAATGCTACTCTGTTCGTGGACCCAGTAAAGATACCCTCGCGCATTACAAAGCATTTACTGACAAACACGTGCCCATGCACCGAGCCTGCCCTCCTGGGACCAGTGGGCCTGGGACCACCCTCCAGTTCGGGGATGGGAGGGCCCAGTTCTGCTCTCGTTTTGCTGTAGGACCTCGGGTAAGTTGTGGCACCTCTCTGTGCCTCTCGTTCAGAGCTTGCAGGACTGGTGTCCAGATCGGAGGAGTACTGGGTCTGGCACCCTCCCCTCACAAACCAAATTCACAACCTTTGTAAGCTGGGGACACAGAACTTTTCGGATGGGAGGGGGCAGCGTGGGGGACAGAAGGGTGGCCAAAGTGCCTCCAAACACAGGGCAGGCTGTGCAGGGTGGAGGAACCTAGCCGAGCAGCTCCGAGTGGCCCAGGGCCAGTGTTCACCCGCTGTTTACAGTGGAAACACTGACTTGAAAAGGTTTCACTTTTCCACTGTTTTTGTGGCGGTGCTGTGGGAGCAGGGCTTCCTGAGTGTAGAGCCAGCTGTCCAAGGCCACACCAAGCCCAGCCCGCCTCTGGCCCCCAACAGGAAACATCATGTTTTCAATTTACGGGGCCCTGCCAGGCACAACGAGCAGGCCACCTTCCTTCCCCGGGCCCTGCTGCATGGAGAGAGCCATTGTGGACTCAGGCAGGCAGGAGAGCTCAGCCCGGAGGGGCCACACTCCCAGCTAGCTCCAGCCACGGTCACTCTTAGTGGCTGAGGCACCTAGCCACTGCATGCCTCCAATTCCAATCCCTGGCCTCCTGCTAACTGCATTGCTGTGTCCTGCCTCCTTGTAGGACAAATGGGGACACTGCAGCCCACAACGAGAGGAGACTTCCCAGTGCCACCAGACCTCAACACAGATGGGCAGATTCTCTGGCAGAATGGCACTGCCCCCGGCCCCCTGCAGACAGGGTGGCCCAGGGCTGACTTCGCTCCATGATTACCATGGGTCAGGCACTGCCAGCTCTTCCCGTAAGTCTATGAGCTTCCTGCCATTCCTTCCTTACCGATGGGGAGACTGAGGCTCAGTGGGGCTGAGGTCACAGGCATGTGTGTAACAGACAGGGCTGGGAGCCAAGGACTACAAAGCTGGCCCTCTCCAACCTTTCTTGCTCCCTAGTACTGCTTGGTGTCTGAAGCCACTCTTGTCCTGCTGAGCACAAACCTCAGCACTAAGCAGGTCCTCCACATTCTCTCATTGCCAAGAGCTTCTATGCAATATTTACGGCCTTTGTGTCCACTCTGTCTATGTTCCGACTGCCCCCGGGCTCGGCTGGTGGGCAGGAAGCTGTAAGCAGCACACGGGAGGATCTCAGGGCCACCAGCAAGCTCTGTGCCTCTCTAGGCTGGAGGGTCAGTCCATGCGAGCAGATGCATTTGTCTGACGCCTGAGGTGCTGCAGTCACTCACAAGGGTCACTGTTAGCCGACACCTTGGGATCAGCCCGTTGTGCCCCACAGGCTTTTCACTGTCTGATGTTGCTGAGGTCGACCGCCAGACATTCCTTCCTAGTCTTAGTGTGGACCCTATGCTGAGCCCTGCTCAGCACCATTCGCGATGCACAAACCCTTGCCAATTGAGGCATGGCGGCTGCCCTGGCTGAGAGTTGAATCCAAGTCTCCTGCACAGAACCATCACTACCTCACCTGGTACAGGGCGTTGTTAGGTACCACAAGGTTGACTTCAACGTATAGCAACCCCACATGAGAGAGTAAAACTGCCTCATAGGGTTTTTGTTGCCTAATCGCTACTGGAGAAGATCACCAGGTCTTTCTTCAGTGGAGTGGTGAGTGGGTTTGAACCTCTAACCTTTTGGCTAGTCGCTGCGAACTTCACGGTTGCACCAACAGGGCCCTTGCTTGTTATAAAGCAGGTGCTGAACAAAGACGTGCAGGTTCGGTGGGTGGCTTGGTAGAGGGCTGAGAGCTCTTCCCACCTGTCAGGTAGTAAAGACTTCTCCAGGAGGGCAAAGACACAACCTTACTCTTGGGGCCTGTGCAGCTGCTGCAGGCACTGGGGCAGTCCTTTCCTATCCCATCACCACTTCCAGGCCCCAGGCCCGGCAGCACAGCTGCCCTCCCCAGACCCCGTGCTCATTTTCTGGGACCTGCTGAGCTCCAGCACTAGACACAGGCATTTTCAGGGATGTCTACAATAGACATCTCAGGGACTGCTATCAAATACTTGCTTATGTCTTTCACGTACTGTGCCCTCTCGGTTGCTTCCCACCCAGGTCATTCCAAAGGCGAGCCACTGTCCAGTCATGGCACTGGCATACTCCCTGGAGATTCCCAGCAGTCCTGCAGGCAGGGCCCTAGCACCCCACAGCAGCCAGGAGCCCCAGAACCTGTGAGGACAAAGCAGGCCAGTCAGTGGCCTCCCACCAGGGAGTGGAGTCGTCCAGGAGCAGCCTGCCACAAAGGTAAAGACAGAGACTGTATGTATATGTCCCTTTACTGCTGTCCTCTTACACACGCACACCCTGCTCACAGTCAGAGAGGGAAAATGAAATTAAGGGGAAAACGAAGAAGGAGCGACCCTGTGTAACAGCAGCACCCAGAGAAAACGTAGCGGAGACGAAGACGGACCGTGGTGGAAAGGGTTGTCCTGGGAGTCTCATGCATCTGCGTGGACATGACAAAGCGTTGTGGTGTGAGGGAAAGACAATGCCTGAAACCGAGACAGAGACCCAGAGAAAGAGAATGATGGTCAAAGGGGGACAGAGACGGACACAGTCTGGCAGAGGGGCACCCAGAGCAGACAGCGAGATCACAGGTCAGCAGCCCCAGCTGACTTCTCTGAGCTTCTTGGGGTCACACATTCAAACAGGCTTACAGCTGCTGGTGGGCTGATAAGTTGGCATCTAAGAAATGGGAAGGGCTTGGGTTGCTGGGCTCTAAGGGGTCCACCATTTCCCAGGATGCCCTACGGGCCGGGGATGATGTGGTGACTCACACTGATGGTTCTCCTTCCTCTGGGTTCCTCCCCTGGGCCTCTGCTCAGGCTCAGGGCACAGGCCTGGGGAGGAAAGGGCAGGGACATTCAGGGGTGTTGGAGGCAGGCTCAGCCCTAAAGCAGCTGCACCTGCCTCTGCAGTAACTACCTGGGTCTTTTGGGACCAGCCCCTTCTCACTTCTAGGCCTGTTTCCTCCATTCAGAGAGGAGGGATCAATTAGACCAGCGGTTCTCACCCTGTGGGTCGCAACCCCTTTGGGCTTTCACAGGGGTCGCCTGATTCATAACAGTAGCAAATATACAGTTATGAACTAGCAACAAAAATAATTTTATGGTTGGGGGTCACCACAACATGAGAAACTGTGTTAGGAAAGTTGAGAACCACTGAATTAGACTTTTCATTCCCCGGCTTCTAATATCCTACATCACTAGTATCTTTTTTTTTTTGTAGTTCAGCTTCAAAAAATAAGCTTGATTACCTGTTATGTTTTCTACTCCCAGAAAGAATGGCATTTCAGAAACCTATAGAGGCAGTTCTACCCTGTCCTATCGAGTCGATTGCTTGATGGCAATGAATCTGTCTTTCGTTGTTTTTGTTTTTGAGGTCCATTGGTGAGCAAATTCCTTTGGCCAAACAACAGCAAACCCGCTCTTCTCATGGAGTCAATTCCAGAGTAGAATGGCTCCCTCAGCTTTCTGAGACTATCGATCTGTCTGGTTGTCAAAGCCTCATCTTTCTCCCCAGGAACAGCTGGTGGATTTGAACTGCTGACCAACTTCACCACTAGGGCTCTTAAAATTTGAAGTCCCTGGTACTATGAAGGGGTGGAGGTGAGATT
The DNA here is from genome assembly GCF_000313985.2 of Echinops telfairi. Classification (NCBI taxonomy): domain Eukaryota; kingdom Metazoa; phylum Chordata; class Mammalia; order Afrosoricida; family Tenrecidae; genus Echinops; species Echinops telfairi. The sequence continues at coordinate 2,873,408 of NW_022111362.1, forward strand.
GTAGTCTATTGCCCAAATTATGTTAATTGTATCATGACATCTCTACATCTATCCAAATCTCAACGGCCACTTCAGTAGGTACTCCAGCCCGAGTATGCCATCAGAGAGTGGACCATTGAAGATGCATCACTGGTGACTTGGTTTGTGCTTTTCCTTTTCCCTTCCACCCCCCACCCACCCCACCCCCAAAGAAGAAATCAATCACTAGTATCCTGTATGTGCAAAGCGTTTTCTGAGTCGTGCTCCCCCTACCCCATTTCTGAATGAACGCTTCTAACTTTACTCACTTCTGTACCAACTGAACTTTGTTTCAGATACTTCAGGCTTACAGAGGTATCCCCAAATGAGCATCTCATCCCTACCACGCCCAGAGTAGAAGTGGTTTCAAACGGAGGCTGCTCTCTGGATTCTGACATGCAGGAATGAATAAAGAATGAGCAGGGACCACAGCTATATCCTCTTGTAGATCCCAACCTTCCCTGGCTCCTGGCTGCCCACCAAGTAAAGATGCGACCCACTTTTCAGGCCTCCTCACATGCTACTCTCCACTGGGTCATGAACTGAATGGTGAGGGGTGGCTGGATCCCTTGGGTGGTGGGCTGACCAGGCCCTTCTCTTTGCTCATACTCTTCCATTCATTTGTAGCCACAGCTTTCTCTGCCCATCCCAGGCATCTCTAAAGCAGAGCCCACCTAGTCACAGCGTGGTCCATGTCAGTGCTGGGAAGGGCTCTTAGCTGCAGTCTGATACCGGGGTGGGGAAGTGGGGTTGGTTAGCTGCCTGGGTTGGGGGTGCAACTTGGGCTGCATGGTTCTGTAATCCGGGTAACACGTTTACTATGCACCCACTATTTTAGACACTCGGTGAAGTATGTGGCCATCTGGTCCACCTTTTATGACAAGGAGGATGAGTAGACCAGGTCTACCTGAGGCATCTCCTCCAGGCAGCCTTCTCTGGTCACTATGTCTGGTAGCAGGGTGGGTAGTAGTGGATGTCCCCCATCACAGGCCCAGGGTAAGTGCTCTGAGCTTTGGGTCTGGCACAGGCTCAAGCTTTAAAGTCAGAGTTGGGTTCAAACTCTAATCCTACCTTCCAGAGACTGTGTGGCCAGGGGCACGTCAACAACTTCTCTTTCCTCAGTTGACTCCTGTGTGAAATAGGCTTTTATGACAGCTACGTGAGCTCAGGCACATAAAGTACATGTTGCAAGTCATAAGTACTTCCTGGGACACACATGTACATGCACACTCACAGAGTCGCAGCAGCAGAGCCCAGGGACTTAGAAGGAAGACTGTTCTCATCAGGTGCCACGGAGTTGATTTCAACTCGCAGTGACCGCCTGGCAGCCGTGACGGGGCAGAACTGCCCCACAGGCCTTCCTTGGCTTGTCGTCTTTACAGGAACATTTAGAATGCCAGGCTGGGTTTGAACCATTAACCTCATGTTTCCCAAGAATATATGTTCAGGTACATTCTTTAAGTTCTTCTTCATTATTCTCCAGGAGGAATTTCTCCCCACAATAAAAAGAAAATAAATAAACAAATAACCAGAAAAGAAAAAGCAACAGGTTGTTCTCATGGACAAGTTCAGGCCAGGCACAGGCCAGGCCTCAGATGACCTTGCAGTGGCCCACTGGAGGGAGCCTGGTGCTTTGGCTCACTTCTTTCTGGGGACAGAGCTTACCGGTTTGAGAAACCATATGGCACTGGACTCTGTGTGACTGGCTCACTGTGTCCTCCCCTCACTGCCCCCATAGCCATTACCATTTGAACATCTGAATTATCAAACTGCTGGGCAGCAAAGGTTGGCAGATAATTTACTTCCATTGTAACAGATCAGTTCAGGGACGGGCCCAGTCTTGAACTATTGGGCATTTGTGTTTGCTTTGGAGCTGGGAAGGCATCAGAAGTCCTGGGGGATCAAGGTCAATACCAAGGAAAATGCCAAATGATTTGGTGGAGGGGCGGGGTGCGGCGTAATTTTCTCCCGCCTTATCAGGGGCTGTAATCTGCATGGTCGCAGTTCAAAACCCCCAGCAGCTCCATAGGCGAGAGACTGGGAGTTCTACTCCGCCAACAGGTGCAGTCTCAGGAAACCCACAGGGGGTTACTATCAGTCAGCATTGACTCGATGGCATTGACATTAATTGGATCTAAAAAGCCATTCCTGGGCTGTGAGGGGATGGGTGAGGACTCCTGAGGACAGGCAACATGGAATGGAGTTAGAGCTGAAGTTCAAGGTCAGATGACAAGAAAGCCTAGCCTGGAGACTAGAGCCTTTGGCTGTTTCGTAACCTCCCTTTGCCTCAGTTTCCTCACCTCTAAAATGAAGACAATTACTGGGACCCGCCCCACAGACTGTGCTGTCTTTGAGAGGGATGATACATGGCTGCACAGCTGTATCGCAGGGAGCTGGGGACAGGGGAGGGGAGGGGTCCCCTCAGCACAGAAAGCCTCTGCAGTCCCCAGCTGTGGGAGGAGCCTGACACCTGAGCCTTGGTGACTTCCTGCCACTGCCTGGGCCGAGGCAAATAGGAGAGGTGGAGTGTAAAGGGAGTAGGCAGCAAAGTGCAGATGGAGGGAGCACGCTTGGTGACAAAGGGAGAGTCAGTCAGGCTGGCTCCTGAGAACCACGCGGACCCTTCCAGCACCTCCAGATGGCGAGTGCAGGGAAAAGCTCCTACCAGACAAGGCCCTGCAACTCACGGCCCTGCAACTCGCTCTTGACTTTGAAGATAGCCCTGCTCTGGCATCCTCCAGCCTGTGGGAAACCGCGGGTTGGCACTCAGACGCCCGCGGGGCTCCTTGGTCCGGCTGTGTTGGGGAGCAGAAGCTAGGGTGCCCTCCCTTGCTGGGGCAGCCGCAGGCTGGATGAGGGGCCGGATTGATCACATGGGGCTCTAGCCAGGGTCCTGCTTACCTCAGTTTATCTGTATGACCAATGCGGATGCCTCACTGCCTTTCTCTGTAGTGCAGTACAGTAGCCTGGTCTGGCCTGTGGAGAGCAAATTCCTCGGGCCTCAGTTCCCCTATCTGCAAAGCAAGGAACTGGGGTGCTCTGTACAGTGTGCAGGAGCTACCTAAGGTGACTGAGCCGCCCTTAAAATTCTACAGTATGAAGTAGAACACATTTCAGATTTCAAGGACTTGGTATGAAGAAAGAATGCAAAGGATCTCATTATAAATCTCCCTACTGGAGACGTTGGACAGGGCAAGATATGACAAAATACCCATTTATAAACTATCAAGGGCTCATGAGGGAGTGGGGAGGGAGGGGAAAAATGAGGATCTAATGTCGGGGGTTTAAGTGGAGAGAAAATGTTTTGAGAAACGATGTACAAATGCGCTTTACACAATTGATGTGTGTATGGATTGGGATAACAGTTGTATGAGCCCCTAATAAAATGTTAAAAAAAAAATCTCCCTACTGATGAGTAGTTACAGGATAGTACACCGAGTACACAGGGTTAAACAAAATCGAATATTATCACAACTAACCCCATCTGTTTCTTTTTATTTATTTTAATGAGGCTGCTCAAAAATGGAAAAGTACATCTATCACTGTGTTACATTTCTATTGGGTAGCTCTGCTTTAAGCTCATTTTCAACTTCCAAGTCTTGGGGAAGCTATGAAAGTTAAAAACCAAAAACCCAAACCCATCGGTGCAGGCCCAGGTTGGGAAGAAAGACTGCAGGTCAGCGGCTCAAGGGCTGGGGCTAGATGTCCCTGGATTGATATACCTGCAAGGTCCCCAATCCCTGGTTTCCCTTTCCAGGGAAGCAGATAAACCCAGGCTGGGCCCACCCACATGTCAGCAGTCACAGCTGCTTCTGGAATGGTCTGAAAGACATAGGTGGCCCCAGTGGGCAAGTGGCTGCCCTCTGCCAGGCCAGGCTTGGCCTCAAACCCCCTGAAACACAAGCTCATGCCAAGGTATTATAAACAAGGCGAACAAGACAGAGCTGCCCTAGTTGAAGGGCAGGCCATGAGCCCCAGGATACCCCAGCTGCCCATATGTGTTCTGTGCCCCTAGAACCTCTTAAACCTTGGCCTGCCCAGAGTCCATGCTAGAACTGCGGGGCATGAGCTCAAGCAATTCTCGGTCTTGGGCATTACATGCTCAAGGGATGCTTGTTATAGGTGGTATGCTGCTAGGGGCAAGAGGGGCTGAGAGGAAGGTGTGGGCACTCCCACCCAGGGCCAGCCTGCTATGGTCGGAACGGCAGTGCTAGCTGTGCTGTCTCTGGGGTTGCATCCGCTCATGTCTCCTCTGCGCTGTGTGACCTGGCCTGCATCCACCTGCAAAATGGATCGAATCTCAACCCCAGCAGTTAGGGGGCATGGGAATGAAATGCGATCCAGTTTACAGACTTCTCTACCAACAGACCTCCCCATTATCTGTTCTAGCTGCCCCACTCAGGCGTCTCACGGAGCAGACAGGAGAGAAAGGGGAGGGAAGACATGGCCAGGGACCCTGAGAGGTGGGGCTCAGAAGGGCATTGTTTGAGGCAGGCTTCAAAAGGCTCCACTGCCCTGCAACAGCAGAGGGGGCAACAGGGTGGGGGCCTTCAAGGCAGGAGGGGCTGCTGGGACAAAGGGGCAGCCATGGAAGCAGAGTGTGTTAGAAAGGGGAGTAGCAGCTGGGGGGTTGCACCTGGGCACGAGCAGAGGCTGGTAGGGGCTGTGGCTATGAAAGACTGGGGCCAGATGAAAGAGGCCCTGGATGTCATGCTGAGCTGGCCTGGCACACAGCAGGCACTGTCAGGAAGACAGGGTGCCTGGGGACCAAGGCTGAGTGCGGGGGCTCCCTGAGGCCACCTGGGAGAGCACAGGGCCTCCACTGCCAGGCCCATGAGGTACCTTGCGAGCCAGGAGCCCCCTGCTGCTCTCTCTCCCCTGAGGGAGAGGACAATTTATTTATTCATGAGCACACACATTCCCACGAGGCAGCCAGCTCCTACACACCACACTTCTAATTATAGCAGGAATTTCATTAATGCAGGAGGGAAATGCCAGGTTCCCAGCTTCCCGCCCTAGCGCGCTCCTGTCTGTGGACACAAGCCTGGCTCACTCTTCTGCCCCCGTTGCTGCCAGCAAGATGGCAGTAGGGCAGCCACAGAGCCAGGCCCTCCATTGGGCTTTCTGAACCAGGGAGATTGGCCTCCTACTAAAAGCATTTGCAAGGTTGAAATGAACCACCACCCGACCTCTGGCCACACACAGTGGCAGCCACCAAGGTCTCTGTTTGGACATCTCCAGAGAGCAGAATGAGAGGGTAGTTTGCTGGCACGAGCTGGACAAAGAAGCAAAGGGGGAGCCACTGAGCCCTGGGAGGACACAGAGCAGACCTGTGATTGGGCCACCAGGCAAAGGCAGTCTGTGATGAAAAGGAGAGACGAAGGGGAGGAGTTATCACTTAGGGATAAACCCCAAGGAGGCCTCAAGGCCTGGGGACAGGATAAGGCAAGGGAAGAGTAGCAGAGTCGATGCCATAGCTGAGCCAAGTGGGGCTGTGGGTGTGAGAGAGCTGCAGCGTGGGGGGCCACCTTCTGACTCCCAAGAGGGCTGGGCAGAGAGAGGGGAGGCTGGATACACACAGCCAAATGGGGACAGAGGTGGAGAAGGGCCCGTCACTCACATAGAGAGGGAAGGACAAGAAGAGGCAGAGTAGTGTCTAAACTACAGAGCACCCTGCCAAGAGAACCCAGACACATGTACACTCATAAACACATGTGTTCATGCGCACATTCAGGTGTGTACACAGTCACCTGCGAATACTATGAATACACACACATGTACACATGACACAAGGGTGTTACACACCCTCTCTCTTTTCCACTCCCTTCTGAAGCCCAGAGCCTCACGGAGGACTTGCTTAGGAAGGGCCACACTGCCCACCCTACACTTTTGGTGTGTGTGTGTTTGTGTGTGTGTGTAACCCAGGCACATATAGAGGCCAACGGGAGAGAGGCTTTGAGGGAGACAGGGCTTTGTTCAGCCCCAGTTCAGAACTGGCTTGTTGAGTCCGATGGCCCAAGGAGGAGGCAGACATTCCCATCTGCAGTCTCTCCTGCACGACCCTAGTCCACACTCCAGGGGGGTGGGGGTGGGGGAGCTGCCAAAGTCACGTGCCCATGATTAGCGGGGAACATCTAGGCCTGCCCTCCTGATTCCTAAACACAGATTCTCAGCCCTCCCCACTGCCCCATGCTGCCAGGAGCCTGGCTTTTCCCACTGCCCAAGAGCTGTCCTGGAGCCACATCATGGGCAGGCTGAGGGGGGCAGCACCAACATGTTGGTGTTGTGCACGGACAATCCTCCTTCCTTAGCAGTCTCCGAGAGCCTCCCCGGGGGTCCTGGGGTCTGGCAAAGGGCAGTCTTCTGCTAGTCCAGTCTTCCCAGTCTCCATTCTGGGGCATGTACCTGGTTCCCAGTCCCAGGGGGGCTGAACTCCCCGATTCACTCCCTGAGCATCCTGAGCAGCTCAGACCTAGCGCACACACTTAGTATTGAGGAGGGGCACACTACCTCTCTGGGGTGCAACCAGCCTTTTTGTCTCCAGGTAGCTCGGGCTTCCCAGAAGTTTCCCTTGAGGCTGTCAGGGAGACGGCTGGGTTGTCAATGGGGGCTCCGAGCTCTGCTGGTCATAGCTCATGGGCAAAACCATCCTTTCATTTTCTTGGAATGTGACAGGATGGACCCGTCACCCCAATGTCACTTCACAACTAGATGGAATGTCCTATAACCAGTGCCAGTCCCTGGCTAGTGATCACTAAGAAACTCACTCAAGTTAAAAACAAATAGGAACTGGAAGTGATGGCGTGCCAGGCACTGGGATGAGGGAGTAAAGGCCTGGTCACCGTCTTCCTGGTTTAACACGTGTTACGGGGACAGAGCTGGGCCAGGACGAGGCAGATAGGTCCAAACCCAGGGGCTGTATCTCCGGGCCAAGGCCAGAGTCCCACACAGGCCGCGGTGGGCTCTGACACCCTGCGCCTTGATCCTGTCGGCTGAGGACGAGAGGCGAAGGCGCCTGTAGCCGTCCTCACCCTGGCCTTTTCCGGACACGGTGGCCACCCTGATGACCACCCTCACCCGCTCAGAGTGCTTGCCTGTCCTCCTCCCCCGAGGCTTCCTGTTCCTCACTTCTTCTTCTTCTTCTTTTAAAAAAAGAATAAACTCCAAGCTGCTCCTATGATTAATTACCAGCTGCCTAATGCTCCGCCACTGGCACTTTCTGGAAAGGGAATGAATTACCTTGAAAAACATCCAAAGAGAGAACCCACCGTGAAGGAGAATTGCAAAGGTTACCTCACAATTCGTAGTAGGTTCTCGGGCCTTATCGAATTCCTGGCAGGCCCCAGTGGGAGGGGCAGGCGCCAGCCTTGGGGGCCACCCTCTGGCTCCGGAGTGCTGTGCTTGAGGGACCTGGCAGAGAATGCAGGGTCCCGGTGAGCTCGTTTCTGAGTGAGCCAGGTGCCTGCCCTATGGCTTCCCCTCCGTCCTGACTCAGCTGGCTATCAGCTGGCTCCTGGGTTTGGACTGGCACCTGCCCATTCTGGCCCTGGCAGGCCTTCAGGGGTGGGAAGGGTCAGAGTGGACGTGTGAGGGAGGAGGAAGGGTGAGGGCGGCTGACAGCTCCTGAGTGCTGGAGGTGTACTAGGTGCTGTCGGTGCACCCCCTAACACAACTTTGGGGGAGTGGGATGGGCAATGGAATTGGCGTGGCGGTTACCCATTGGGCTGTGTTTTGCATGGTTGGCAGTTCAAAACCACCAGCAGCTCCGTGGGAGAAAGACTGGGCTTTCCATCCTGTAAATAGTCACGGTCTTGGAAACCCAGGCAGTCTCGGCGGCGAGTCAGCCCCGACGGCAGTGATTTGGTCTGGTTTATTGTACAGATGGGCAAATGAGGCACGGACGAATCACCTCAGGTCACAAGGAGCAGGGACCAGGGCGAGGGTTTGAAGCAGGCCATCTGACTCCGAGCCTAGACGGTCCCTGCATGTGGGCTTGCGGGGGAGCAGTGGGTGGGGCAGTCACAGCTCAGAGTCCAGGGGAAAGGACTCTGTCCTCACCCTGGCCCCTTCCGGAGGAGCTGGCCCAGTTCTCAGTGCAGGAGCCCCACACCGCAGGTGGGCCGGAGGCAGGTGTAAAAGCCAATCTGGCCTTCGCCCGTGGTCCCCAAAACCCACCCCCAGCAGCCACTGCAGAGAAAGGCCAGGCTGCAGAGGAGAAGCCCCTGGGTGTGAAGTGTGAGGAACATAAGAAGTGCCAGTGGGGACTGCCTTGGGCCCAATCCACCCAAGGCCTGGAGTCCAAGTCTGGCGCATGGTGCTCCATGGCTGGTACCTTCCCTCCCACACACCCACCCCTGCCTCAAGCACCGGAGCCTAGCCACCCACTTCCACAGCCCAGCCCCTCGCCGCCTACCTCAGGGATCCGTGAAGCACCAGTGTCCGACGTGGGCAGTCAGCAGCTCACGGCCCTCTTGGCCTCACTTCAGTGTCATCCTCCTGCAATGGAAAGAGGCAGTTAGTGGCTGCCACGGCCCACGCTGCCAGAACCTTCTGCCCAGCACAACTGTGTCATCGCTATGTGATGGATGGACCAAGAAAGGGGCACAACGGGGTGTCTCCTGATAACTCATGTTACTGAGTGACCAGGGGCACACTCTGAGCTCCTCTGGGCTTCAGTGGACCCATGGTCTCTCTTAGGGTTGCCGGGAGAGTTCTAGGAAGTAGGGTAACAAAGGACCCCTGGGTGGTGCGAACGGTTTACACACCTGGCTGCTAACCTGCAGTCTACTCAGAGGCACCTGGGAAGACTGGCCTGGTGTCCCACGTCTGAACAAGCAGACACTGAAAACAATATGGAGTACAGTTCTTCTCTGACAACTATGGGGTCAACGCTGGTTAGAACTGATTCAATTGTACTCAACCTTCACGCAACAAACATTGAATTAGTACTAATATCATTAAACTTTTTTGCTGTGAATTAGATAAAGGTTTACAGTGCCAACTCCAGTCTATTCAACAATTGGTCCACATTTCCCCCTGTCATTGACTGCAATTCCCATAAGGTAACATCACTTCTTTCATCGCTTCCCTCTACTCCTCCCCTTTCTTGACTCTCCTGAGCTTCCCTTCTTGCGTAACTGCTGACCCCTTGATGGTTGGTTATTTTAAGGTGTGTGTACTTCCTAGTGGTACGATGCCTCCCAAAGACCTATTGATTGGCTGACAACTGAGCCATGGGATGACTAAGATAACCAAGGGCTACAGTCTGAGGGGCTCCACCAGCTTCGATCTGACCAGCAAGCCTAGTCTCTTTTATGATTTTGTCAATCAATATTTACAGCATCCTGCGCTGTAAACAGGATAGTGGCCCCAACCCCTGGGGGACTAAAACAACAAGCAAGGACTTGAAAAATGCATAACGAAAAGTGGCGCTGGCCAGAGTGAATGCATACAAGGAACACAGAGCAGGCTGCAGATTGAGGGGGTTCTTTCTGGGGAAATGAAGTTGAAGGAGACCAAAATGCAGGGAAAAGCATTCAGCCAGAGGGAACAGACCATGAAAAGACTCCAAGAGAGGAAAAGCCAGCACAATATGTGTGTGTGTGTGGGGGGGGGGGGGGGGGGGGGGGGGGGGGGGGGGGGGGGGGGAGTAGGTTGGTGTGTTGGGTGCAGCAAGCAAGGCAGGGAGAGAGAAGGATTGTGTGAGGCCTCAGGCTGGGGTTAAAATCATCTGGAGGATTTAAACTGCTGACAGGCAGCACCCTGCTCCCAGTAGAGAGAGCCCCAAGGCTGCTGTGGGGAGAAGGGCTTGAGAGGGAGGGGAGAGGAGGCAGACAGGAGGTGAGGTGCAGGCAGGAGACTGCAGAGCTCAGAGTACATGCTGGAGGGCAGGGGTGGAGGGGCAGTGGTGGAGGCTATGGGTGCACTGGGGCGTGGAGAGGAGGGGAGGGAGGAAGAAAAGATGTTCTCTTTTGGCATGGGCTTGGGGCATGATGATTACTGTTCGGCGGGGTCCAGCTAGCCCATCACTTCAATGTCACACCAACAGGCCCCTAGCCCCATGGACCTCCTGTGGAAATCCAGAAGGGTCAGTCTGGTGGCCTTGGTGGTGTGCTTCTCAGGGTCCCCTCAGAGTCCCCCTCAGAGTCTCACGGCAGGCTAAGAGCGTCAGAGCCTCAAGTTTGAGCCCCACTGGTGAGGGACATTTGCTCAAAAGTGAGGGAGAGTTGCTACGATCCCCCACTCCTGCCCCAGTAGGCAGGGCGGTAGAGTGGGGCTTGTGGCCACAAGTGACGGGAGGTTGTGTGCGTACCATGGACATGGGGGAGAGTCCCGTTTCTTATGGGCAGTGGGCAGGGGCTCCTGAGTGAGAGACAGGCTTCAGTAAGAGACCATTAAAATGTGGGCTCTGTAATTAAAATGAACTGGTTCAAATTCTGGCCTTACCCTCTGACCAAGGGGTGGCCCTGGGCAAGTTTTTTGTTTGCCTGGAATCTCCATTTTCTCCTTTGTAAATGGAGACTTTGAGTGGGTCTCACTCCCATGCAGAACTCATCAGACAATGCACATGGTACTGGACTATGGTTAGCCTTCCATGATCGTCAGCTGAGACTTCCTGTACATTTCAAGGACAGGTGCTAAGCTCCAGAGCCCTGTCTGCAGCCCAACTCAGTCATGGGCCAGAGAATGGGCCTGCACTCTCGCCCTTTGCTTCTGGTTTCCTGTAGCCCCCAAACTCTGCCTTCCTTGGGTTCACTGATTTGGAGTGTCTCATTCACAGAAGAGACTGAGACCCTCAGTGGGGCAGTGACTGCCCCATCTTCTGCTTCACACAGCAGGGTAGTGGTGGGGGCAGAACTGGACAGCTCATGCCTTTCCCCAAGGCAAGCTGGCCACAGACTGCTGACAAGGAGAAAATAATTATTCTGGTAGTTGAGACAGAAATCGGAACCAGAAAGCCCTTGCACACTTGGTGAGCATTGTCTAGCTCCCAAAGTGAAGCTGCAGAGCCAGAGAGGTGAGGAGCCCTGCCCAGGACACACAATTAAGTGGAGGTACCTACATTTGAACTCAGGTCCCAGCCAGGGGCTGAGTCCTCTTTCCTGAATCTGCATTGGACTCCACACCTGCAAAGTGGGAGGGAGCAAGGACCTTTAATATATGGTGTCCACAAAAGCCACACCAAGCCCTCTGTCTGACTCAGAGTGACCTTCCAGGACAGGGTAGACCTGCTACCTAGAGTTTCTGAGGCTATAAATCTTTAGCGGAGCAGACTGCCCCATTTGTCCTCCCTCAGAGTGACTGGTGTATTCAAGCTATCGACCTTCAAGGTGCACAACCCAATGCTTAACCCACTGTGCCACCATGCATGAGATATTTCTTTAACTCTCAGTGAAACCCCATGAGGTAGAAAACTCAACTCTGCCACTTTCCCATGTAGAGCAGGGAGGTTCTGTAACTTCCTAAGGTCACACAGCTAACACAGAGCTATGGACAGGGAGGACTGTGAGAAGTGGTCTTCCTGCTTATCCTACAGGGCAGCCATCAGGGAGCCTAAACTCCTCTAGTCACAGGAGATGCTCAGTAGCCCTTCCCAGGGCCAGAGAGCCTGGGCATCTGGACCCCCCCTGACACCAGACTGGACACCCTTCACAAGGAGCCCAGTTGCTGTCAAAGGGCAAGCTTGCTTAGAGCTCTGTTTGAATCCCTGGTTTGCCACTTGAGCAAGTCACTGGCCTCTCTGAGCGACCCCACTCCCTGCCCCAATCTCCTCTTTAAATAAGAACTAGGTACCCTTCTGAGGTCTCTGGGGGGTGTAAGCTCTTGGCTACTAACCAAAAAGTTAGGGGTTCCAATCCTTCCATTGTCACTGAGGAAGAAAGGCCTGATGCTTTGCTTCTGCAAAGACTGTAGTCAAATAACAACAGTCTGCAAAAACAATGGTCTACCTACATCCTGCTGGGGTCTGAAAGGTTCAAGAGTGGCCATTTAAGGTGCAACTGTTGGTCTCTCCTTGCTTGGAGGAAAGAAGAGTGACGAAAACGGAAGACGCATGGAAGCAATTAGTCCACTGCACTAATGAATGGACTGTGTCAACCCCACTCTCCACCACTCTGCAGCCAGAAGAACTAGATGGTGCCCAACTCCCACTACAACTGCTCTGAAAGGGATCACCTTAGAAAGTCCTGGCTGGACTGGGAGAAAAGCGTGGGAAAGAAGTCAAAACCATAAAAGCCATCAGGTTTATTGGTTGTCCAGAGACTGGAGGAGGCTCCAAGACTATGAATCTTAGCCACCCTTCAGGTCTGCAACAGAACTCACCCCCAAGGATCAATTTTCAGCCAAAGAACAGGAGTATGAAGAAGAGTTAACGATACGGCGGTATACCCACCTCCGAATAATCCACCACGTGGGAGCAGAAGAGCAGCATCTAGCCAAGGACACAGTGCGGATGGCTTCGAAAAGGAGAAGGAATGGAGACAGGGAAGAAGGGGGCTTAGTAACATTACTTTAAGGGGACTGCAGTCTACACGATGTAACCCAATGTGTCACATGATTAAGTGAATTGTGAAGTGGAATACTGATCTGCTCTGTAATCTTCACCAAATTCACAAAAAAAGTTGTTAAAAAATCATTACAACAGTAATAGTAATAATAAGAAAAGATTGTAGCCAGAAAACCCTAGAGTTCTAGTCTGCTTTATGACACATGGGCTACCAGCAATCAGCGTGTCCTCAACGGCATGGCACTGAGCTTGGCCTTTGTTGTTTTATTTTTGTCTACTTGCTTCTCCGGCCATTTGCCAACGAGAGGAGACTCAAGGCTGATCTTGCAGACAACAGCTATGGCACTGACTTACGCTGGGGGAGGGGCCTTAGGATGGTCTGCTCGGGTAGGGGGTCATCCTGATGCCACACACAAGAGATCCCTTGTCCCTGTGATGGGAAGGTTTAGTAAAACATGAGGTATACAGACACAGTGTCACAGCGGCCAGCAACGGGCAACTAGAAGTGTGAGAAAGGGGTCTTTGCTCAGGATCCTAAGTGGCCAAGCAGGGAACTGCGAGTCCTCACCCCACCTGTCCAGCTGACTGCTCCACTGCTGAACTCTCCTGAACCAGTTCATGCCACATAAGTGCTTGGTGCCTTGGGGTCAGCTGGGTTCCTAACTCCATTTTACCGATGGGCCAAATAACAGAGGGCTCTAGGGCTGGAGTCATTTCTGGTCCCACAGAGGGGCAGGGAGTCTCTGGGGCAATTGGAGTCCTGCCCCCCTCCAAGATCCACCCAGGGACACTTTCCCTCGCCCCACCCAGGCGGGAAGGAGCCGGGTCCAAGAGGAACGCAAATATTTACCCTGATGGTTGTCCAGACCTCCCACATTCCTGGGATGCATGTTCCCTGACCTCACCAGACTGGGAGATGAGTCCAGACTCAGGACTACAGCCAGACTGGGGCCTGGGGCCTAGGTGGGGGCCAGCTCCTACTGGCCAGAAGGATAGGACAGCCTTGAATTGCCCCTCCAGCTGTTCACCCACTGGGGGCGCTCCAGCCTGATTTTGTAGCGCTAGACATCAGTCCAGTGACCTACCCACAGGCCTCTGGAGGGTGGAGGTAGCAGGGGGAGAGGTGGATGGTACCAATGTGGATAGTTTGAGCAGGGAGCCAAGCTGATGTCACCTGAGCTTGTAGATCAGGACTCCTGTCACCAGGCCTT
>NW_022111362.1:2887728-2899709 GCF_000313985.2 Echinops telfairi
CACACACACACACACACACACACACACACACGCCCGCGTTCTTCTTGCCCAGCCAGTAAACAACTCCACCCACCAGGCCCTTCCTAACAATGTCAGTAGCCCTCCCTAACTCATCCTCACAACAATCTTGATGGCAGGAAAGTCCAGCACCCCACTTTACAGTGAAGAAACAGCGCAACCAGACAGCTCCCTGCAGAGGGGATGCAGTACAGCGCAGCAGCAGAATGGGAACGGCCTCCCTCCAAACCTGCGTCTTCCACAGTGTCGTAGTCCAGCTCTGCCCACGGAACCTTGCTCATCCTGCAATGCCCAACGACAGGCTGCCTCCTGCAGGCTAACTGTCCAAATAGCCCTAAATGAGCTTCACTTTCGCCCAGCTCCCAGAATATTTTAAGGGTGTGTTATGTATTGAATTGTGTGCCGCCCTCCCTCCCACCCACCCCAACCCCACCCAATATGTATCCACATGGTTAGGCCACGATTCTCCGAGTTATATAACTGTCCTCCAACGTAAAGAAAACCAAAATTCTCACCACTGGACCAATAGGCAACATCATGTTAAACAGAGAAAAGAACGAAGTTGTCAAGGATTTCATCTTGTTTGGATCCACAATCCATATTCACAGAAGCAGTGGTCAAGAGATGAAGCAAAATGCTGCAGTGGGTAAATCTACTCCACAAGGCCTCTTTAAGGTATTGAAAAGTACCTTAAAGGGCTAAGGTGTTCCTTTGAGGGCTAAGGTGCACTTGACTTAATTCATGGTATTTTCAATCGCTTCATGTGCATGTGAAAGTGAGACATTGAAAAGGAAGCCCAAAGAGGAATCAATACATCTGAATGATGGTGCTGGCAAAGAACACGGAAAGAACCATGCCCTGCCAACAGAATAAACAGATTTGTCTTGGAAGAAACACAGCGAGAAAGCTACTTAGAAGCGAGGATGGCAAGACTTCATCTCACACACTCTGGACACGCTGTCAGGAGAGGCCAGTCTCCGGAAAAGGACATCGTGCTTAACCAAGGGGAGGGGAAGGAAAAAGAGGAAGGTTCTCGAGAAGCTGCACGGACCGGTGGCTGCCACAAGGGCCTCCAACATAAGAACAATTACAAGGAGGGTGCAGGCCTGGGCAGCGCTTGCTCCTGTTGTGCACAGGGGTCGCTATGCGTTAGAACCAACTTTACGGCATCTAACAACAACTATAACACACACACACCCTGCCTTTGTGATCTAATGATCCCATGTGTGGCAAATTCTAATCTATGATGTTAAAGAGGCGGGCTTTATGGAAGTTTTAGTAATGAGATAGGAAGCTGTCTACAGGATCACCTTGTCTCTTGAATAACTCTCTGAGATATGAGAACTTGGCCAAGCAAGCAGAGTCGGGAGTGGAGCGCGTCCTTTGGATCTGAGATGCCTGCATTGGAAAACACCTATACCTTGGGGAAGGTATATGACAAGAACACCTCGCCGCCAAGCTGACCCCATGAATTCAGACGTCCACTCTACTCCTAAATGAACTAAAAATACATTCATGCTGGCTAAAGCCATCCGCATTTATTTCTGATATAGCAGCACTAGATAACTAAGACAGAGTGTTTCTTCCTTTCACCTTAGATAACTAAAGTGGGGTGCAAGGCTGTCTTTTCAGCTGCCAGGTCCCTGTGGGTAAAGACCTAGTCAGTCAGCCCAAGCCCAGCAGAGTTGAGCCTAGGGACGTGTGTGCCGGGAAGGACTGAGTATCCTCTGAGCCTTCACCAAAGCACAGTAATGGTAGTTGGTCTCAATGTGGTCCTTAGGAACCTGTTTTAAGGAACAGAGAAGGAAGAAAGGCTTATTAGCAAGTCAGTTGTTTGGGGGCCTGGGGCCCTTCTGGGCAGGGCTGCCCCAGCGTCATGGGGCTCCCTTGGTCCAATCATTCTGTCAGTCTTTACTTCCTCAGCTATTCTGACACCTACTTACCACAGAGTCTTGTTGCATGCCCCTCATTCTCCCACCTCCCTTCACTGTACCCTGGGATCTGCACTGGGGACAGGACAAGAAGGGGCCTGCAAGGAAGTGTCCAGACTATGGGAGCCTGAGGGAGCTCAGTCAGCAGCTGAGGGCCCTCAGAGATGCCTTGAGTGGGTGACGCTCCGGTGGCTGAGTGTGCGAACCTCAGAGCAGACCCGGGCCTGCACCCTGGCACCGAGTGTGCCCAGGGAGCTGGCGCTGGAGTAAGCAGGCGCACCCAGGACTGCCCTCTCTCCCCATCTAACATCACTGACACTTAGCTTTTCCCTCATTTGGAAATCGGGGTGATGAGTCCATTGCTGGGCACTGTCCACTCGGTTTGTTTTCGTTCCATGGACTCCTTTCTGTCAACAGCTAATGATGAGTGTCTATGACCTCATGACCTCATGAGGGAGAGGAAGAGGAAAGCCAGGAAAGAGGGGTGGCAGGGTGGCAGGGCCAAGTACCAACATCTGTGACGCCTGTATTTTTCCCAAAGTGTCTGCCCGCTTCCCCATGGGAGGGGCGATCACAGGACGGGGCAGGCTCCGGCTGTGCAGAGGGCGTGTCTACCTCAGCCTGGAAGCATGAGAGATGTTTGGGGCACACAATGTCCTGGCGCATACTTTCTGCAGGACAGTACCCACTGCCTCAGCAAAGGGTGAGCTCAGGAAAAGCGGTTTGGGATGAAGCGGGGATAGGCTATGGTCGCATTCCTGAGCACAGAATAGCATTCACAGAGAGGGGAGGACTTGTGTCCCTGGGCATATGCAGATTTCCTGGGGTCCCTGCAATTTCACCCACTGCCCACCCCTGACTTGTGGCCAGGAATCAGATAAGCTGCTATCACGTCATATCACACACAGGGATAGACAGCTCCCTGGCAGCATGGACTCCAGGTCCAGTGCTCCCTCTCCTTCCAGGGGTGGCAGGAAGGTCAAGAGGCTGGAGGGCTTGGCTGCTCCTGAGGGCACTGAATGTCATCGCTGACATGCGCCAGGACCAGCCCCCAGCAGTCATGCTACCCAAACAGGCACCATGTCTGGGATTCCAGCCACACATATGCATGGCCAGTCTGAAGCCATGGCTGGGGCCCAAATGTACAAATGCCGGACAAAGGAGAGCACTATTCTCACAAATGGCAGCAGCAGGGCCGGGCCTGGGTCTGTCGTCACCCAGGCCTGGATGAAATCCGTGCTGCTGCTCACAAGCCACGTGGCCTTGACCACGTCCCTGTGCGACTCCCTGCCCATTTCCTCAATGGCACGATGTGCAGGGAGAAGGTTTACCAGAGTGCCAAGTGTGCAAAAGACCAAACTGAGCCCAAAGAGGGAAGGGACCTGTCTGGAGTCACATGGTGACATCAGAATTTGAATTCACCACCTGGTCAGAAACGGGCTCCCCTTTCCTGTGCTTGCGTTGGGTGCCCACTTGGAAGAGAGAGGGAGTCTCCCTCCTGAAAGCCACCCCCAAATGCCTCAGCCAACACCTAGCCAGCCGAGGCCATTGGCTCCGCATGAAGCCTCCTCACTCAGGAGGAAAGAAGGGTGTACCTTGGTGTGGCAGGAGTCCAGGCTATTTATAGGGACATGGGCTCACCTGGGGCAGGGGGCCTAGGCCAGGAAGAGGGGTGCAGACGTGTGGATCATCACCCACACTCTGCAGCACGGCTGCCTCCAGGGAAGCTTGGCTTTCCTATGGCGCAGGGTAGGGGTGGGGGGCAAATCCCATCATTACTACACATCCCACAAATCCCATCGTTACCACAGTGCTGTCTGGCCCCTGAAGTAGGAGGGGGAACACCTGCCCCATTTATAGTTTGCTGGGAGAACCCCATGCCAGTGAGGGGATGTAGGGAAGTTCCCCAAGCTGTCTCCCCAGCCCCAGGTATCACAAACCTGGCCCTGTGAGCCACCACACACGCAGAGTGCCTCTTAGCCCCACCAAGGAGTCACCGCTGCTCTCCTGGTAAGTGCTTCCCAACTGGCTGTTGGGTTAGGCTTCGGGCAGCCTCCCCTTTTCTCTGGAGTCTCCCTGTGGTCTGCTGGAAAGGCAACCCAGTGGGATTCTCAGGGAAGACACCTCCCATCAATCCTTGGGACAGAGACCCTCCCACCTGGGGCTGGGCCTTTGAAGGAGCCCGAAAGGATGGGCCTAGGCCAGCTCCCATGGTGGAGTCCTCCCCCTGCTGCCCACAGCACAGTGCTGGCAAGAAACACCCACCCCCCACCCCCCACCCCAGGACATCTGTGGAAGAAAGGAGTGCACAGGGATAGGAGTGAAAACAGATCTGGATTCTAAGAAAACAGCAGCCAACATTTCCACGGGACTTACTACACCTGCTGCAGAGCCAGGTCTAAGAGTAGCTGTTTTGCCAGCATTCAAGTACTTCATTCCCATGGTGATCCTGTGTAGTGGGCCCTGCAGGGTCCACCTCACAGGTGAGAAAACCAAGCGAGGTTCAGAGACATTAAGTCATCTGTTCCCAGAAAGACAGCTGAAAAATGGCAGGGCCCATACACTGGCCCATCGAGCTGCCCTGGGGGATCTGGAGGCCAGGGCCAGAGGCTGTCCAGGGCAGAGGGTCCCAACCTAGATGCAGGCTCCATCCCAGGGTACTGATTCAGCTCTTCAGAGTACTACTTTACATCGAAGCCCTAGATCTCTTGCAGGGCTGGGGCTGGGGCTGAGAATCGCTGGGCAGCACAACACTCACTCTTGAATCAGGGACACTGAGGCTCAGAGAAGGAGGAGACCTGCCCCAGCTCATCATACTTGCTGGAAGCTGCATGGGACTTAGAAACTAGGTCAATCGGTTTCTCCATACTGGGCTTTGAGCTCTTGGAAACAGAATGAAAGTGCCAGGGAGCAGGTGCAGGTCCCAGACGTGGGCAGGAGGGATGCGACAGACAGATCCAGGGAGGACAACATAGCCGGTGGCCAGCATGATGCACAAAGATGGCAGTCTCTGACTCAGACACCCTTCCAGGGACTCCACTGCCATCAGGTCCCCCGCCCTGGTTCACACCCAACCGCCCACCATGGCCTCCTCCCTCTGAAGACCGGAGGCTACTCGAGGGACTGGCCAGCTCCCACTCAAGGTCACCCAGAGGATGAAGTGAGGGGCATACCGCCAGTAAAGCTGATTTTTGCCCCATCTCATCCAAGCCCCTGGTTCCCTGCTCCTACCTGGAATCTCCCATCTAACCAGGCGGCTACCAAGCCTATATAGGCTTTCAGGAAGAAAAGTGCGACATGGCCAAGGCCAGCTAGTGCTAACAGCTTCTAGGGTCAACTCCTTTAGCCATGGGAGTCGTACTGAATTTGGGTCCCCCACCTGGATGAGCAAGCTAGGCAGGCTTCCCTGCTGCTGGGTCCCTCCCCCCTCCCCTTGGATGCATTACTCTTGGTGCAAGAACTGCCAGAGGCTCCCCATCATCTATGGAGACCTGTTTAACTCTTCTGCCTTATATTCAAGGGCCCAGCCTGACTACTCTCCTCTACCCTGACCTGAAACCGCTCCTCTGACAGTGTAGGCCGGCCTAATCTCTTGCCCACATCAATCCCATTAGGTGCAAAGGTTTGACTTTTCGGGAAGGAAATGAGCACCTCTCAAGGGGCTGCAGGGAGCCAGGCACCATGTTCTCTCCATCTCTAGGACTCCTTCCAGCACCCAATGACACTGATTCTGAAAACCTCATTTGACAGATGCAGATGTGGAGGCCCAGAGGTGTGCCCAGGGTTACCAGCTTTTGAACTTGTCACATCAAGGGGCTCTGGTCACTCAGTATATGGTCTTCCCTGCTGGTATGGGAGCTTAGGGATACTCTGGGTGTTTCTTCTAAGCACTCAAGTCCTGGCATTCAACCTTCTGACCCTTTCCTTGGCTCCGCTTTAGGCCACAGTTAATACCAGGCTATCCTGTGGCACTGAACTAGGCTTGTGCTGAGGACCACCTAGCTGAGGGAGAGAGAACCCAGCCAAAGAAACATTGTAGTGGTCCTGAGTCAGCACATCTGGGTTCAAACCCCAGCTTAACAGCGTTCCTGCTGTGCGACTGTGGGCAAATCAATTCACCTCTCCCTGTCTCATCTGTGATTCCTCCTCTGGGAATGAAGGCAATAAGAGAGATGACTTGCTAGGGCTATTGCGATGGTAAAAATGCATTTCTGTCTATGAAGCACGTTGAGCAGTGTTTGGAGGAGCAGGGGCTCTAGAATACCAAAAACCTGTTAAGTTGATTTCAACACAGCAAGCCTAGAATATAGTCTAGAATTACTCCAGGGGGCTTCCGAGGCTTCCAGTACTTAAGCAAACAGCCACAGTTTTCTCCTGTGGAGAAGCTGGTGGGTTTGAACTGCTGGCCTTTTGATTAGGGGCCAAGTGCTTATGCACGGTGGCACCAGCTCTTCTTAGGTGCTTTATACTCATCTGCAACTTGTAGTAAGGAGCCCAGGTACCACCATGGGTTAGGCACTGGGCTGCAAAGTGCTAAGTCAGTTAGTGAGAGAAAGATGAGGCTGTCTGCTCCCATGGGGGTTCACAGCCTTGGAAAGCCCATGTTGGGTGGCTCTCAGTGGAATCCACTTGATGGCAGTTTACATCCTTACACCCAGCACACTGGAGGAACTGCCCGCCCAGGAGCTGACTAGGCTCAGAGCACCTACACAGAGGGAGGAAGATGGGGCTAGGAGGTGGCAAGGGAACCTACTCTCCTCAGCAGTGGCACCTTGCAACTCCCAGCCTCACCAATCTGGCCTGCTTGCTTGGACAGAGCAGCCTGAGCGGGCCCAGCTGAATTCTGCCTCCCAGCTCTGGGAAGGAGGGAGAGGGCAGGGCTCCTTGGGGCAGAGTTCCCCAGCTCTGCTACCATGTTGTCAGAGATAGGGTAATCAGAGAAGTCATCCCCGTCTGTCTATCTCTCAACCTCTCCCTCCTGCTCTCTCTCTTTCTCTCTCACTGTGGGCAGAGCTGCCTCCCCTTCCCTGTCCTTATGGAGATGAGGCCCAGCATGACTTCCCCAAGTGCCCCCACCAGGCTAGGGGCGGGGAACAAAGACCAAGAACACTGGCCTCTGAGTTCCCAGGCCCAAATCCACTCTTGCCTGCTCTCCTGTAAGCCACTGGGAGGGGGTAAGTTATCTGCATAGGGGTCTGGCCAGAGTCAGAAGAGGGCAGGGGCAGGGGCAGAAGCAGAGGCAGCTGAGAGCCTGCAGCCAAACTTCCTTTCTCAGGAGGGCAAGACTCCCTCCCAGTGGCGGCCCCCATGGGAAGCAGTGGAAGGGCCGGGCTGGGAAACACGAGGGTGGGACAAAGGGGGTGCTTGGGCAGGGCCTTCCTGTTCAGTGGGTGGCTGGCCACTCACTGAGGTCAAGTGACCGGTGTAGCTGTGGCCCTGAGGCCAGGCCTGGCTTCAGTGTCACCTCATCCCTGGCTCTGGCCCAGGCCACCCTGAGCCCCGTTTTCTGGCCCACCCTGGCTTCCTGTCTCACTGTCCTGCTCAGTCGGCATTTCAGCCAGAGGGAGGGTGCATGGAGACCCCCTCAGAAGCATCAGTGTTTTCTTGAGCAGAGAGGGCAGGATACTCTGACCTCCTTGGCGGCCTTTGGCCTCTGACCTCTAGCCCTCCAGCCACTACTTTTCAAATGAGAGGCCTTGACAAAGAAACTACTGGGTCCCATTCCCAGCAGCTCACCTTCCAGGCCAAGCTGCCCTGGGGCTCAATCACTGTCCTCCCCCATCCTGGGCGCTGGCAGAGGTCACTTCTGAGAAACTCCACAGAAAACACGGGGACCAAGGCAGAAGCTGAAGCAACACGAAAGCCCAGCTGTGTGGCATCCGAGCCCAGGCAAGGCAGCCCTCCACTGGGGCAGAACCATGAGAAATAGGACCCTCACCTCGCAAGCTCTTAAAGCCCTAGGGGAAGCGTGGGTGGAGTGGGAGCTAAGCCAGAACCTCCCTCTTCCCTGTGGCTTCAGGGGCTGGGGTCTCTGCCTGCACACAGGCAGAGGGGCCATGGTGAGCGTGGCCTTATTCTGACAAGATTGAACTGAGGCCAAGGCCCCTTCCCCTCATGTTTCCGCAGGAAACAGGCGACGGAAGGCAGCATAGTCTCTATCAAGGCCAAACTGCAACCTGGAACTCAGACCACAAACAGGCCAGAGAGCAGAAAAGACTCTTCTAGCTGGACCACCAGGGCCAGCTGGTCTTGGCTCAGGGGAGACCAGAGATAGAGTGGGATACTGGTATCTGCCTACTGCCGGCAGCCCAAAGACCACCCTTTGAGGTCCATCAGCCAAACCCAGAGCCGCACCCCCCTCTGGCACCTGGGAAGGTGGGTCAGCTCAGTGTGGGCAGGGGCTGGCTTTAACCCCTCCAGGACTGGCTCACTACTCAGGACACAATGATCTGTTCATATGACCCCACTCAACCAGGCCCTGACAGACTGACCACGGACAGGTCTAGCTAGAGGCTTGTTGAGAGGGAACAAAGCCTGGGGCGGGGTGGGTGTCATAGGAGGCTGAAGACTGGTGGACCTGAGACCTCTGGCAGATGGAAGGCAGGAGCCAGGCCTCAGGGGGCTGCCTTGTCAGAGGCCTGAGTAAAGGTTGCCAATGAGGATTCTAAGAAGGCTAGGGAAGTGTTGTAAGCCTCCTGAGGGTAAGCCGAGGCTGGGGGACACACAAGCCAGGCAGGGTGAGAGGTCGGGCCCTCACACTAGCATGCTGGCACACTGTTCGCTCAGCCCAGAATCCAAGCTCAGCCACGTGGCAGGAGGGCTGGCTGGCTTACCAGCCCTGTCACAACTCCTCTCGGGACCAGTTTCTGGCATTACCAGAATGGCCTTGTGCCCTGGCAGTCCTTCCAGGTGGTTGAACATACAGCAACTTTGTTGGAGAGTGATCTGTGTGGCCCTGATGTCAGCTCTACCCCTGTACCCTGGGCACTGGTAGTTCTGCTGTAGTTCACCCTAGGGAGGGTCCCCAAGTCTCCACAGAATCTAGGGCAAACCGTGAGGTCGGCCTCCCCCTGGGGCCCTCCCATAGCTGCTGTTCTTAGCCGCTGCAGGCTTGCCTAAACCCTTGCGTGACTCTGGGATGCTGCTTGCAGGTTGCTGTCAGTAGGTATCGCAAGGCAAGGGGAACCTCTCTTACTGAGCACAGTTGGGCATAGTCTTGGCTGCATGAAATATTGATCCAAGAAAGGACACCAGATAGAGAGGACAGAAAACAAACACCTGGGCGCAGGTGGCCTCTTGGAAGGCTGCTCCGAATCTGTGTTCCCTCCGCCCTCCAAGCCCCAGGCCCCATGTCCTCTCTGGTGAGACACGTCGTGAAGCCCAAGTTCACCCTGGTTTGAGCTGGGCACAGTCGAGCCCAGGGAGAGTCGGGGACCACCCTCTACCGAGGGGCTGTGCCATACAGGGCAGGCTCCGAGCAGACTTAGGACATATGCGCACTGCCCCTGGTGCAGGTGCCTGCTGCTTGGGAAGGCCTGGCTGGGGCTCCTGACTTACTCAGCCCCTAACTCCTGCTCCTACCCCTCAGGAGAAAAGGCACCCTCTCCCTAGCTGGAAACAGCTGCTCAATCCCAGGCACCCTGCTTAGGATTCAGTGGCTTTGCTTTGGCTCCTACCCCAACTCTAGAGGCCTCTGTCCTGGAATGACAGAGACAGGACACAGTCCCTCCCAACAAGATCACAGGTTCTTTGAGATCAAAAATGATTCTGGCCATCCAACAGGGACAAAAGATATAACAGGCGTGGGGGTTCACCGAGAGTTCCAGATAATCTGTGTGCTGAGCATCCCTGCTCCCTATCTCGTTCAGGTCCTGGAACATAGTAGGTGCTTAATAAATATCTGGTGGCTTAATAAATTCAGTGGCTTGACAGATGCCTGTGGGGAGCCTGATTCTGGCTCTCTCCCTGTGAGGCCATCACTCTGCACACACCCCACGGGATATGGACAATAGGAGGCCCTGTGTCCACATATGGCCTCTCTCTGACCACAGCTTGGCATTTTTAAACTCCTCCTACCCTCTTACCTCAGGGGCAGAGGGTTCTCTGAAATCAGCAAGCCAAATTCTTCTTCAAGAAAAATGAGATGAGGGGCAGAGGCCCAGGGAGGGCAGGGAACAGAAGCAGGCTGTTCGGGGTCTAGGCCTTTCAAAGCCAAAGCAGAGGTCCCAGACTCTAAGACCCAGAACAGGGCGCATTCACCTGCAGTGTCCAAGGTCAAGAAGGCCCCTCTCCTGGCTCCAGATTACAGCCTCTGGGCTATGCCTGCCAGAACTACTTACTTAAACAAATAGGGAAACAAGCCATGTGACTGGCTCAGATGTCCTGCACCAGGACACACACACACACACTCTCTCTCTCTCTCTCTCTCTCTCACGGGGTGGGGATGACATGCAGCCAGTCAGGCAGCATAGTAGGGTAGACGCCAGCTCAGGTTTCTTCCTCCAAAGGACAGGTGAGGATCCTGCCTTTCTGTACCCAGAAGAATGCCTTCTCCAAACACTTGTGTTCTATTTCCTGGATGAACCTGGGACTTGCAGGATGAGAAGCCAAGCATGGAAGGGGGTTGGGAAGAGGGGAGGAACACAGCCTGAGCCCTACCTTTTTATGCCTTCCTACTGCCTGCCCCATGCAGAGGGCAAAAGTTTGCTGGAAAACCTGGCAGCAGGAAGAATCCCACAAGCCCAGCAGTGGAACTGGGAGGGAGAGGTGCCTGCTGGGCAGGTGAGGAGTCTGAGGCTGAGGGAGGAGCTACACTGGGTCATTGGCAGATTGGCCAGTGAAGATCTCTCACGTGCTCAGCAATTCAAGTCCACACCCAGAGGTGCCTCAGAAGAAAAGTCTGGTGCCTGACTCCCAACCCATGAGCTACAAGCCAGTGAAGCGCAGTTCTCTGAGACACTCTGGGCCACCAGGAGTGGGCATGAACTCCACGGTAACTGATTCTGTACTGGGAGCTGGGGCATTCCAGCTGGACTCAGTGGGGGTTGGGGAGGTGGGGTGGAGGGGAGGGTGCTGCTTTTTAGGATCCAGGTGGGATTTGTTCTGGAAGTAACATTCTGTGCTACAGTGCTGTGAGGTTCTTCCAGCTTACAGCCTGGGAGAGCAGTGCTCCAGGAGAAGGAGGCCGGTGCCTTCCGACAGGCAGAGCTGCGCAGGGCCCTGCAGCAGCAGCTCAGGAAGGCCACCAAGAGATGAGAGGTATTCTAAGAGCTTCCAAACAAAAGCTAGCTCCAGCCAAGCCTTTGTTTGGCCCTTTGCATATGACCTCCTTTAAGGCTCACAGCCACTCTAGGAGGAGGTCCTATTATCCCCCCATTTTCCGGATGGGAAAACTGCAGCACAGAACTGTTAACTAACTGGAAGGAGTGGAATCAGGGTTTGAACCTAGATACTCCCAATCTGGAGTCCTTGAGCGATTAACACACTTGGCTGCTAACTGAAAGGTTGGAAGGTCGAGTCTACCCAGAGGCAGCTAACAAGAGGGGTGTGGAAATCTACCTCCAAAAAAATCAGTATCAAGAACCCACAGGGGGCGCAATTCTACTCTCTCATACATGGGTCACCCTGAGCTGGCAATTTGTTTGCTCCCACTCTAGGGTGCAGGTTCCTACCATTGCTCTAACTCCAAATGTTAGGGGCTGTGTCCCCAGCTGTTGGGCTCAGGGCAGCCTCTCCAAGGTTCCTGACAAGCTGAAGACAGGCCTTGGGCAGGGGTGGTACACACAGTGTCCCTGGAGTCCCCAGTCCTGACCAACACCCAGAAATCTCCAGAATTATCCTCAAAGAAGCTTCCCCTAACCATGCTCGAGTTAAGTGCGGGTTTCCAGGGCAGAGGGGAATTGAGAGAAAAGCCAACTGGGCAAGGAGAGGAGACTCGGAGGCCAACAGAGATGGAGAAAGAGAGGGCGAGGCAGGGGTAAGGAGGTGGTGTTGACCAACCCAGGGACAAGAGAGCAACAAGTGATCCAAAAT
>NW_022111362.1:2901271-2907417 GCF_000313985.2 Echinops telfairi
GGGGAATCAATTACAAGGATCTACATATAATCTCCTCCCTGGGGGATGGAAAACAGAAAAGTGGGTAAAGGGAGAGGTCAGAATAATAATAATTTGTAAATTATCAAGGGTTCATGAGGAAGGGTGGGGCAGGGAGGGAGGGGAAAATGAGGAGCTGATACTAAGGGCTCAAGTAGAAAGGAAATGTTTTGAGAAAGATGATAGCAGCAAATGTACAAATGTGCTTGACACAATGGATATATGTATGGATTGTGTTAAGAATTGTATGAGCCCCCCCCCAACAAAATGATTTTTAAAAAGATGGAGAAAGACAGAGAGAAGCAGACAGGCCCGGGGTGGGAGGGTGGGGGGGCTGGCCAAGGGGGGAAGATGCAGACCCTGGCCTTGGGGTGGATCCTCATTCACAGTGACCCTAGAGGACAGAGTCCAACTGTTCTTCTCTGGTTTCCAAGGCTGGGGGCCTTTGCGAGAGCAAATCTTTCCCCGTGGAGTAGTTGGTGGGTTCAAACTGCTGACCTTTCGCAGAAAGAAAGAAAGAAAGTATGAGCTAGAGACAGAAAGAAGAGGCGTGATGGAGACATGGAAGGAGAAGGAGGAGGAGAGGTCACCGGGAGGCACACAGCTAGAGAGAGAGGGTAGTAGAGAGGGAAGGCGGTGCAGCTGGGGGCGAGGACGATGGGAAGGAAGGAGGAAGTAGGGGGAGATGGAAAAAGGAGAGGCGACAAGAAATGGCCCCCACAGAGCAGGTGCAGAGCAGGTGGAAGCACGAGAGAAGGAGAGAGACATCAGGCAAATAAGAGGTCAGGGAGGGAGAGAGCGTGGGAGGGGGGGGGTTGTGAGGAGGGCTATGTGAGAGACAGACAGAAAGCAAACCCGCCCCCAAACATTAAATACCTAACAGGAGATGACAAATCAAATGGGAATTACTGCGGTAAAAACATAATTAGAAACTTGATTGAAGTTAAACAGAATTTACATAACACTGCAAATTAACTTTACACAGAAACTATTCACTGGGAAGGCAATGAAAAGGCATTTCATTAGTAATCTATATTTAAACAATAGGCACAATGGAGCCTTCTGATGAGGAACTTGGTGCCTTCGACCAGAGCGAGTGCCAGAGGCGGCGGGAAGCCTGAATGTCGTGGGTGCTCCATGTGGGCAGGGTTGGGATGGGATCCCAGGCCTTGCTGGGGTCCCGGGCGGGGTGGGGGGGCACACATGGGCCAGGTAGGGACCAAGACAGCCACGTCAGCCTCTGGCACATGGTCTGCCCTTAATTTGCTGTGTGACCCTGGCCAAGTCCCTTACAGTCTTTGGTCCTCAGTTTCCTGTCCTACAGAGAGATTATAGATCAGTGGCTTTCAACCTGTGGGTCGCGACCCCTTTGGGGGTCGAACAACCCTTTCACAGGGGTCGCCCAATTCATAACAGTAGCAAAAGTTAGTTATGAAATAGCAACAAAAATAACTTTACGGTTGGGGGTCAGCACAACATGAACTGTATTAAAGGGTCGCTGCATTAGGAAGGTTGAGAACCACTGTTACAGAGGGATTTATCTGAAGGGGCCTGCAAGTCTGAATTTTCTACATGAGCCCCAAAGTGAGCAAAGGGCAGTGGTTAATATTTTGGCTCAGAAGTTGAATTGGACCAGTGTTCGAAGCCCTGCCGCATACTAGTTGTGAAATCATAAACTTGGCTTCCCATCTGTTCCGTGGGGCTAAGTCGACTCTCCCAGACATCACCCAGGCCAGTGGAAGGATTTAAGGAGAGAATCAGGGGCAGGCAAGCTTAAGAGAAGTGAGTCTAAAACTCCAGGAGTACTCGTCCGATTAGCCTGGCACAATAATTAGATTACTCACAGTGTCAGGTCACCGCCTTCTGCCACCACCCCAACACAGTCTTCTATCATCAGGCATGCCTTTTGCGAGGGTGCGGGATGCCCACGCCCCGGTGCCCGCTACTTGATTCTGGGCGCGAGAGGTTCTCCGAGGCCTTCCACCTCACAGGCACTCTGGCCTTGGCCCTGAGGCTCCCTCCTCCGTGCCCTGCCTGACACCTGGCAGCCCGGACTTGGGCAGGGCAGCACTCCTGCGCTCAGGCTCCCTAAATGGGCAGTGGTCATTTGCTCTGCGGGCTCTAGGCTACACCGGAAGCTGCTGTTCTCTTGCACCACCACCCCCAAACCCTAGTTGTCGGCAAAGCTCTTGAAGAGTGGGAAGCCTCCACTGCCATCTGTGTGCGCCCCACCCACACTCCCAACGTGGTCCAGCACAGGGGCAGGTGCTCTAGATACTGACTGACGTCAAAGAGTCGTCAGGAGAAACTTCCTGGAGGGGGTGGGGAAAGGGCAAAACAGGACCTGGTCGCCCTGTTCTGGACTGGAGGAGCCCAGGCAAGCAGTGTGGAGCCTGGGCCTCTCCCTCCCTTGTCCCATCACAACAGAGTGCCGGCCAGGCTCAGGGCGTGCTTTGGGCGCCAAGGGTCAGAGGGAGGAGTTGGCTGTGGGTCTCAGAGAGGCCAGGGCTGCACCGTTCCTCAGACTCCTCTCCAGCTTGCATCCAGACTCAGAGACTGGGGTGGTCTGTGGTCCAAGCCAAGACACAAGGAGAGGGATGGAGGGAGGAAAGAGGCCAAGAAGGCAGCAGCATGGACCCAAAGGTGGACACCTATCCCACATACACACACACTACAGAGATACACACCCACACACAACACATTCCACCATGTACCACACACACACAGCCCATACCTCCCCCAAACATACCCCCACCTCACAGACACCATACCCCACCCCTCCACCCCACCCCTTATACATATACACTATACAGCCACACCACAACATCAAACACACACACCAAACATACCAATATCACACAAGCCCTACCACCCCTCATTCACACACATGATACCCATCTATACAGCCACAGCCCCCAACACACCAACATCAACTCCCAAATACACCCCAATATCAGACACCCCAAACATACCCCAGTATCACACTCCCCAATCTCTCTCACACACACCCCCAAACAGCCCCCAATCTCTCTCTTTCACACACACACACACATACACACACACATACACACAAAGAGGCAGCTCCTGGTTAAAGACAGAGAGCTCCCTGCTGTGACAGGGACTGTCCCAGAAATTTTGGTGCCAGTGCTTAGGGATTCAAAAGGGAGCTGCTGGGGTCCCATGCCCATGGGATGTGTACTCCTGGATGCAACCTCAGTGTTTGTCCTCAGTCTCCCCAGAGCTGGAGAGTGAGGGGACCTTCAGACCCCTGTGTATCCCCACAAGTGTTCCCGGGAACAGGGAGGGCTCACTGGCCTAAGACCCCTAGAGCTGCAAGGCCAGGAGACTTAGGAGAAGTTTGCCAAAAGAAAATGGGAGCCTCACACACACAAGGGAACAGGGGCCAGCAGGGGCCAGGGAGAGCCAGCCAGTCAGGGTGGTAGGCACAGGCATGGCTCACTCCCAGCTACGTGTGGCGAAGCATGGGGGTGTTCTGATCCTTCGTCCCTCCCCAGCACCTCTCTCTAATGTGGTCCATACCTGGACCTTTGTGCACTTTGTTACCTTTGCCTGGATTGGCCTTCTTCCACTTTACCCAATAAGATCTTTCTGGTCCCTTAAAAGCCTGCTCTCCCTGTTTTCCTCCTCCCTCCCTCCCTGGCTGTGTCTCTTGGTCCTCCTTTACTGATAGCCTACTCTCCCCCACCCCCACCCCCTCTGTCACCAGCATTCCTACCTCTCCATCATCTGACCTCTCAGAGTTGGGTGCCCATGACTCAGCCTCCCCTTCTGATTCCATCTGTCATTCCCAAGGTGATGATCTTGAGCCTCATGGCTCTCAACACCATTGGTACATGACAGTTCTCAGGCTGCCCTTCAGACTCGCAGTCCCTCTGCCTCCTCAACTTCTGCATTTGGATGGGTCAAAAGCAAGTCAAGTCTACCATTTCAAAAATAACTCCTGAGCTTCCTTCAATGCCCCCCCCCCCAAACAACTTTCTCCTTGCGGTCACTAGGTCACTACGTAAATGACCACCTCTGTTCTACTAGAGCCTCCTGTTCCTAAGCCAAGGGCTGCCCTTGATCACCTTCAGCTGACTTCACAATTGGCAGGAGCCACTGTCAACCCGATTCCGACTCATGGCGACCCCGTGTGTGCAGAGAAGAACTGTCCTTAGGGGTTTTAAGGCATATCTCATTTGGGGAATCTTATTTCCAGGTTTGTTTTCCAACTCACCTCCAGGATAAACAGGAGTTGAAGCACCAGTTTTCCACCTTAGTTTTCACCTTAATTTACAACACTCAAGGGCCTATTGCTCTCAATGGTAGCCTGTCTGCTGTCTTTGAAACATATTCAGAAATATAGCTTCACCTGTCCCCTTGCTATCATTATTTTTTTAAAATCATTTTATTGGGGGCTCGTACAACTCATCACAATCCATACATCCATCCATTGTGTCAAGCACATTTGTACATTTGTTGCCATCATCATTTTCAAAACATTTGCTATCTCCTTGAGTCCTTAATTAATATCATCGGCTCCTCATTTTCCCCTCCCGCCCCGCCACCCCTTCCCTCATGAACCCTTGATAATTTATAAATTATTACTTTGTCATGTCTTACACTGTCTGCCGATGTCTCCCTCCACCCACTTTTCTGTTGTCTGACCCCTAGGGAGGGGGTTATATGTAGATCCTTGTAATCGGTTCTCCCTTTCTACCCCATCTTCCCCTACCTTCCTTCCACCCTCCGGTATCGCCACTCTCACTACTGGTCCTGAAGGGATCATCTGTGCTGGATTCCCTGTTTCCAGTTCCTATCTGTATCAGTGTACGTCCTCTGGTCTAGCCGGATTTGTAAGGTAGAATTGGGATCATGATGGGCAGGGGGGGTGGGGAGCATTTAGGAACTAGAGGAAAGTTGTATGTTTCATCATTGCTACACTGCACCCTGACTGACTCGTCTCCTCCCCACAACCCTTCTGTAAGGGGATGTCCACTTGCCTACAGATAGGCTTTCGGTCCCCACTCCGCACTCCCCCTCATTCACAATGATATGATTTTTTTTTTCCCCTTTGATGCCTGATCCCTAATACCTTTGACACCTCGTAATCACACAGGCTGGTGTGCTTCTTCCATCTGGGCTTTGTTGCTTCTGAGCTTGATGGCAGCTTGTTTACCTTCAAGCCTTTAAGATCCCAGCCGCTATGTCTTTTGATCCCTTGCTACCATTCTTATCCAAGCCATCATCATGTGTAATAGTCGCCCAGCCCATGTGAGCTATTCTCAGTGTCTCTCCACCTTCATCTCTTACCCCTCATTTCACACCTGTTACTCCAACTTCCCTATTTTCCCTTGAACATGCTAAGTACTTTCTTGCCGCAGGGTCTTGCCAGGGTCTTGCCAGGAAGAGGGCCTTACATCAAGTTTACTCTCTCACTTCATTCAGGTCTCTATCCAAATCCCACCTTATCAGAGGCCTTTCTTGACTCTCCCTTGTCAAAAAAACACTCCTATAACCTTTCTTCCTTTCCCTGGCTTAATCTACCTTCTTAATCCTCAGCATCACCTGGCCTATTATGTATACACATTCCATATTTATTCTTTGTCTCCTCAAGACAATTGGGGCCAAGAAGACAGGAAGTTTGTCTGCTTCATTCACTGCTGTGTCACCAAAACTTCCAGCAGCATGGAGGAAATGAATAAAGGAACAACAGTACTTCTGCTGGGAAGCCTTTGCTGATCGCCTCTCAAAACTGATGGCCCGCTGCACTATCAGCACACAGTCCCTCTTCCCCTGCCCTGTGCAGTCAGACACTTGACGTGCTGGACATGTCTTAAGCCACTGCCTTATGACACTGGGCTGGTGTCTCTGCTGAGCGTTAGCACAGTCCTCAGAGCAGCAGTTAATTAAGTACTTGGCTGCTAACTAGAAGGTTGGTGTTTCAATTCCATCCAGTGGCTCTGCAGGAAAAAGAGCTGGCAGTCTGTTCCCATGAAAATCACCGCCTAGCACCACATGGCCAACCCCACTATGAGACGAGATGCTCCTCACTGGCCCATGGCCCTGCGGGGGACAACACCAGGAACACAGTGTGGGAATTGCGCCTGATCTGACCCCGCCATGCC
>NW_022111362.1:2909692-2929481 GCF_000313985.2 Echinops telfairi
GAGGATAGCTGAGTAGTTGGAGGCATGAATGGGTGGGAGGCTGGATGAGCAATGAGAAAATGAATGAATACGCTGGTGTGTGGACTCATGGATGGATGAGAGATACTCGGATAGGTGGATGGATGGGTAGATGGATACATGGGAAGATGACTGGGTGGGAGGATAGGTGGATGGGTGTGCAGCAAAGTAGATGAATGAGTAGTTGGGGTTGATGAGTGAGTATGCACATGAATGATTACATGCGTGGAAGAGTCAATGGATGATTATCAAGTGTGTGAATAGATGGAATAGGTGAATGGTAGGATGGTCAAGAGGATGAATTAATAGATAGATGGAAGAGTAGATGCTCCTCAGGACACTAGTGAATGACCCCTAGATCTCCCAATTGTTTCTCTAAATCCTCACTCATTTTGCAAGGTCTGGCTCAAATTTTGGCTCTGCTACAGAAAGCTCTCCTTAAATAGTGGTTATGAGGATCTAAATAACCTTTCTTAGAACTCCTTCGGGCTATTCCATAGACTCTCCACTTGGTGTCCCGCATGTGATATGAACTCCCTCAGCCGTGGCACCTGGAAATCTTGCCTCTATCCAACCAGACCGGCTGCCGCAGGGGGTAAGAACTCACCGATGGGACCCGTCACAGTAAGACTATCCTAGTGCCAAGCACAGGACAAGGCCCACGACAGGCCCACGGCAAGGAGTGGCTGGTAGTTTGGGTGAGACAGCAGGACTTTTCTGGGGACGTTAGATCAGACCAGTCCTACAGTTTTCAACCTCTTCTAAAGCAGTAGTAAAAGAGTGGACGTTGAAGTGTGCAATGG
This sequence comes from Echinops telfairi, assembly GCF_000313985.2. Lineage (NCBI taxonomy): Eukaryota > Metazoa > Chordata > Mammalia > Afrosoricida > Tenrecidae > Echinops > Echinops telfairi. The sequence continues at coordinate 2,910,514 of NW_022111362.1, forward strand.
GATGAAGTCAGGATGCGCTGGTGTGGTCAGAGCTCAAGGAATGATCCCCCGCAGGCCCGTCAACCTCCCTGTGCCTCGCCTGGTCCATTTGCAAAGGCAGATAGAGTCATGAACCACACCTCTAGCAGACCTGCCTCCAGCTGGGTTTCCTCAGAACAACATCTCTTCTCAGGTGCTGTCAAGGTCCACCCATCCAGACCTTGTGATGTCACTGTTATACTAACGGGCTCGAACCCTTGGCTCTACCGTGAGGCTCCAAGGCTAATCCACCTTTCACTACTACTCACTGCCAATTGATTCAAGGAATCCTTTGGAATTGGAACAAATGGGGGATGTGAATCCAGCACCCATTTTACAGATGGACAAATGGAAACCCAGAAGCATTTTGTACAGTATGTATTACTCTAAGGTCTGGGTATTGCAAGTGGGTTGCACTTGACTGCTTACCAAAATGCCAGCAGTTCAAACCCATCTAGCTGTGTTGTGGAAAGGAGTTCTGGTAAACCCCTTCTACAAAGATTATAGCCAAGAAAACCCTATGGGGTCCACATGAGTTGGAATCAAGTTAATGGCAGTGGGTTTACTAGCCCCCCACAGCAGTTAGAGGGAAACTATGTAGCCAGATCAAGAAAACCTGAGAGAAAGTGCTCTGGTCCAGCTCCATCACTACCTAGGCTTGCCCACCCCTTCCCCTAGCCAAGTTCTGAGTGCAGATGGCCATGTGGACTGGCCATCTGGCTCCAAGGGTCAGGGGCTACCTTCTTGGGGTCTGGAAGCTCAGTGTTGGATGGTGACGCCTTCTCCTTACACACCTCACAACATTGGTCTGATGCTAGCCAGTCTCCTCCTGTCTGGGTACACAGGAGAAAGATGGGCAATGATGTGAGGAGTTGGGGCTGCAGACAGAAGACTACTGCTCTGCCACCAGCTAATTTTGCTGGCCTCCTGGGCTACTTATGCACGCTTGGGATACTTGATTTATCAAAGCTGCTATGACCTCGCTGCCCTCCAGGAAACCCTTCCTGAGGGCTTGCTTTCTGTCTCTCGTTTGTTTTAAATATCTAAATGCTGTTTCTGCTGGTGCTTGGGGGCTATGTGTAAGAGCAGAAAGCCACCACCTTGGCTGGCAGGGTGACAGGGGAACGCTGTTGGGGGTATTTTTAGCCACTGTCCACAGCTCCTGCAGGGCTGTCTGTGCCTGGTTTCAGGGAATTATCTCACACCAAGGCAGGCAGCCACTTCCAAGCCCCACTCTGACCCCTGCCTGCATTCTTTCCTCCTTGTGAATCACTCACCAACCCTGTGGCCAGCGCAGGGGGGCTATGGTATTTGCGCAAGCACCTCCTCAGAAGCCCTTCCCTCCCTGCCTCCTCGCCTCTGCTGAGCCCCAGGCAGGGGACCCAGAAACAGCTTCAAGTGGGGGAGCCCTGGCACTCGTATCTGTGTTGCCTCAACGTCTGCCTTCCCCACCCTTCCTGATTTTTCATGAGTTGAGCCCTACCTGTGTGATGATTTCATGAACATTTATCTTTACTTCACTTTTTAATTTTTTTAATGTTTTAGCATCAATATATTTAGCCTTGGTCAAAGCAAGCCTATTTCACCAAACACTTGATTTGATATGTTAGTACTAGATTTCTAATATACCATAATAAACATATAACTAATAAAAGAAAAATATAGGTCCTTTTAGGTACTAATTCTAGAATCTTGCCACCACCAACCATAATTCAGGGGGCTAAGTTTTTCTTTTTAATCATTTTATTGGGGGCTCGTACAACTCTTATCACAATCCATGCATCCATCTATTGTGTCAAGCACATTTTTACATTTGTTGCCATCATCATTCTCAAAACATTTTCTTTCTACGTGAGCCCTTGGTATCAGCTCCTCATTTTTCCCCCTCCCTTCACCACCCTCCCTCTTTCATGAACCCTTGATACTTTATAAATTAATATTTTTTCATGTCTTAAACTGACCTATGTCTCCCTTCACCCACTTTTCTGTTGTCCATCCCCCTGGGAGGGGGTCATAGGTAGATCATTGTGATTGGTTCCTCCTATCTTCCCCTACCTTCCCGGTATGGCCATTCTCAATATTGGTCCTGAGGGGCTTATCTGTCCCGGATTCCCTGTGTTTCCAGCTCTTATCTGTACCCGTGTACATGCTCTGGTCTAGCCAGATTTGTAAGGTAGAATTAGGGTCATGATAGTGGGCGGGGGGGAGCATTAAGGAACTAGAGGAAAGTTGTATGTTTCACTGTGCTTCACTGCACCCTGACTGGCTCATCTCCTCCCAGAGACCTTTCTGTAAGGGGATGACCAGTTGCCTACAGATGGGCTTTGGGTCCCCAATCTGCACTCCCCCTCATTCACAATGATATGATTTTTTTGTTCTGGGTCTTTGATACCTGATACCTGAACTTATCGACCTCGTGATCACACAGGCTGGTGTGCTTCTTCCATGTGGACTTTGTTGCTTGACAAACTCACTATAGCTTACTGAAGTGAGGTAGGAGGAAGACTGCCTGGCCGGAAGAGTTAAACCTCATTAGTCCAAGAAATCAGTTAGCCAATCAGGCAGGGGAGGGGAAGGGTGAAACCATGGAGTGCTGAAATATTTCAGTACTGTTCTCTTCTCACTAAGCTTTTTTATTATTATTAGTGTTTGCTGTGAGAATTCTACTGACTATCCTTTCCTGAAACAATTTCTCTGTGAGAATCTAGGCAGTAGGCACCAGACTACTTGAGGAAATTAGCTTCCAAATGGAGGCAGAGTCTCAAGGTCCAAGATGGTCTCTTTCCCCAGCATTCTCTGCAGCTTCTGGCTCACGTCAACCCCTTTCCAACAGGCCACCTGCTCTCAGAGGCTGGAAGAACAATCCTCTCTCTGCACAAGATTTGGAAATGTACCCCTATGTCCCGTGATCTGAGCTCCTGGGACAGCCCCTGATGATCTTTCAGGGGGCTCAACCTCAGCTTGGAGACCCCTGCTGGGTCTCTGCACCTAGGCCAAGGCTGCCCACCCTCCCCTCTGAGAACAGGATGTGGGTGTCAGGAGGTAAAGGGGAGTGTGGGGGTTGGGTAGGGAGTGGCTTCAGGACTTGACTTCCTGAAGCCAGATCGGTTTACCACAGTCAGTTAGGCCAAGGACCGCACAGCTGTGAGTTATAAATGTCCCTGTTAGACCCTGCTCTGGTGGAGGCACCAGGGCCACACATCCGACCCGTGGCCTCCCTGCCAATGTCCCTCCTCTAGGAGACCCTCCACAGTGCCCTGTCCTGGCAACCTCTCCGAGATGCAGATGCAACAGAGGCTAAAAGCCTGCGTTCCTCTGTGGACTCCTCGGCCTTTTAGAGTTTGCGTTTCTAGCAACCCTGAGAGCTCCCCGGGGCAGGGCCAGCCTGTGGTCCCATCCAGCACTCACCCTGGAGCTAAGCACACAGTTTCCATGGCCTGAACATCACCTGTTTCACAGGGCCTCACCAGCTCTGGTGCCTGCCCACTGCAGGATACGGGTGATGTGTCTGAGGAGGCTTCGAGGAATTGACAGGGACATTCCATGATCTTTTTGCTCCCTTTTTCCATCAACTTTCTGAATACCCCGTGTATATGCATATCCACATATATGCCATATATAAGATCTGGTATGGATCATATTTAGAATGAGTGAAAACCACAATATACTCTCAGACCCTGGCCCCTGCTCCCCTTCTCCTGCGTCCCTTTCAGCAGTTAATGAAATGGTTACTCTGAGAGCCCCTGCCTGGCAGAACTACGCTGTTCCTCCCACCAAGAGCACTCCACGGCTTCCAACAATTTTCAGTCCTCATTAGGCTCTGCAGGAGAGGGACCCAGGTGCTCAAACTCGATGAGATCTACTAAATTCTTCTCTAATCATAGAAATAATAATGCCTAACACGAATGAGCCACTTCGAATGGTGGCATTCTGCATACTATGAGTACATTTCATTTCACCACTCCCCTGGGATAGGCGCTAGACCCATTTTAACTGCTAAGAAGGCATACCCAGAGATGTTAAGCAACCTACCTAAGGCCACACAGCTAGGAGAAGAAACGAAACCAGATTGCCTGGTATTAGTGCCCGGGCATGGCCTCCATTATTTCTGCTCACTACCATGGTGACTGGTGCTGTGGGAACTCCCCTGCCCTGAGAGGTGGGGCCAGTGCTAACCAAGGGCTTGTTCTAGGTCACAGCCCATTTGATCAGTCTTCTCTCATTGGTGTGGACCAATAGACTAAGTACAGACCATCATGTTCTTGGCCTGTCTGCCTGCGGCTCTCCTGGGTCATCGCCATTGACAAAAATGGGCACCACCTGGGTTTCTGGGGCTGAAGGGCCTAGGGATGAGCAGGGCCGACTTCAGGAAGAGACACCCGAGGGGTACGAGTGCCAAAGACTACACACCATGCTGTCCACCTGTGTCACCTGGAAAAGCTCACAAGCAAAAAACGGAATTCACTATCAGCAAGTTGATTCCAACTCATATCCCTCTACAGAACTGTTCCTGTGGGTATCCGAAACGGGAACTATTTACGGGAGTAGAAAGCTTCATGGTTTTCCTAGGGAGCTGCTGGATTTGAACTGCTGACCTTATGGTTGGCAACCCATTGAGTAACCAGATACTGCTGTCAGGGATCTTCTTCCTCATCTTCGAGTGGGATAAAACAGTTATCGAGAAGAGACTTTCCACATCAGAGTCACCCAGCAAGTATCTAAGGGGCCAACTTTGAAGCTCAAGTGAGGTCTGAACTAATCTTCTGGAGGGCAGGAGGGGAGCTGTCTCCTACAGCCAATCTGGTGCTGGGGAGGAGATGACCAGTGACAAGGGAGGGAGGAGGCAGTTGCCTTTTGGCCTCCTAGGAGCGGTGCCTTTGTTTTCCATCTGACCCTGGCCCCAGTAGCCTCCCAGGCTTCCCCTGATTGTGTGCAGGGTGAGAAAATGCTAGTGAATAGATTTCTGGCAGGGGCTGAAGGCTAGAGGGGAACATGGAGGGGTCCCTCACAGACACCCTGGAGGCCTGAAGGTTAGAAGCCCGGAGCCCAGAACCAGGCTCTAGATGGACTGCACTGGACGGTGCTCAGAGAGGCACTTCATACAGGGAACTCGCCAAATCCTCTCAGCGCTCTGTGGAACAAGCACAAGCATTCCACCTCACAGAGATGGAGACTCAAGAAAGCAGCAGCCAAGACCAGAACCCTCCTGGCCTGTCCACTCTGGGGTGCCAGGATTTCCCTGACCTCTGCTGCCCAGGCAACACTCGAGACTTGCAAAGGCTGTTCTTCTTTGCAGACTGAGGAGCCATGGTAAAAGAAGAACACCATGCCCACCATCACCGGGAGGCCCACAGACTGATTTGTCCATACTTGGTCAGTCCCCATGGGCAGTTTCTGCCTTTCCTGCACCAAGTCCCATTTACACTGCCTCCTAGAAGGGCAATGGACTCCTTCTGACCAGACTGGGTGGTGGTGGCCTGCAGGCCAGGTATTTCCAACCCTGGCCTCAGTTGCCTGGCCTTCTGCACTCCTACGCGTACCCTCAACCTCACTTACTAAGTGCTGTCAGCTACACATACGTTCCATCTCCATTGCTTCCTTATTCTTACTTAAGTCACTCTAAACCAATCACTTCCTTTTTACTTAGTTTCATCTAAAGCATGATTTCAACAAGCCCTGGGTGGTGGAGGGTGCTAAGTGCCTCGCTGCTCTTGTAAAGAAGGCAAAGTCACCAGTTCCTCCCAGGGTGAAACACGAGGCTGTCTGCTCCCCTTTACAGTCCAGAAACCCTAAGTGGTTCCACTCCACCCTCCAGGATCACTCGGGGGGAGTGTGGACTCCTTGGCAGCGGCTAGGTGTGTTAATGGGGGTTAAGCGAAATATTGCTGGGACATCAGTGCTTTCGTGTGTTCATTCTCTTCTCTAATTCCAGGTGCAGGGCTCAGACAGGACAAATCCTGGGGAGGCCTGGGTCCTAGCAGAGAGGACAGGGAAGGGAAGACAGACAGAGAGGGGGAAGCGGACGGGGAGATGTGTAAAAGGAAAGCGAGGGGAAGTGAGGGCAGGGGAAAGTAGAGGTGAAGGAAAAGAGATGGCGGAAAGACAGGCTAGGGCAAGGGCATCTTGGTGAGTGTCAAAGGAGAGGGAGGGGCCGTGGGGGCAGGCAGGAGGGTCTTTGAAGGGTACACAGAGGGTCTGGTTCGACCCCTGGACTCACTTCCATAGCCAGTCAACCCCTTTCCTCCATCAGGGTTAAAATTTGGCTTAGCTCTTTCTCCCGCAGAGCGAGGGCGAGAGCCCAGGAAACATCCTCTGGTGACAGCATGAAGAACAGGGTGAGCACTAGAAGGGAGTCCAAGCAGCTGGGTCAAGACCCATCTCAGTCACTTACTGGGAAATAGCGGATACCCTAATGGTTCTCCTAGCACTGCAGGATAAGACCCCAGCCACACTGACATTCAGCAGTGCCCGGTGCACTTCCGCCAAGCCCTGACTGGACCTCCCTTGGACGCTTCCTCTCACACCTGATGGAGGACTTCTAGGGGTATCGGGGTATAAAGGGGAGACAGGGCTGTACTGTGTGACAGCTATAAAATTAGATAATCAGCTAATCACTAGGAAATTAGCATCCCATCTTTACATAGAACAAATATAGTATTTACGTAAAAGTTGTTAGGAGTTTCTCTCTTTTTAATTAGCAGAAATAAATGCAAAATGAATGGTAATTAGGCAGCTGATGGATTCGGTAGTACAATTATGCCTGCAGCAGTGCCCCAGTCCTTAAGCACTGAGCGCTCCCAGGAATCAGAGGAGCCTATTTATATAATTTATGTATCAAACAAAGTTAGCAGGCGCAGAGGGGCGAGGCCTGGGCATGCTGGGGGTGGGCTCTTGGCTGTAGTACCCAAGGGGTGGGTTGGGGGCTGTGTGTAGCTCTGGATCCACCAAGGCCCCCGCATGTCTATTTTAGGCCTGACACTGGTGTTGGGGCAAGCCTGACATGTGTTGCCTGGGGACAGTCTTCCTGGCAGAAAGAGGTTGAAAGCAGCTGTTTGTCCACTCCTGTCTGTCTGTCTCTTTCCCTTTCCTAGCCCCACCTCTCCCTTCTTCATTAGTCTGCTTTCTTCACTAAGCACTTCTCTGTCCTGCATCCTGAGCCCTAGGGAGGAGGTGGGTCCTCCAGGAAGTCAAGCTAAATCAGATCCAAGAGCAGTTTGCTCAAACACAGTGGGACTGCGTTCTACAGCGGTGACCGTACTGAGGCAGAGTCTAGAGAGGGAGCAGCTGGGAGGAAGACACACAAATAGGGCTCTGAAGGATAGGTAGGAGTTTGCTGAGAAGGTGGGAGGCATCAAAAAACATGCCACAAAGGGAGGGAGGTAGGGTCATGTGACTGTAGGAGTGTACAGCAAGGGTGCCAAGGCTGGAGAAGCAAGCAGGGCCTTACAGTGCTGGGTCTAGCTTATGGTCTGATTCGAACCCTGGACTCGCCTCCATAGCCAGCCAAAGGTAAAGGTTTAGACTTGATCTAGAAACTGGAAAGATTTCTATAGAGGCACTAGGGAAGCCCCTTCCCACAGTTATTTTCTGACTGCTCCCTCCCTTCCCCCCACCCCTCCAAAGCCTGGGAAAGGTCTCAACAGACAGTCCATTAGAGGCAGCTGGTCAAGGGAATGGTGCAAGAGGCAGCTAACCTGGTAAGAGGGCAGGAGGTTTGGGAGTGGGGGAGTGGTGGTGTGCGTGTGTTCAGGGGAGGGGTGCTTGTTCCTTGGATGAAGGAAAGGGGCACACACTGGGCCCCTCATAGATCTCCAGAGTAAAAGGCCTGTCTTCCCACAAACAGAAACCCCTGCTCTGCCCCCCTTCCCAATCCTTCTAGCCAGGTCGGCGTGAGGGGGGCAGGGGGGTGGGTGGTGGATCAGGAGAGCACTCACCTTAAAATCCTGCCCTCTCTGACCCACACTCAAACCCCAATGCTGACCCTGCCTTCTGGGGTGACCTTGAAGAACCGCTCCTCTATCTATAGATACATATTCTACCTCCAAGGCCAAGGTTTGCACTCAAACCAGGGAGAGGTAACAGATTTAGCTCATAGGCCTATTCCAGGTCCTGTAGGGTTATGGACTTGAGGTTCCTCTCCAGTTTGCTGAAGTCCCTTCCACTCCCTCCCACCCTTCCCCAGTCTGGGGCGAGAGTGCGGGCTTTCTGTCCAGTTGCAGGCAGCTGAATAGAGGCGTCAGGGTGAGGACTGGCTAGGCCCTTCCAGCAGATAACCTGGGACCCTGGGTTCCAAGGGCCATAGTGGGTGAAGAACTGGCAAAGAGGCTGTGTGAGAAAGGTGTCCCAGCCCTGGTCCTTGCAGGAGCCCTGGGCCAGGAGCCCCTCTGGGCCGAAACAAGACGAAAGATGTGCACACAGCTATTGTGGAGAAGTGATTTTTTTCCTGGTCTGTGTTTCCTTTAAAATGGGAACCATCACACCTGTCCACCCATATCCTGAAGTAACTACAAAGAACCCAGAAGCGTGCGTGCAGAGCAGCGACCTACAATCTGTAGAGTTGTTTAGCCATAAAGCTGAACGTCAGCCAGACCAAAGGAGCTCACAAAAGGGAGTTCTTCCCTTTCTAGCAGGGGCACGATGTAAACTCAAGAACCTGCCCTTTAAAATAAAAGAAGCAAGCATAGGTAACAGCGCACAAGAGCCCAGGACCCAATGGCCCTGTCCTTTGGGCATGTGTCTGTCTCAAAACAGTGCCTGGGAGCCGTCACTCTCAGGCGCATGCTCTGAGCTTGTGGGAGAAGACAGAGATCACACTGCACCACTTGGCAGTCCTGTTAAGTTTTGCTGCTGCCTTTGGCCAAAATCAATACAGATGTGCACTGGGACTGTTTCGCCAGAACAAGGGGCCGGGTCCCTCATGGTGACCGCCCTCCTCCTGGAGGGGACCCAGGGTCTCTCTTCATCATGCAGCCTCAGCTCCAGGCAGTGGCTAAAAGGTGGGGGTTGGGGCATGAACGCCGGAGGGAGTACAGGAGGGATGCTCTAAGCACCTCTCCAAGGACCGGCCTGGTGCCATTCATCAACTGGTTTTCAGGGCTGTGAAAAATCAATGGCATTTGTGCTGCAAACTCATCATTAGGACAGGAGAAACTCTGCAAAGGCATTGATTTGTTTAAATATAATAACAATTTAACAGAGACTGGGGTGGGGGAGGAGCCCAGCAAACAACACACCACACAGAGCTCAGAGACAGGAGATGAGCCGGCCGTTGACTCCCTTCCACCAAGTCTTCCACGCCTGCTACGGAGGAGGCCTGTGTGGGCTCGAGCTCCTGGCCCCTCCAGCCCACCGCCCTTGCCTCGCACATAGCAGGCAACTCGGGCCTGGGTTCAGAAATGCAGCCTTGTGCAAGGGCCTGAAGCCTGCTGGCTGGTCTGGAGGTGACTTTGGCCTGGTGATTATCCATTCAACGCACCACACTTTTATCAGGCACCTACTGTGCACCAGGCACTGTGTGGGGCCACAGGAGGACCAGTAATAAACCCCAGCCCAGCACCAAAGGTATTCCTGGGGTTGTGGTGGGCAATGCAGATGTATTGGGGTCAGCCTGAGGTCAGGAAGGGCTGGGCTTCGAGGGTCAGCTCCTAGGAGGCAGTGCTTGCATCCTAGAAGGGTCGCTAAGGGGATGGCAATAGAAGGTGCCCTTCAAAGAACCGCCGCCACCCGTTTGGAAGACAGAGCCCTTGTCTCAGAAACACAGCACTAGCTTGCCCTAATGGTGAGGATGACTGAGCACAGCACACTTTATTGATCCTTAAAATGTTCCCCACACGTGGAAACACTTTCCACATATCACTTCGTTCGATCCAGTCATGCTACGAATGAGGGAGCACTATTACCCATGCTTTACAAACGATATGACTAAGGATCAGAGAGGTTAAAGAACATTCCCAAAGTCACACAGTAAGTGAGAAAGCTAGATTCAGAACCCCGCCTGATGCCCCCATGCCTGTGCACCTCACTATTAGACCCTCCCACTTTCATCAAGGCCTGGTCCCAGTGGGAACTGGGATCAAGGCACTTTTGACCCATCTGGAGCGGGGACGGGACACAAGACATATTAGGTAACTTCACAGTGGGAGTGGAGGGGGAGGAGGGTGGCATGGGGAGCTGGCTGTGTGTCCAGGCTGTCATTCTGGCCCCAGACTCTACTGCCAGTGTGGCCCTGCATCCTGGGGGAAGCTGGGGCATCAGGCCTGGCGCTTGGGGCTCAGATCCCCCTCACATTTCCCCTTCCAGTCTCCCTCAAATGGATAGGGTCTTGAGCAAGGGAAAAGGGGTGGCCGTGTGCCAGAAAGACCTGTTGAGGGGAGGAAGCCATGGCCATTCAGGGAGAGTGGGCCCAGATGGGCTGGGCTTTCAGAGTCTGAGAATGGGAGGGCTCAAGAAGGGACTGAATACGAGCATTGGCACTTGGGAGACAGCAAAGGCAGTGTGTACAGCGTGAAGGGTTCAGTACTTTAGTGGCAGGAGGCAAAGGCAGGAGATGGTGAGGGCTGAAAGCCAGCAAGAGGTGGGGAGGTGAGAGGGACACAGATCCAGAGAGGGTCAAGGGGGTTTAACTGACCATAGGACAATAGGTGAGGGAGAAAGGGAGCATCAAGGACAGCCCAGGTGCCTCCCCCAGCCCTTTGGGGGCTTGGAGGCCCAGTTTTGCTGGTCCAGCAGCTGCCTGCATCAATATTCATTGACCCAGGACCCCAAGGAGGACTGGCCCTCCCTCTAGGAAGCCAGGGCGCGCTGCTGCCTGGCCTGGGGGAGGGCACTGCCGGTGGGCTGGCAGCCACTTACTCACACAGTCCCTCTGTTGACCTTTCTCCTTTGTCAGCAGTATACCCCATCAATGTGCCGAAAGGGCCACTGCTCTCTGGGCTGGCTGTCTGGCCCAGGACTGGGAGCAGAGGCTCACTCAGCAATCCCCCTTTCAAGGAAGCCTGTCCCAGAAGGTCTCTAGAATCCCCGAGTCAGAGACCTGGTGAGGGGCAGCTGGAGGACCTGAAGGTTCTCTGCAAGTACAGCCCTGAGACCTGAGGGGAGTGGAGGAGGGAGATGGGAGCTAGGCCTTGGGGGATGGGCAGGAATGACCTAGCCAGAGAAGGGGACTTATAAGGGGAAGAAAGGGTACTAAACCCAGAGCGTGCTGGCAAATCAAAGTCAAGGAGGAGACACAGTGGGGTCAGGAGTGGGGCTGATGGATTCACACAGGGCTTGGCTGGCCAGTGTCCTGGATTGCCAGGAACCGTGAGGTTTCTGGAATGTGAACTTTTAGTGCTAACAGTTTGACAGTGGCAGGCACATCAGGCTGGCTAGTCACCCCAGTGAGGCCGAATTTTAATTCAGTCTTACTACGTTCAGACTGTGAGTGACCTTTCTATGCCTTAGTTTTCTCATCTGGAACACAGTTGCTGGTGAAAGACTGCCAGGAGGGTTACATTAGACCTTGCATTAAGTATTACATTAGGTAGCAGCTGTAAAGTGCTCACCACAGCATATGATGCTCATCATTCAGCAAACAGCAGGGAAGTCTGCTACTTTTGCTACCTACCCACTTCCATGATGAGCTCTGGTGGGGCAATGGGCTACACATTGAGCTGCACTAACTACGTCAGCAGACTGAACCAACCAACCACTCCTTGGGAGAAAGATGGGGCTGTCTACACCTGCAGAGAGCGACAGTCTTGGAAAAAGAATTGGGTGGTTCTACCCTGCCCTGTGGTGTCAATATTAGTTGGGATCGACTCAATGGTGCTGAGTTGAGACCACGACGAGGACCATTGACAAACACGCACGGGCTGCACCCTATGCAAGCCACTGTGCAGAAAAATCCCAACACCACCATGGGCTTACGGATGTTATTAATTCACTTCTCCCTTTAAGCCGAGGAAACTAGAGCCAAGAGAGGTTCAGGCCCCGGTCCCGGCTCCCACCTCTAGCAAGTGCACAGCCTGGAGAACCACTTTTATTTCTACTGGGCCGACCCCAAACTCCAACGCCAGGATTCCAGTCCGTTTGAACCAGAACAAGGCCTGGACAAGCAGGCACTCTGGGGGGGAAAAGGAAGGAGCTAGGCCCCACCATTTTCAGGAGGTCCTTAGCCAGGAGCAGCCCCTTCTACTCCAAAGACATCAATCAAATATATTAGGCTCCCCAGTGTCTGATTCCAAAGCAAGATAAAGGAAATTGCCAAGAAGTCAATTAAGCTGAGCTTGCCTGTTGGGGCACTTTCTGCTCACTACCTCATTTACATTCATGTAACACCGCATTGGGTCAGAGTATGATGCCCATTTTAGAGATGAGAAAAGACAGGCCCAGAATATTGGCTATGGTCTCACAGCTGAACGCAAACTACTCGTCCAGCACTGAAATCAGAGCTCATCTTGGTTGAGCGTGTGATGGAATGGACGATGTGAGGCAGAGGGTCAGTGTCCACCTGCATGTCTGGCACAACACTAGAGAGCTCGGTGGCGACCTCACCCCCCTCGCAGCGTCCAGGTAACCCAATGGGCTGGGTAGTCAGTATGGCAAGAACCTGCGACGGAGGCGAAAAGATACAGTCCCAGAAGCGTAGTAGGCAATGTCACTGCAGGCCTGCCTCTTACCAAGTCCTCAAAACAAGAACTGAATGCCGGGACAGCATTAGCTTCCAGTGCACAGGGAAAGATCAGTGTGGTGAACAGCCAGGCCCTGGCTGGGCAGGGGCCCTGGGAAGCTGGGCCTGGGTATTTTTAACATCCCGATTCAAGAGAGAGGAGGAGGTCCTCACCCACACCAGGTCAATGTCAGCACCACGAGCTGACACAGTCCATTAGAGCAGCTGAAGCCCTGAGGGAGACACGGACTCAGGGCCTCCCTCCCTCCTGCTAGTTCCCTCGGTCTTCAGCAGGCACTCAGCCCGAGGGCCTTCCCCCCACCTCTTCCCAAGCCCGACGCCAACCCTCCCTACATCTTGGCCCTGAACCGAAAACACTAATTTTATTTAAAAAGACGTTTTGACCTCCAGTCTAGAATCCTGGCATTAAGTCCTGGCTTGGTTGTGTAGCCTTGACCAAATCTTGTGCCTTCTTGGACTCTGGTCTTCCCTTTGGAAAGTGTGCTCTCTGGATCCCACTTGCATAGTATGGGGGACGGGTGGCAGGGGTGATGAAGAGCCTTTGAGACTAAGGAGGCTTCTCCTCTGGGGGTGAGATGGCTGCTATGTTATTCCAGGAAAGAAGCCTGGGCTTCTGGAGTCAGAACCCAGGCCAGCCCATGCGGATGGGTCTGAGCTGGCTGCTGGCTAACTTCTAGGACAGTGGTTCTCAACCTTCCTAATGCTGCGATCCTTTAATACAGTTCCTCATGTTGTGGTGACCCCCCCAACCCTAAAATTATTTCCGTTGCCACTTCATAACTGTCATTTTGCTACTGTTATGGATCGGGCGACCCCTGTAAAAGGGTCGTTCAACCCCCAAAGGGGTCGCCATCCTCGAGAACCACTGCTCTAGGGGGTTGTGGAGCCTCGATACTCAAGACAAGAGACTCATGATTGTCCTTCCGTTGACAGCAGTGGGTGAGGGTGCGGCAGCTAAGGTCAGTGGAGACTAAGCAAATCCCTACTGGGCTGGGTCAGTGGCCAAGGAGGGCTGCAGAGAGAAGGGACCAGGCACCCAAAGTCTCTCGGCAGATCACTAGCCTGGCTCTGTGCAGGGCTCAAAGTGGACACTGCCTTGGGGAAGACTCCATATACCACCTCCTTCGGCCAGCAAGAGGAAGGCCATCTCTTGGCCAGCCCTCTGAGCTCTCAGAATGTAGGTCTACCAGGAGAGAGGAAATCCTTAGCACCTACGTAGAGCGGGTCTACTCTCCACCCTCCTGTGCTGGTGAGTCCCCAGGAGTTTCAGGAAACTCTCCTAGCTAAAGGGGAGCCCTCGTTCTAGTAGCTGCTTCTAAGCCATAGGGGAGCCTTATCCGTCCCTCAGTCTCCTGGTACTGTTGATGCTGTCCTCAAAGGGAGACCCTTCCGTGAAAGCATTGCCCTGCTGTGACCCCCAGGTGCCCAATGCTCAGCGACCCACGGTGACTGAGGCACAGAAGTAGCCGGCAAACTTCCTTCTCCTGCCATCTGGCCTCCAGGGGGCATTTCCAGCCTCATTTCACTCACTGTCCAGCTTGCTCGGCCCCTAAACTGCCTTGGTTCCTCACACTAGCTGTCTCTGGTTGGGGATGCTTTCTGTTTTCAAAGTCTTTTTTTTTTTTCCTCCAGAGGGGAGCCCCACTACGTTCAGGAAGCTTTCACCAACCTTCAACTCCCTCGGAGTTCCTAAAGGCCCAGCAGCCCCCAGTGCTCAGTCAATGGGGCCCACCAGAGAACAGGTAGTCCCTGGTTTCTCAAATTCACTGTTCCCCTCCTTAGCCCCTTGCACTGTGTTCCTTTGCCAACCCCGCCCTGACTCTAAGCCTGCTGGCTGGCCCTGACCTCTGGGCCAGCAATCCCTGGGCTTCACTTGGCTCTCTTGGTAAACAGATGGGAGGAGGAGTAGAAATGGCAGCAGCCTTAGCAGGGGCCATGACTAATCCAGTAAAGATGCCACTTTGCAGTGACCCCACCCAGGAAGGTCAGGGAGGCTTTGGGCACGGAGACAGTGGGCATGAATGTGCTTGCCCTCCACCGCGTGTGCAGCTCTTGGACCAGAGGGTGAGACTGTAGCAAACTGCAGCAGGAGGGAGCTAGTGCAGGGGGAGCAAACACCCCAGGAGTCCTTCCAACACAGTTGATGCAGATCCTGGCTTGTCTTTGGAGAGCTCTGTTGGGGGTCAAGGTCAGGGGTCCCTGGGTATACATGTTGTCACACACACTCCCAGTTGGTGTGGCACTCACCAGATGCTAGGAGAGCCTGAAGGGGAGGCCACACCCGCTCACTACCCCTTGGAAAGGATGACACCTGCCTAGCCCACTAGCCTGTCACTCATATCTGTCAGGATGATGGTGGGTGACCCTCTGCATCAGACAGGGCTAGTGTCTGGGCCTCTCTGTCCCCAGAATATCACTGAAGAGGGCCATGCATCTTACCCTGGGGTAGGCTTGCCACCCCCAGCTTCATATACCAACATGACTGGAAGACTGGTCCCATCTGTCTCTGCTCCCTTCTGAGGAGTTTGAGACTCTAGCTGTACAGCACACCCACCAGCTCACCCCTCCAGGACTTTCTGAAGGAGCTGCTACTGCTCAACAGTACCTTTGAGCTCCCCATTCCCTGCAGGGGCAATACCAAAAGGTGGCCAAGCCATCAAAGAGTTACTCAATTCCTGCTTCCAGCTGTGGCCAAATGTATCCTCCCTCCAGATAGTCTACCCTGACCCCACCCACTTAGTCACGCACAGTCCTCATTCCTCTCAGATGGAACCCGCACACCTTCCCCTTCCTCCAGACAGTCCTCCCTGCTGCTTCCTCCAGCCTTAGGGAAGAGCGGCTTCGTACCTTTGTACCCACCCATCAAGTGCTGCACTAGGACATCTGTGACCTCAGCACAGACCTGGGGCTGTGCTCCCACCAGGTCTGCAAGTGCTGTCATACTTGGATATACTAAGTGCCCAGCATGGTGCTGGAGCTCAGTAAACACTCAGCCCACTTCTGCTGTGGAGTGACTAGTGGGGGTAAATATACATATTGTCAGACAATGCTAGAAGCCTGCCTACATGATAGCTCTGTGACCCTGGGTGAGCTTCTCCACCTCTCTGTGCCTTGTATTTACTTATTTTGCATAATGGGCATAATTCTAGCTTCACTGGACTATTGAGGTTCTGGAAGAAAGTGCAAGTTGTGACCCCTGGCTTGTCCCAATCCTTTCATTATACAGACAGTGGCTGAGAGAGAGGCAGTGCCTTGTCCAAATTCACTCAGCAGAGCCCGGAGCAGGGCTGGGACTCACTGGACCAGCTAGAATAGCATCAGCCCTGCTGGCACGGGGGATGAACAGTAGGCTGCAGACTCTTTTCAGCTCCAGGCTGGAGCGGGGGCTGCAGGGTCAGGGCAGGATGCAGACACTGGGATGGAAGGGCTTGGGCTGCAGGCAGCACATTCTGGGTGGCAGGAGGGAGGCATGCATTCTCAGCTGGCTCTGAGCACTGACAGACACACCACATGGGGATCCTGGAACCCCAGCTCTGCCTGCTGTGCGCTGGCTTGGTATGCAAGGTCTTTGCAGCCAGTTCCATGTGCACCTAGCCCTGTGGGACCCTGGATATCTCAGACAAACGGACTGCTGGTGTTTAAGTACTCTCCTACCAACCCAAAGGCCAGCAATTCAAATCCACCCACCACTCTGTCGGACAGTGATTGAAGAAGACCTGTGGGGTCATTTGACTCCATGGAATGGGGTCACGACGCACTGGGATTGACCATCTGGTGGAAAAGCTGTCACCTCAAGCTAACAGAACCACTTTCCTTGACCTCGGTGGTCACACAGATGTTGGTGCTGGGAGACCCTGGCTGCTCTGAGATGTGTGGCATCATGCCTGCCCACCTCCACCCCAAGCCTATGAGGCTCATGGAGCGAAGAGAACGTGACCAAGGTTGTCCAGATGTCAAGTAACAAGTGGAGCTTACACACGAACACACCCCAAGATTGCGTCACTCTTATTTTTGAAGGGTGCTCACTGCCTGGGAATCCTTAGTACATTATCAACCAGGGGCCCCACATTGTCATGTTGCACTGGGCCCTGTAAATTACATAGTTGGTACTGACACTAGAATATTCTGACTTGGGCAGTATTAGGAAGGTGGGTCAGTGGATGAAGGTTCACGTCTCTGGGGCTTTGTTTGAGTTACACCCTCAGCCTGGCCTTCCTTTCCTTCCTCATGGGCCAGGCAACTCCAAAGCCCAGTTTAAGTTCATGCCCTGAAGATCCTCGCCAGATTTCTGCCCTACCCAAGAGGTAGGACGAGGGATGCAGACCTTGCTCTAAGTAAGATTCACACCCCAAGGAGGCAGAAACCCAGGTCCAGTGTTGTGGCTGCACACTCCTCCTAGGGGCTTGCTAAATGCAGGTGCAAACAATGCTTACTTCCCCGGGGCTCCCAAGCAACCCCAGCACTTCCTGATGTTCAAGTTGCCTGGGGACCTATCCAAAGGACATTTGATAAAGCAGTCCCTGACAAGGAAGTGCCTAGATTGTATCCTGACAGTAATCCCCCGAAGATAACCCATACTTTAACTTGCAAGGAAATGTAGGTTCCTCGGCCTGGATCAGAGGTAAAGCAAGAGTGTCTTTGGGAACTCCATGCAACTTGCAGGGACCTTCCTGGGGAGGGAAGGACAAAGGGGGGCAAAACACAAAACCCACTGCCATTGAGTCAATGCTGACTCACAGCAACTCTACAGGACAGAGTAGAACTGGCCGTGGGGTTACCAAAGCCGTACTCTTTTTGGAAATAGCTTCATCTTTTGCCCAGGAAGTGGCTGATGAGTTTAAAATGCCAACCTCTCAGCAGCCTGATGCTACAAAGAAGAAAGGAAGGGAAGAAAGAGGAGGAGGAGGATGTCTTGAATCTAGGGTGCAGTGTGGTCACTCAAGATCCAGTTCTGGCTCTGCCACTTCCTGGCTGTTGGTCCATCTGCTTCCATACCAGAGCAGAGGATGGAGAAGTCTCTCGCTCTGCAGCCCAAGCCCAGGGGGGGTCTGGACATGAGAAGTGTTCTGTATAAGCTCCAAAACAGAACTGGGGAGGCAGCGAGCGAGAGACACTTATTTGGCCAACATACCCCCTCTACTAGAAGGAGCTCTGGATTCCACCTTAGAAGGAAGGAAGAAGGGAAACTGGAAAAGAAGCCCCAGTGTGGGCACATCTGTTCCTGATCCAGACCCTCAACCAGCACCACCCACCAGCCAGACCCCATTCTCCTGTCTGCCCAGCATCAGCAGCCCCACCCGCAGGGCTGGGGGCCAGCCCACCCAACTCACCTGCTGAAGTCCTCTGCCAAAGGACCAGGACCAGGACCGGACACTTCTGAGAGTCTCAGGGAGAAGAAGCCTCAGGTGTGAAGGAGGCAGAGGCTCCAGCAGCCCCACTATGTCCCTGCACAGCTGCAGTGTTTCCTGAGAGAGAAAAGAACAAGAGCTCCAAATCCTGAACCTGAGGAGGCCCCAGCCACCAACCTTCTCTCCTCCCTCCCCCAACCACAGCCCTACCCACTAAGAGAGCAGACCTGGCCCACCCCAGAGGAGCCACCTAGCTCAGCCCTTCAATGAGGCTAAAGCTCATACGTGAGGCCTGAAATCACAGCAGCACAGTTGTCAGTCCCTTCCCAGCATGCACCAGAGTTATGTACTAGAATGTTCACAATAGTACTATTCATTTCAAAAAAAAAAAAAGCAAAACAAACCCACTGCCATTGAGTTAATTCTGCCTCACAGCGACTCCGCCCGATAGGATAGAGTTTAAGACATGGCGAGTATAATCTTCTCTTTTGATTTTCTAACTCTAGATCTTGGCATATTTTATTATAACATTTGACTTTGTCTTTTCAAGCTGCCCTTTGAAATTTTCTGTTCAGCTCTATGACTTCTTCATTTCTTCCATTTGCCTTAGCTACTTACTCTACAATTACGAGCAAGTTTCAGTCTCTTCTGACACCCACTTTGATCGTTTCTTTCTTTCTTTCCTTGTCTTTTTAATGATGTATTTGTTTCTCTGTGTATGATGTTCATTTTTTAAAATCATTTCATTAGGGGCTCATACAACTCTTATCACAATCCATACACATCAATTGTGTAAAGTGCATTTGTACATTCATTGCCCTCATCATTCTCAAAACATTTGCTCTCTACTTAAGCCCCCGGCATCAGCTCCTCATTTTCCCCCTCCCTTCCTCCTTCCCCCTCCCTCATGAACCCTTGATAATTTATTATTT
>NW_022111362.1:2929599-2930660 GCF_000313985.2 Echinops telfairi
GGTTCCTGATGTCCTCCTGCAGCCCATCAGGCCTTCTGTCATTAGTGTGCAATGCATAAAAGCTGTTCTTGAGATGGTCTCCAAATACAGGTGCGATAGACTCGCGGTGGTATTTTGGCTCTTGTGGACTTATTTTAAATTTCTTCAGTGTCAACCTGATCTTACATGTGACCAATTGATGGTCTGTTGCAGTCAGCCCCTCATCTGTTTTTAGCTGCTAATATTGAACTTATTCATCACCTCTTCCTACAAATGTAGTGTATTCCATCTGGAGAAGTCCACATGTGGACATCTTTGATGTTGCTGAAGAAAGGTATTTGTGATGAACATGTCGTTGGTCTTGTAAAATTCTAAAATGGGATATACAGCTACCTTTCTATCACCAAAGCCATATTTTCCAATCACTGTTCCTCCCTCTTTGTTTCCAGTTTTTGCATTCCAATCACCAGTAATTTTCAATGCATCTTGATTGCATGTTTGATCAATTTCAGATTGAAGACATTGGTCGAAGCCTTCAAGTTCTTCCTCACTAGCTTTGCTGGTTGGGGCATGCATTTGAGTAACAGTTGTACTGATTGCATCTCCTTGAAGGCAGACAGATATGGTCCGAGCACAGTCAGCACTGTACTTCAAGAGGAGTCTTGAAGTGTCCTTTCCGACAATGACTGCGGTGCCCTTGCCCTTGATGGTGTCATTCTGGGCACAGTCAAACCATAGGACTTTCTGATTCAACATGTCCAATGCCAGTCCATTTTAGTTCACTAATGTCTAGGTTGGTCAACTTTTATGCATTCCATTTCATTCTTTACAACTTCCAATTTTCCTTGATCCGTACTTCATACATTCCACGTTCCGGTTATTAATGAATGCTTGCAGCTGTTTCTTCTCGTTGTGTGTGGTACTCCATCAGCAAATGAGGGTCCTGCAGGCATTTCCATCTATGTCATTTCCACCTCAGTATGACAGACTGACAGGCAAGTGGTGGGGGAGCCTCATAGTGATTCCATAATGAGCAGAGCAGGCTCGGGGGATGCTGGGGACAGGCAGTCAGAAGACAGGGC
>NW_022111362.1:2931342-2937547 GCF_000313985.2 Echinops telfairi
GGATTTGTGGAGTGAAGAGGGGAGAAAAATTTAGGGGGACCCAGGCTGTGAGGATGACACCTGTGGACATAGACCACTCTGCCCCTCTTAATTACCTATGACAATAACACAGCCCGCCTGCCTAGCAGTTGTAGAATGCCATGTCTCTGCCCAAACAGTGCAAACTGTCAGACAAAGCACAGTCAGACTATAATGCCACACAGATGGGACATCAGACTGGTGGAAAGCCCTTCTATGTACTATTGGCTGGCCTTCATCCATCACGGATGAAGCGGGATAGTAGGTGTCCACTCTGACCCGCCTGAGCACAATTGTCCACCTTCAGGTGACTGGGATGGCGACTCTCTGACCTAAGCCCAAGGGCCCCCTCAGCACTAGACTCCCCCTCTGCACTCCTATCCCCTTCTTCAAGTTCCAGCTCTTTCCTAAAACTGGCGGTGTGGCATTGGGGTGCCCCTGGGGCCTCAGTTTCCCCACTGTCACCAAAAGATCTGACTTATTCAATGACCTCTGATGAGTCACCTTTTCCTCACCTCTGGAAAGGCTACTGCCTCTGCCCACTGTGTTAGAGATGGAGCTGCCTGCGGTCAGCTACTGGTCTCGACCGAACCTTGTTCCCTGCCTCTCCCAGCCCACCTCCCAAGCTTGGATGATTTCCTCTGGTACCTGGAGCCATCTGCTATGAAAGGAAGCACCCTGGCTGAGAGAGACAGACAGAGAGAGAGAGAGACAGAGAGAGAAGCCAGAAGATGGCCAAGAGGAGAGAGGGCAGGGCACTAGGCCCAGGTTGCAGCAGTTTGTCCTGCAGCAGAATGGATTCCCTGGACTTGAAGGCAGTGGGATAATCGCACACAGCCTCCCTTCAAAAGCACTCTGGGATCAAGGGTGAGTGCCCTATCCCCAGAGGCATGCAGGCCACGTGGTACTACTGTGGATGCTGTAGCCTCAGCAAGGGGTTGGGCCCTGTCTTCCCCCAGCTCCTCTGATGCTAAGAATTTCCTGGGCCACTTGTTAAAGCCACAGCTTCCCTGGCTGGCCTCTCCCCAGAGAACTGAATCTGTGGGCCTGGAATGCAGCCCAGAAATTTAAAATTTTAACAAGTACTCCCAGGTGATTCTTGGTATCTGGAAAATTTGGAAGAGCACTAGCTCTTCGGCCCAGAGACTCAGAGGCCCCTGTCCTCACCCCATCTGGAAGTCACGAGCCCCGGTATCAGCCTAAGTGCACAGCGTCATGAAGATAAAAATGATGGAAAAGCTTTAGAGAGGGGTAAAGATGTGGGGAGCAGGGAGGTGGGTCTGCGCTTGTGGTGGAATTGGTGTCAGCTCCTTCCTGCCCCCCTGGGACCTCCAGACCCATCCAGAAAAGCTCAGCAATGGCAGGGGGGCAAGCTGACAGCTGTTCTGCTGCTGCTCAGTGAGACCCGGAGAAGCAATTATCTTGCTCTTAGCAGAGAGGCTCTGGCTCTTACCTGCCCTTTGCTTCCCTCCTTCCTCCTCCCTCGCTCACCTTCATGCATGCACATGCATGTGTGGAGACACACACACACACACCACCACCACCCCACCAACACCCCCAAGATGGTGCTGGCTGGCTCTGAAGCCACCTCCCCCACGCCAGCCTCCCGACCTCTCAGAATCACTCAGCCTCCATCCTCAGAGGCACATTTCCAACAGTTAAATCATTTAGCCCGATAAACCGGAGATGGCAAAATGGGTGCTATTTCTTAAAACATACAGAGAGCGTATTAAATTATTGATAGCCATTAAACAGGGGGGGGAATTAAACAGCTCTCCATTCTTATCAATCATTCATGCAGTTTCCACTGGGGTGTTTTCTGGAGAGTGATCACACAGGCAGCCCAGGGAGCCGACTACTGCTGAAGAAGGCAGGCAGGCAGGCAGGCAGCCCTGGGGCTGGGTGGGAAGCAGAAGGGGGACGGGGGCTACTGACGCCTTCACAGAATCCCCTGCAGCAGGCAGCAAGTAGGGGAGAGGTCGGCCTCCGTACGTCCCCTTCCCACACCTTGATGACAAAGGGACACTCCTTCAGGAGTCCTCCTTCTGAAGCATCTCTGTCATTTATTGAGTGTGTACTATGTGCACCACACAGATTCAAGGCACTCACTCAGGCTAGCGGGGAGGAAAACAAGATCATTTACCACCACAGTATGAGCCAGGATGCCTGTCAAGAGGGCGGTTGGTCCCAGGAGAAGGGGACTCCCTAGCCGGAGGAGGGGGTGCTATGGGGAAAGACTTCCCTGAGGAAGCAAGCTCTTGGATGGAGAGCAAAGAGTCACTTAGAGGACACGCTGATTTGGGAAGGAAGGAAATCCAGCAAGGGGTCTGGCCGGGTGAAGGTACAATGGCATGAGACGATGCAGCTGGTCCCCAGCACCCTGGTGTGTCTCCAATGACAGTGTTGCAGGTAGAGGGGAGACTGGGCACGGCAACTGGAGGGGGGCCCAGGTCAGAACATTAGCCTCTCTTGTAGGTACCGGTCAGATCTAGGCCAGGGTGAGGCAGAGTGCATGAGGCCAGGCTCCCGGAGTGCGGGGTGGGGTGGGGGTGGGGGTGTCGGCCCACAATTGGGGCTCACCCTGGCTGCTCAGGGCACCTACATCCCAACACAGTAGATCCATTTCCTGGCTCTGACTCAGGACACCTAAGCCGGGGTGACGCAGATTCCGCAAGGCTGCAGGACCAGGATGCCACAGGTCTCCCCGCCACAGAGCAGACAGGCACCACGGTTCCAGGAGATGGACTCTCTCCTGCTTGCCCCTGAGTCACGCCAAGGCTGGGGCTCTTGGAGCAGCAGACATCCAATACCTCCCCGCCTTGCCTCCTGGGACCAAGGGCCATTTCAGGCCCTGAGGCCAGGCCAAGCTGCTGGGGGAAACAAAGAGGCTCAGGCCCAGCCCTGCCCCCTGGCAGCCTCTGGATTCTTTCAGAAGCACCCACATTCAGAGCTGGAGTCCGAGGAAGCCCTGCCAAGTACTGACAGCACCCTCACCAGAGAAAGCTGCTGTCACAAGGTAGCATTCTGGGAGAGTGCTGTTTACCATCAACACCTGGGACTGTCAAGTCATAATCAGAAATTAAATCTGCAAAGTTGTGAGAAATCTATAACCCCCTCTACCTCCATGCCGACACTCTTATCCAAAGGCTCAGGCTGCTCCGCCTTGGGTATTTCTGGGGAAATGCCTTCGATATGTGAGGAGCAGGAGACGGGCTGTGGACTGGAGACAGTAGGCTTGAGTCCTTCCCCAGCTCTGTTGGTGGTCTTCTGCTCTCTAGCCTCAGTTTCTGCCTGGGGCTTCTGTAAGACCACGCTGACCTCACAGGATGGTGCTAACCTCCAAGGCCATCTGCAGCAGAGTTGGCCAGGAATGCCCAGGTTACACATCTGCTGTGCACACACAAGGCCTTGGGATGACGGGGCTTGTGGGGGATTTGAAAAAGTCAGGTAGTCCACGCCCCCTGCCTCTACACAGTCTGCCAATGCTGGTACAGTGCAAGCCATGAGGAAAGGTCACTGATCAGCAGAATCAACACCCAAATAGGCTAATGACCCTAGAATCTAAATTAAAGAGTCCTGTCTCTGCTTGGTACCAGCTCTGGCTTCCCCCACTGCCCATACCTCTTGCCAAATCCTCTAAGTCCCCCACTCCCGCTACACTGCTGTCATCCCCAAACTCTTCAGCCTTCCAGGACAACCTTCTGTGTCCTTTAATGCCCCTAGAGCCTTTGTACATGCTATTGTTCTTCCAGGAGTCCTCATGGTGCTGTCAGTAATCACTGGGCCTGCTAACATCTAGGTCAGCAGTTCAAACCCACAAGCTGGAAAAAGAGGTTATCAGCTCCCATGAAGATTTACAGCATTGGCAGCCCTATATAGGAAGGATCTCGATGAGTTGGAATCTACTTAATGGTAGCTGTTGTTGTTGTTGTTGTTAAGTACCATTAAGTCTGTTCTGCTCATAATACAACTCATAGTACAAAACACCGGCCCGGCCCTGTGCTGCCTCCTACTTGTGCTTGCGCCCACTGTCTTACAGAGGGTCATCCTCGTTTTCATTGCCCCTCTACCACACACAAAGTCCTTTTCCAGGGACTGGCCTCTCCTGATAATACGTTCATGTGACAAAGCACACGTGACACGTTTCTTGCCAGCCTCACTTCTAAGGGTCATTCTGACTGTACTTCCACAGGCGTGCATTTTTCAAAATAAGATACGCCGAGCACTTTCTTCCTGTTTGGTTTGATAACTCTAGATCTTAGCACATTTCACATTTGAGCTTTTGGCAGGCCATGGTACTCGAATGTTCTTCCCCAGCACCATAATTCAAATGTTTCAGTCTTCCTTATTCAGTGTCCGACTTTCCCACGCACACCGGGGTCATTGAAAACACCGTGGCTTGTCAGGTGCACCTCAGGCTTCATAGTGACATCCTTGCTCTTCAACACTTTAAAGAGGTCTCGTGCAGAAGAGTTACCGGTGTAATGTGTCCTTTGACTTTGACACTGCTGCTTCCATGAGCATTGATTGTGGATCCAAGCAAGACAAACTCCTTGACAACTTCGATCTTTTCTCCATTTAGCATCTAGGTCCAGTTGTGAAGATTTTTGTTTTGTTTTTGCTAATGCCTTTGGTGCAGCTTGAACTTCTTCCTTTAGTACCATTCATCAGTTCTTGATCATATGATACTTCTTCAAATGACAGAGTATTGACGAGTTCTTTTTGGTATAATGACTCTGTATTTCTTCCATCTTCTTTTGGGGTTTCCTGCATTGTTCAATAATTTGCCCATAGACTCTTTCAATATTGCCACTTGAGGCTTAAATTTTCTCTTCAATTCTTCAGCTTGAGATATGCCGAATGCTCTCTTCCTTTTTGGTTTTCTAACTCTAGGTCTTTGCACATTTCATGAGAACATTTACTTTGTCTTCTCAGGCTTCACTTTGAAATTTTCAGTCCAGCTCTTTTATTTCATCGTTTCTTCCATTTGATCTAGCTACTCTGGGATGAAGAGCAAGTTTCAGAGATTCTTCTTACATACACTTTGAGCTTTTTCTTTCCTATTTGTTTAATGACCTTTTGCTTTCTTCCTGTTAACCTACAGCTTGTCAGGTTGGCGGTCATTAGTGGTTAATGCATCAACTCTGTTCTTGAGATGTTCTCAAAATCCAGGGCATATTTGGTTCTCATGGACTTGTGTTAGTTTTCTTCAGCTTCGGCCTGAACTTTGCTGTTAGGTGCCATTGAGCGGGCTCTGACTCGCAGCAATCCGGTGTACAACAGAATGAAACAGTGCCCCGTCCTACACCACCCTCACAGTTGCTATGTTAGAGACCATCCATGCAGCCTGTGTCAATCCATCTTGTAGAGACTTTTCCTCTTTTTTGCTTCCCTTCTGCTTTACCAAGCATTATGTCCTTTTCCAGGGAGAGACTACTTTCCTGATAGGATGTTCAGAGTATGTGAGAGCGAGCAATTGATGGTCGGTTCTACAGTCAGTCCCTGGCCTCGTTGGCAGCTACATTTCTCCCCTGCAGGTGGAGTCCATTGTATTTCTGTGTATTCCATCTGAAGAAGTTCACATTTGGTTGGAACATGGTTTTTACACCGAAGGTGTCATCTGTTGGTCTTAGAAAATTCTATCGTGTGATCTCCAGCTTTGTTTCCATCACCAAGTCCATATTGTCCAACTACTGCTCCTTCCTCTGTGTTTCCAACTTTCATATTCTAATCACCAATAATTACAAATGCATTTTGTTTGCATGTATGATCAATTTCAGGTGGAAGAAGTTGGTAGAATTCTTCAATTTCTGCATCACTAGCTTTAGTGGTTGGTGTGTAAGTTTGAATAGTTGTGTAATAACTGGATTTTTATATATGTATATAAATATTATCCTATTAGACATACTGTATTTCAAGACAGATTTGAAATGTTCTTTTTGATAATGAATACAATGCCATTCCTCTTGATATGTCAGTTCTGGCTAGTAAACCATATGATTTTCCGATTCAAAATAGCTAATACTACTCCATTTCAGGTCACTAGTGCCCAGGACATAGATTTTACGCATTCCATTTCACTGTTGATGACGTCTGATTTTCCGAGATTCATACTTCAAAATTCGTACTTTTCTAGCTTCATGCTTTGCATGTCTACCTGGCCACCTCCCGCGCTGGTCAAGCTATG
>NW_022111362.1:2938962-2946492 GCF_000313985.2 Echinops telfairi
TCTTCCATGTCCCCCCGGAACCATTAGTCCCATTGTTGTCTCCTCCAGACTGTTCATCCAGTCTATCTTATCTAGATAGATCTGAAGAGAAAATAATATGCACCAAAAAACAAGGCATAGCAAGACAAAGCGACAAAAGAGAACACACCGATGACAACAAAAAAGAAAACCAATGACCCATAAAAATAATAAGTTAATTAAAAAAATTTTTTTTAATTTAAAAAAGAAAGAAAAACCTGTAAATACATCAAGGTCTGATTTTTGACCCCTAGGCATGTCCTCCAGTCAAGTCCGATGGGGTGTCACGCTCTGGCCGCAGGGTCTATCCTTGGCACTCCCTCAGGAGCTCCCTACTCTGCTCCCCCCACCCTGGTCCATTGCTCTGCCCCACGCCTTTAGTGTTTTGCCTAGGTGTCGCGGGGTCAGTCAGGGCCAATCCAGACACTGAGTCTCCAGTGTTGTCCCCATAGGGCCATGGAGCAGCGAGGGATGTCATGTCTCACCGTGGAATCAGCCATATGGTCCACTCTGTACATTGGCTCTTCAGAGTGGGGATATCATCCTCCAGGCCTGGTGGGCCAGGATGTGCTCCACTCTCTCTTCTTCCCCCTCCATTTGCTGCCGATCTTCACCATTATTGTTGAGTTTGAACCCACTGTTGCAGTCACTTTGTCAATTCATCTTTGAGAGTCTTCCTCTTTTTCACTGACTCTTTATAATGCATGATGTCCTTCTCAAGGACTTGTCTGTTCTGATAACATATCCAAAGTATATGAGACAAAGTCTTGCCATCCTCACTTCTAAGGAGCGTTCTGGCCATACTTCTTCCAAGACCGATTGTTCATTCTTCTGGCAGTTCATGACATATTATTTGCCAACAGTATAATTCAAATGCATCAATACTTCTTTGGTCTTCTGTATTCATTGTAGGTTTCTTATGCATATGAGGTGATTGAAAATACCATGACTTGAACTAGCTGGACCATAGTTCTCAAGCAATAGCTTTGCTGCTTTTTAGTACTTTAAATAGATCTTGTGTAGTATGTTTGCCCAATGCAATACATCAGTTGGATTCTTGACTGCTGCTTCCGTGGGTGTTAATTATGGATCCAAGTAAAATGCATTCCTTGGGCCACTTGGCTGTGCTTCACCCCTCAGTTACTGCTCACCAAGAGCTGAGGCCATCGGGCTAGAGTGGCCCAGATATCTGATAGGCAAGTGCTGGGTGTGCCTGCTGCCTGGAATGACTCCAAACCTTTGCCCACATATTTCTGTCCTTCTGGAGTCTCTTGCGGTGAGTTAAATCCTCTTTATCCTGCATGGTCTAGCTCTGGGCTAGACTACCCATAGAAATCCTCAACCTCCAGGGCCCCCCCTGGGCTGTGCAGCTTTGGCTATGTTCTCCCGGCCCTGGTCTGGGTGTCAGGGTTTCATTCCTTGAGCCCATCCTTGCCAAGATACGAATTCTGTACCCTATTCTGTCCCTCAGCAGGTAGCATGGTCCAACTGGGAGCCCAGTGATGATGTGAAGATGGCTGACAGGCGGCAGACCTCAGGGGTATGCTGTCTCTAACCAGCCAAATGCCGCCCTGAGTCTGCAGCCGGCAGGAGATAAGCTTGCAGGTAGTGTCTGGAGACCTCCCCTAGCTCAGCCCTCACCATCTGGCCCTCCTCTGGGGCTGAAGGAGGCAGTACAATGGTGACCACCATCGCCCCACAGGGACTGCAGGGGGCAGGTCCCCTGGCTCTAAGGAGTTGACTCCTGCACAGATGAGACCAATGCCAGGCACTACTTTGAGGACCTCAATCTTGCAGGCTTTGGGGTGTTGATCTCACTACAGACTGGAGTCTTCTTGGATAAGGACTGATAGGCATAGGGTCTGGACCCACAGAAAACACCACATTCACAGGTAGTGTAAAGTGATCTCAATAAATCATTCATCCTGTGGTCAACTGCGTTTGCAGCCTTAGTGGCCACTCCACAGCAGTAAGACTGGCAACAATAATAATTAATTACCACTGATTTCAGCAGTTGCTTGATGTCCAGCACTATGCTAAGTTCAATGCATGATTTAAACGAATCCTTCCACTAACACCATTAGGTAGCTACTATTAATAAGTCCACTTGAAAGTAAGAGGAACCCAAGGTCCATTAAGAGAAAAGGTTAAAAAAAGAGAGAGAGAGAGAGAGAGAGAGAGAGAGAGAAAAGGTTCAACAATCCACCCTGAGTTGCAAGTGAGGCATGAGACTGGGGATTCAGAGGTAGGCGCTGGTCCTGGGACCTATGCCATTCCAGGGGTCCCCAGCCCCATCTTGGTGTATCCCACATCTGTCATGAATCTTTCTCTTGTGACCTTCCGGCAGTCCAGTGAGATGGCCAGGGAGGGTCATGGTCACCATTTACAAATGGGGAAGCTGAGTTCTGGTGGGGGAGGGACTTCACATGCTTGACTCAGCACCTCAACATCAAAGATGCTGCTAGTAAAACTCCGGCAAATGATAAAGGGTGTGAGAAGCTGGGGGAGGCAGCTGAAGGTACTCTCTAGTCACAGAGCTGGGTGTGGACCCTGAGCCGCCACACATGTGACAGGCTTCTCCCAGGAAGCAAATGGACTTTGTGTCTCCTGATAGATCTGGCACAGGGTAGGGCCACGCTCACCGGGGGCTGGGGAAAACTGGAGGTCATTGAGATCACAGCGTCTGGCCTGGGGACAGAGCGCATGGTCATTGCCAGCCTCTCCGAGCCTGCACCATCCCTCTGGGGATCAGATAGAAAAACCAAACCCACTACTGTGGAGCTGATTCAGATGCATAAGAACCCAAGAGGCCAACAGAGAACCACCCTGTGGATTCCTGAGGCTGTAAGTCTTTACACAAGCAGACTGCCTTATCTTTCGCCCAGAGGCAGCTGGTGAGCTTGAACCTCTGACCTTTTGGTTAGCAGCCCAATTCTTAAGCCCCTGAGCCATCATGGCCCCTTCCCTATGGGGAGTGTGTGTGTGTGTGTGTGTGTGTGTGTGTGTGTGTGTGATACTCTGAAGACAAGGCTATCTCACCACCTTCTCTGCACGGTTACTGGGCTGTAACACTCTACACCCCCCTTTAGGATCAACAAGCCAAGCAACTTGGTTGAGGTGCCTTGGTTACATGCACATGGGTATGGGTGTGGTCACCTTTCCATCTGAGAAAAGAGGAACTGAGGAGGTGGGCCCATGCCTACACATGCATGTGTACTCAGCCACACTGATGGATTCACCCTGCATTCACCCTGAATGCAGACATACAAACAGAAATCAGTCACACTGGGATGCCTAGGCCAGTAAGTAGCTATGCCCCTGAAGCAACCGTGCCAATGAGCACTGAGAGAGGCTGTCCAGAGGGACATGCGGGACATCCATGACGCACTGGTTGCAGAGCTATATATAGAAGCACCCCTTCAATGGGATTCACAGCCTGGGGCTTTTCGCTGGTGCTGATGCACATAGCATGTGTGGCCTTGCTCAGGTTACACACACACACACACACACACACACACACACACACGCACGCGCGCGGAGCCCTGGCAGGGCCTAGGAGAGAAAGCCAGCAGCCATCTGCAGAACGTGCTCGCACAGCCCGTGCTTCAGTGCTGATGTCGTTAGGCCTGTCCAAAACAGAGCCATAAATCAGGAAGCCACTGCCAGCATGTAAATCACTGTCCCAGAGATGCCGCATTTTGTGTTCAGAGCCGGAGCAGCAGCCAGCATCAGGCAGCACTGGGCCACAGCCTGCTGAGCGGGTAGGAGGTGGGATATGCCATTCCCCACCCTCGTTCTTACTCAAACCCTCTTCCCCTGGGTCCTACATCCATCCTACTCTCCATTTCCTCCTCTGATTCCAGCCCAAGGCTCCAAAGTTTGCCCTCAGGTTGAATGCTGCTTCCACTTGTGGTTTCTAAAGGTTTGCGGTGACCAGACTCTGGGGCCTGAGTGCACTGGAGGCTGGAGGTGAGGACAGCTTACAGCCCATTTCTGGAGAGGGCAAAGCAGTGTGATCATGAGACCTTGGACCAAAGAGAGTCTCTGCGATTCTACCTCAGGGAGGTGTACTACCCTCTCCCGAACCTCAGTTCAGTCTCGCTGCCAGGCTCAGTCTGAAGAATGAGAGACTCAGGAACAGCTCTTCCTTGGATGCTGATTAACCAAGGTTATTAATAACACAGTCATCTGTATTTTGTGGTGGAGCATGGATGATTAAAACTGGGTTCCAGGCCCTGGGGGCAGAATACATAGGACTCAGGGTAGCCTGAAAGCAGAGCTCTGCAGTGGCTGTTCATTGGTGAGGCTGTGTGCAGTGCAGGGAGAGAGGGCAGGAGGAGAAGCAGGCAGGCAGTAGCTGGTGGATGGACACAACTTGTGGGTCAGGGCTCTCTGTCAGGCTTCTCTGTGGAGGCTAGAGGGCCAAACCAAGTTGACCTTTCCACTTATCCTAAGCCCTGTTACCCCCCACCCCCACCCCCACACACATTGGGGCCCAGCAACTCAGCTTCAGGGTGCCATCCTCTGTCCAGGGAATTCCTGGCTGCTATCATCAGCCCATGTCAGACTCTGAAGCTGCCCCTATGTGCTTCTGCCTGAGAGGTCTGCTGAGTCCTCCACAAGCCATGCTCTAAGCCCTGGTTCTCTGGGAAGCTTTTCTGAATACCTCTCTGGACTCTATCCCTGCTCCCCACTCCGGGTCCCAGTGTACTCTGGCCCCAACCCATCAACCTAGAAGGTGTTATTCCCCAGACTAGCTTGAGCTGCTTGTCTGCCTACTTCCATTGGTCCTTGGTGCCCAGTACCTGAGAAGCTCCCCTTCACCTGATAGGGACTGAATAACACTAAGCTTCATCGCTCCAAATAGGGCACCCTAAGCCAGGTCCAATTGACCCACTAACCCCCACGATAGGCCCATGTGATACTTATGCTCATTTATAGGTGAGGATCAAAGTGGATGTCAGAAAAGATTGTGAAAATTGCTTTAAATCATAGAGTAACTAAGTCAAATGGTAGAAAGGATTTAGTAAGAACAGAACAGAAAATTTCAAAGGGCAGCTTGAGAAGACAAGTGAAGTATTATAATGAAATGTGTAGGGGGAGAGGGAGGGAGGGCAAAAATGAGGAGCTGATACCAAGAGCTCAAGTAGAAAGCAAATGGTTTGAGAATGATGATGGCAACAAATGTACAAATGTGCTTGACACAATGGATGGATGTATGGCTTGTGATAAGAGTTGTATGAGCCCCCAATAAAATGATTAAAAGAAAGAAAGAAAGAAATGTGCAAAGACATAGAGTTATAAAAACAAAAAGGAAGAACATACTCAGCATATCTTCAGTTAAAAGAACTGAAGAAAAAACTCAAGTCTCAAGTTGCAGTATTGAAATATTTCTATGGGTAAAATATCAAACAATGCAGGAAGCATCAAAAGATGGAAAGAACACATAGTCACTGTACTCAAAAGAATTAGTTGACATTCAACCATTTTAAAAGGTAGCATATGATCAAGAACTAATAGTTCTGAAGGAAGAAGTCTCAGCTGCACCAAAGGCCTTAGTCAAAAACAAGGCTCCAGGAATTGACAGGATACCAATGGAAATGTTTCAGCCAGTTGATGAAGAGCTAGAAGCACTCACTCACCTATACCAAAAAATTGGGGAGACCTGGCCAACTGACTACAAGAGATCCATATTTGTACCCATTCCAAAGGATGGTGCCCCAAGAGAATATGCAAATTATAGAACAAGATAATATCATATGCAAGTGAAATTTTGCTGAAGATCATTCAACAATGATTGCAGCAGTACACTCACAGGAAGCCACCGGGATTTCAGGGTGAGTTCAGAAAGGGATGTTGAGCAAGGTTCTCATGGCTGACATCAGAAGGATCTTGGCTGAAAGCAGCAGAGAGTACCAGAAAGATGTTTACTTGTGTTTTACTGATGATGCAAAGACATTCAACTTTGCAGATCATAACAAACCACTGATAACCTTGAGAAGAATGGGACTTTCAGAATGCACCATTATGCTCATGCAGAACCTGCACACAGACTAAGAGGCAGCTGTGGGCAAGCATGAAGGGAATACTACATGGTTTAAAATTGAGAAAGGTGGGCATCAGGGTTGCACCCTTTCACCATACTTAGTCAATTTTGTATACAGAGCACACAATCAGAAAAGCTAGACTATATGAAGAAGAACATGTATCAGGACTTGTGGAAGGCTTATTATGATATGCAGTTGTCAAAATCTTGCTTGTTGTCTGGAGTTAAACTTTAACTGGAGTTAAAGGTTAGTAGTTAAACAAGTGGCCATCTAGCAGGGAAGCAAAAAGGCCCACAGAGAAGCACATCAGCCTGTGTGATCATGAGGTGTTAATGGGAATAGGTATTAGAAGGCAAAAATAAGCAACTGAATCTATCAGAAGGAGCGTGGATACAGTGGAGACCCAAAACACATCTATAAGATAACTGAAGAGCCCCTCACAGAAGAGCCAAAAAGAAGGGATAGTATACTAGGTTGCAGTATAGCACTGAAGAAACACATAACTATACTCTAGCTCTGTAATATTTCCTCCCTCTACTATTATGGTTTCAGTTCTACCTCATTAACCTTCTCAGACTTGCATATAGTCATTGGTAAAATTAAGAGCATTTGATGCTTGAAAGCTAACATAAGTCTAAACCCCCCAGAAAAAGTAACGGGAGTAGCAGTTTCCTGAGGGTATGGGAAGGAAGTGTGTGCTGATGACAATGATGACTGTATAACCCCACTCAAGGGGAGAAAATAACAGAATTGTAGGTGAATTGATTTATTAGTGTAAGATATGGCAATATATATATATTAACAATAATAAGAGTTCAGGGGGATAAAGGGTAACAGATATCAAGGAGGTTAAGAGAAGACTGTTTTGAAATTGATTGCAGTAACAAGTGTACAATACTGCTTGTTGTGACTTAACTATGGAATGCTACAATATCTGTCAGAGCTCCCAATAAGCAATAGATCTATGTGCATATATTTATAGGTTTACTATTAAGATAGCAGATGGTCATCAGGCCTCCACTCAAGTACTCCCTCAACGCAAGAATACTGTGTTCTACTAAACTGGTATTCCATGATGGTCACCTTCCTGACACCATCGCTGAAGACAAAGCGGGTGCATAAGCAAATGTGGTGAAGAAAGCTGATGGTGCCCAGCTATCAAAAGAGATAGCATCTAGGGTCTTAAAGTCTTGAAGGTAAACAAGTGGCCATCTAGCTCAGAAGCAACAAAGTCCACAGGGAAGAAGCACATCAGCCTGTGTGACCACGAGGTGCCGAAGGGATCAGGTATCAGGCATCAAAGAACAAAAAATCATATCACTATGTGCTCTTCTCCCTGATACGATTGCTGAAAACAAAGCAGGTGCATAAGCAAATGTGGTGAAGAAAGATGATGGTGCCCGGCTATCAAAAGATATAGTGTCTGGGGTCTTAAAGGCTTGAAGGTAAACAAGCGGCCATCTAG
>NW_022111362.1:2947064-2975213 GCF_000313985.2 Echinops telfairi
TGATAATTTATAAATTATCAAGGGTTCATGAGGGAGGGGGGAGCGGGGAGGGAGGGGGGAAATGAGGAGCTGATGCCAGGGGCTTACGTGGAGAGCAAATGTTTTAAGAATGATGAGGGCAATGGATGTACAAATGTGCTCTATACAATTGATGTATGTATGGATTATGATAAGAGTTGTATGAGCCCCCAATAAAATGATTTTTAAAAAAATCCACTCCATTCACCTGGAATAGACACTAACCATCAAAGCAAATGCAAAGGGCACAAAGACAGAACTGTTCTGCTACCTGCTGAAGGCTCTAAGCCTAAGGTGTCCCATCTGTAGCAAAGGGACACCAGCACTTGCCAGAATCACTGGAGGTGGAGTGACCAGCAAGGACGCTGTCCTTGATGCAGCCATGGGCTCGAGAGGGGCGGCTGCGGAGGGCACCTCCCCTGCGGAGGCCAGGATGAGTGCCTCCGGCAGTCACCTTTGTGCACTTTCAGGCACACAGGCCTAGCGCAGTGCCGCTGCCTGACTTGGTTACGTGGGTGAGGAGACCAGATGCTCAGAGAGGTGAGCCCACTGCGTGAGGTCACACAGCAGCAAGTGGCCAAGATGACTCCAATCCAGGTACCAAGTTCTCTCCTCCCTGCTGCTGCTGCCACCACCTTCTCAAAACCAAACAGGGTCATTTATGTGGAGCAAAGTTGTTCTGGCCTGCGGCTGCCACAATAACAGTTTCACACCTGAGGTTAACAACTGTGATTTAAGAGGTTATTTGTCTTAATTTTCAGGAATCACTGTCTTGGGGAGGAAATAACTAACACATCAGGCATGGAAGCTAGTCTTCTTGGAAAATATTTATAGCATTTTGAGCCAGTTTGGTGACAATTGGATATAGCATCTGCTATTTTCCTCACTTTCTTCTCACAGTTTGAAAGCCCAAAGCAGTTCAAACACAACAATGGCCACCAGCGCTGACGGACAATTCAAAGCCCCCCTTGTCTTTGAGAGGTAAAGCGCAAGGCAGGCGGGTTTGGTAATTCATAGTTCGCGTTAACTGTGTCTTGGTTTAAACACAACAGGCTTTACTAGTAATTTCTCAGGTTGACGCTCAGACAGTGGGGGCCAGTGGGCCAGTCCCTCAGGCCACGGTGAGGACCTGCCTCCACAGTCAAGTCTGGCAGGCCTTGCTGGCCCGGGGTCCCTGCAAGAAGCCTCTACAGGAAAAGAACCCTTTCCTGACATTTGGATTCTGACTGCAAACTGGAGAGGAATCAGGGAGCAAATAAGCACTGGCCACTGAAGACAGACCATGGATGGGTGCTGAGCTGGCCACTGGCTTTCCTTGACCATTGTCACTCATCCCCCAAAGATCACTGAAGTCGATTACCCTTTTTGCAGATGCAAAACTGAAGCTTTAAAAAACTGGAGATTTTCCAGGGCATAACTACTTGCACTGTAATTCAGCCCCTGGGACCCTCCATAGCATATTCCTGCCCCATTTCCAGGGACCATCCTTCATGTGCCCCCTCCTCCATTCTCCTCTGCATCCCTAGTCCCTGCAAGGTGCGCCCTACAGACGCCACTCACAGCAAGGCCCTTCTCAATACCAAATGCCAGTCAACAGTGTGCAGGAACTCATGCTGTTGGACCTGGGGACGGTCCCATCAATTTGAAACGATGACAAATAACCTCGAACTCACAGTTGTTAATCTTGGGACTCTCCACTGGGGATTCCAAGATATAAAAAGGGAAGAGGCGTGCTTCGGGTCACTCCACCCGCAGATGGCAAAGTGAGGGCTAGAACCAGGCCTGCGGGGTATTACCCTCCACTCTGCTAGCGATCCAGAATCACATGGCTGCTTGCTCTGCCGTTCTTCCCATCCAGGCACACCAGGAGCAGGTACTGCTTCACATAAGCAGTTTGTTCCAGGTGAGACTGATGCTTGGGAGTGACACCAGGACAGTGCGTAGATGTCCCCGTGTCTCCCAGTGAGGTACCTCCTCACCAGTCTGGGTCCAGCCTTTCAGAGCTGCCTTTGGCCATTCTGCACCAAGTGTGGGGTTCCTGCTCCCATACCTCCCGGAGGCTGCCTTCCAGCCAGGGCCTCTGAAGATCTTCCTCTCTGATGCACTGGGTGAAAACTTCACACCCAGCCTTAGGGACGCACCCACTCCTAAAGCCTGGCAGGGAGCCCCCAGCAGAGAGGAGTACCAGACCGGGCCAGGAGCTCTGCACGCAATCATGCCTCCAGCTCCCCTCTTCACTTAGATGTCCACCAACGTCACAGATACATGTTCAGAATAGTGTGCCTGAAGCCCTCCTCGCCCTCATCAGTACCCTCTAACCCCCAGGCATCAAATCTCAAAGCTCCCAAAGTTGAAGGAAAAACCATCCCTCACCCTCCCTGAGTTCAAATCTGCCCACCGCTCACTAGCTCCTTGGCTTGCACAAGGGCAACCGCCCTCCTTGGCCCTAGGCTCTTGCATTTGTCCAGCTCCTCCTAGCTGCTGTCAAGTAAATATTTTCCTGTTTATAACCACCCCAGCCCACCCCATCGTACAAGGCAGTCCCTTGGCCCACAAGCCCGCTGGCTGGCTCCTGCCCACTTCTCTGTACCCCTGCCCGCTCCACCCTTGTCTTCTTGCCCTTTGAGTTTATTGCTGCCCTAGGGCCTCTGAACTGCTGCTCTCTCATCCCCCTATCGCTTCACTATAGCAGCCCGGCAGTATTTAAACATTTCAGGGGTCTTCCCTGATTCACTTTGTCTAAAATCCATTCCCCTCCTCAGCCACCACACATCAGATCACATCACAGCACTCATTTTCTGCACGGCTCTGGTGACAAGCTCGTTATTCTTGATGCCTATGCTTATCTGAAACCCCCAAGGGGGTCTTGCACCTTGTCCAGTCCCCCTGCTGCTCCGAGTGCAGTGGTTCAAACAGGGTCTGGCAGGAAACAGGTGCTCACTAAATACAGTGTCTGCTGCGGAACAAGTGAGCACCCAGCCCATCCTTTCCTTCTTTAGCGTGTACAACACCCCTGCAGACCAGGTGGGAATGCCTCCAATTCACGTTGAGGACATGGGGACACTGACAGTGTCCCGCAGGCCTGGGAGCCTGTGCTACTGGTCACTGGTGGCCGGTGGCAGCGGAGACAGGCCTTCTGATGCCCAGGCCAGAGTTCCTCCTGGCCCAGCCAAACTCCAGCCAGACCAGGGCAGGTTGCGGGGTGAGAGGACCAGAACCATGGAAAAGCAAGAAATCATGTGGCTTCAATTTTCTCTGCAACTTGAAACACTGGCTCTGAAAACCACATCCTGTCCCTAGACTGCCTCTCTGGTCGGTCTGGGGATCTACCAGGAAGGGCGGGAGGGGCAAAGGAGGCCTCCTCTCTGGGTGGGGCAACAGGAGGGAGCCAAGCCCAATCCGGGTCACACTGCTGCATCCTCAGCCCTCCAAGGGCTAAAAATAGCCATGTTTACACACTTCCCAGGCTTGCTGTCTGCCTCCCTGTCACGCACGGAGTGCACTGGGGACTCCACTTCTCTTTCCCTGCCTTTGGCCCTACATAAGCAAGAAGCAGGCCTTCTGGATTCTGTCCCTGGCTAGTCTTGATAGTTTGTGACTTTATCCACGAGGGCAGAGCTCAGATTTGTGGGGGGTCACTCTGTTCTTTGTGGGGTCAAATGCAGCGATCATAGCAGAAAGACAGTCAGATCCTGAGCCATGGGTGTTCCCAGTCAGTTTGTCCAGAAGCCTGGGGTGAGCGCTGCCTGTGAGCATCTCACCAGGGAGGTCCGGTCCGGCTGAAGGTCCGGTCCACTCTGTAACCCAGAGCAGGACGCCTTCCTTCCTTGGGGTCCCTGGGTCACATAGCTGCCTTCTAGCCCCATGACAAGGCATGCCTGCCAAGCCACCAGCACCTGGCCACCCTCGGCCGACCCTGCCCTGGTCCACCCAGATGGA
Source organism: Echinops telfairi (assembly GCF_000313985.2). Classification (NCBI taxonomy): domain Eukaryota; kingdom Metazoa; phylum Chordata; class Mammalia; order Afrosoricida; family Tenrecidae; genus Echinops; species Echinops telfairi. The sequence continues at coordinate 2,951,022 of NW_022111362.1, forward strand.
CTTTAACATGGGAGGGCCAGGGGACAGTCAGCTGCTGAGAGAGGACCTTGCCCTCTAGACTATCAGGCCCCGTAGCTACAGTGACTATGGCTGTGCCAAGAAGGAGTACACGGACTGTTGCAGGGTTGGCACTGTGGCCAGTCACCCTTCTGGGACAGACTGGCACTCAGCAAACATGACCCTTCCCCCACTCGAGCATGCACTGAGCAGAGGGCTTCCAGGATCCTGCGCTCCCTGGCCCTTCTTCTCCCAAAGGCCTAGCTGGCTTGTGCCCTGACGAATACAGGAACTGTCTGTACACACTGGCGTGAATCTCTCTCAGGGCACTCTGACATCTACCTGGTACCCACCCAAGTCAGCAGTCTGAAGCTCCTTGAGGGGTCATGACCTTGGATTGATGACCCCTGCTCACAGGACTGACACAGGCAAGGGAGCCCAGCAACGCACTGGTGGCTCCACTCTCAAGCTGAGAGTCCGCGCCTCTTCATGCCTCTCTCTAGCCAGACCCACGTGCTGCCCCACCTCCAGGGACCCCGTCCAGTTCTGAAGGCTCAGCTCCCAGACCTTGCCTGCAGTGGCCCCAGGCCTGGTGGTCCCCTTTGGAGGCCCAGCCTCTGTGCTGCTCTCCACGACCACAGCTCCCAGCCAGGCTTATAAATGCACATGCTCGGGTTCCGATGACAAGTGACTGGCACTTGCCCAGCTCACAAATGACAGGGATAGGGTTTGTGCACAGAGGGTCCCTCCAAGATAGTTGGAATTCACGCCCTTTGAGTATGCTGGCTCAGTGCCCCTCACTCCGTGCTCCCCAACAGTCACATGATACTGTGGGTCCGTCCGGGAGCCCAGGGTGTGGAGTTGTACCCTCTTTCTGCCACAGCACACTGTGCCCATCACTCTTGCCCAGGGCCCTGCCCAGGTGGCCTCGGGTCCCCTCTTCTGGACTGAGACAGAGCTCCACAGCCCCCCATGAGGATATCCTTCATGCAGACACCATGACCACTCTTCTAAAATCTAGACCTCCTGAGATAGTTAAGGTTTATTGTGCCAACCTGGCTGATAAACACTGGTGAGGTTAATTGAAGGGCGGAGGGATACATGGATCGGTGAGCCTCGCCTTTCTAGTTCTCGGGTCTCTTGCTTTCTGGTGGTCGGACCAGGGTGCAGCTGCCTTAGCAGTTCCCTGCTTCAGCTGGCAAGGCTCACTTCCTGCAAGACATCCCTGAGGAGAAGCCACATGGACCTACCCCAATGCAGCCCTGGGTGCTGGAGCAGCCGCATGGAGGCCCTTGTCAGTGCTGAGATTCTTACACACTCACTGATTCAGCTTTCCTCCTGCAGTCAGCATCATTGCATGTGTTTTGTGAGATGGAGGAGGACTTTGTAGATTGTTGTTGGACATATGGGCTAATGTTGGACTTTTGGGCTTGGACAGCACTGGGTTGGGATGCTTTCTTTTTTTTGAATTATTTTTTAAATTTTATTTATTTTTTAATAGTTTTATTAGGGGCTCATACAACTCTTATCACAACCCATACATATATCAATTGTGTAAAGCATATTTGTACATTCATTGCCCTCATCATTCTCAAAACATTTGCTCTCCACTTAAGCCCCTGGCATGAGGTCCTCTTCCCCACCCACCTCTCCCTCCTCCCCTTCCCTCATGAGCCCTTGATAATTTATAAATTATTATTTTGCCATATCTTGCCCTGTCCGACGTCTCTTTATATAAAACTCTCTCTTAAACATATGAGTTTCTGTGGATTTGTTTCCCTGGTTTACCCAGACTAACACACCTCTTATGCCACTGCTCACCCTAAAACCTTTTCTCACTGTCTTGCCTCAAGGATAAACTCTACGCATCCTGGCACAGCACTCATGGCCCTTCGGGATGTGATTGGGCCTCAGCTGATGTGTGGGCCTGGCCTCCCACCCACCCAGGCCTGGGTGCCCTCCCCTGTGAACTTTTGGTTGAGATCCTCTGCACCATCTGTCAGAGAACAACTCAAAAGGTACCTTCCTGTGGGGAGCCCTCCCTGAGTGGCCTTCCTGGAAGGTAGCTCTGAGCCCGTCTTTAGGGGCTCCTTCCACTACCACGAGGCTTTCGTCAGTCTTGTTTCCCAGAGAGGCTTAGGGTTCCTGGCCGGGGGTTGGGGGCAGGACCTGCTGCCCAGAGCTTGGCATGTGGTTGGTGCCCATATCACACCATGTGATGTACATGATCAGGTGGACATGACCCCAATTTCCTAGCTCCAAAGAAAGTGAGGCTCAGAGAAGCTGAGCATTTAAGTCACATGAGCAATGTGGGAGACCAATGGTAGGCGACCCTGTCAGTACATGGCTCCTACCTGATTCCACAACCAAGACTTCTGGGAGCAAAAGAGAAGCCACTCTGTCCCCCCTCTGACACACCTGCAGTGACTGTGCCTGGCTTGCAGGTTGAAAGACTGGTGTGGCCGGGGATGAGCCTTGGTGAGGGCGCTTTACGAAGGGAGAGTGGCCGTCCCTTACACTTACGCATTATCTGGGAAAGATGGGCGTCGCCATGGTCCTGGGCCCAAAGTGAATGCTGAAGTCTAGCTCAGCACTCAGCAGCCTGCAGGGATCCTTGGGGTTGTGAGGGGCATAGAGGGACCCAAGCAGGCCTGGACCCCAACACCACCTCCGTGAGCCACACAGCCAGGCCCTCTGTGTTTTACACACCCCAGCCTAGCCAGTGTACTTCCTCTTTCCTGAGTCCCCAGGGGGCCCCACAACCTGGCCTTCCTTTCATAGGAGAGGCAGCCAAAAGCAGATGGAGACATCCCTTGAAGCATGAGCAGAGAGGTATGCCTCAGAGGCCAACAAGGGGGTAGTCTGGGAGCACCCTGTCCAAAGGGAAGTGGAGTGGGCACCTTTGCTCAGGGGACCTCAAATGGGCCACCCTCCCAGCAAAGCATACCCACACCCTTGGGAATGCAGGCAACCATGGCTGGGCTCCTCTATTCTAATGTCTGGGGTCATCGCTCCAAAGTGAGTGTCATGGGGGTGCGTGTCTTGCTGGCTTCCAGGGCCTGTTGGAGACCTCTGGCCTGTCCATCCCTGGAGGGGCATTGGTGAGCATTTAAACCCTGACCCCTTCCACCCCATTGTGCCTGACTTTAGCCTCAACGTTAGCTCAGAAACACTAGCTTTGATGTCTCTCAGGTTCAAATCCTAGTTCTGCGTCTACCAACTATGTGAGTTTAGACAGCCTGTTCTACCTCTCTGAATCATATTCATATAGCTATCGGGTACATTGAGGGCTGGCTGAGATAGTTATGTAGATAATTACTACACCAATATTACTCGAAGGTTTCCTAGGTGCTTGGAGTACACCAAGTATTACCCTGTGCTCAAGAGAAGTACTCATATTAATTCTTTTCTGCTCATAAAATCCCTCTGACAGAGGTGGTCCTGCTAGTCCCACCATTCTTTTACAGAAGGGGAAAATGAGGCACAAAGCAATCGAGTCACTTCCCCAGGGCTGCCCAGTTGTACCACTCACCCAACTGCGCGCTGCCTCCCACCAATACTAGGTGCGCCCATAGATAAGAGACTTTCTTACACTTCCTGGCCTGGGCCCCCAGTGCCTCCTCTGTCTTTTAAAAAGGCCCTCCTCCTTGTCGACCTGGAAGACACAACTAGCTCAGGTTTTCCTTCCTGTCCCTTAGGTAGAGTTGATTATTTCTTCCCCTGGCCTTACCCTAAGTATCCATGGAAGCCCTAGGACCTCCCAAGGGTAGGGCCAGTGGTGGCTGAATTCATCAGGGACTCAAGAAATGCCAAGTGACCCAGGTTCTAGTCCAAAGGCTTCAGCTTTGCAGCTCACTCCACACTCTCGCCACAGCGAGCACCTCTGGGGCATGGGGCCCAGGGAGGGGCTCCTGGCTTGGTGGCAAGGTCATTGTGGTAGCTCCTCTTGGGATGGGGGCAGTTAGCATCTGAGCAGCTCATAGACGGAAGCCATGAAGACCACATACGTAGTGAGTACAAAGGCCCAAAGTGACAGAAATTGATAAAAACTTCACCGTACCACTGACACCCCATATATCAAAGGCCCCAAATCTCATTCTCTGCTTGCCTCCAATTTCTATCAGAGCTTGCCAGCTGCACATTTATTGAGAAGTTTGTGATCTGACAGGCACTGTATTACCAACATTAATGATGCATCAGTCTCCAGAATGACTGGGGAAACCGTCCAGTTGATTTTATTATCATCCTGAGTTCTTCTCGCTTCATTTCGGGCAGCGTGCTGTCTGGGTTTCTGTGCAACGACCAATGTGAATGCAGAGAGTCTCAGGGCCAGGACTGACCTCAGGAGGAGGCCCTGACACGGGTCTCCAAGGACGGCGGGCTCGTGGAGGACAGGGTGCAGGTGAAGAGTTCACGTAGGGTCTCCCACTTATTCATGATGCAAAGATGGAGGAGGCCAACAGGAAGCAGAAATAGCCAATGATGTCACCTGTCACCTGCCTCCTCCAGGACTGGGTGAATGGCCAGCCACACATGGAGCCTACCAGTTGGCATGGCCCCTACTCAAAGCTGGCTTATGTGAACACTGGACTATCTGGGGGCACACTGAAGGCATGGGCAATTCCTACCTCCTCTCAAGCTACATAGCCCCCTTCCCATTGTCCTCCAGCAACCGGGACTCCTTCCCATTTCTACAATAAGTTGAGCGCTTCATCATTTGGGGGCCTACCATTACACATATTGTTCCCTTGCCTTGAACACCCTCTCCTCCCACCCTGTCACCTCCTGGCTGACTCTGCACCTATCTATCTCAGTGTATGTGCCCTCTGCTCAGAAGGCCCTCCTGCCTCAAGCCCCCATGTCCAGCCATCTTATGGTGTCCTCCACCCAGCACCTTCATCATATCTCTTTCAGCACTTCCCACAATTGGCAAGGTTTTAGTTATTGGCTTGGGTGGCTATTTTTGCCTTTGGCCTCTCCAATCTGTTCTGGGCACCACTGTGAGCCCAGAGCTCAGCAGAAAATGGTTCCAGCAGGTTCCAGGCCCAGTAGGGTAGACAGAGGCTGAATAAGCCCCTATAAACCCCTGGAGGCAGTGTTTGAGGTCACAAAGTTCACAAGGAAATGACCAGTTGTCTTCCCTGCACTCCTAGCCCATCCCATCCCCTCCACTCAAGGTTTGGGGACACCTTCTCCCTTGTAGCTCATTGTACAAACACTGGCCCATTGGGACTCATCTCCTTGCTGGGACTCATCTCCTTGCTGCCCCTCCCTCCTCAATCTACCCTTCAGGAATCTCCAGAGGTAGCCAGGGCAGAAGATGCTGAAGGGCTTGAGGTCAGGCCAGGACCTGGATTCCTATCTGGGTCCCTGTGAAGTGCATTCTCGAACGCAACAGATGTAAGCCAAGTACTGTGCCTGACCTCAAAGCACTTAGATGCGAGGAGACAATTCTTACTTCACCTAACTAAAGAGACAGGTGCACGAACACCTGGAAAGGCCAAATGGCCAGGTGAGAACTAGTGGAGGTGGTTGAGCAGCACCAGCTGTGAAAAAGCGGTATTGTCAGGGAATTTTTGAAGCACATAGAGTGAAGGATTGACGTTGTAGGGGCCATGGTGAAGGGGGGGAGGGTCCAAAAGAGGAGGTCTTATAATTATTGGTACTATATTATTATTAATAACAACTACTATAAAAAAAAACTAAACTGACTACTGTCGAGTCCGTTCTGAGTCACAGAGAACCTATAAGACACTCTTCAGGGCGTGCGGGCGGTGGCTTGGAACCCCTGACCTCCTGGTTAGCAGTGCAATATGTAACGTGCTACACCAGCAGAGCCCCCATCAGTTACTGCACTGGTAGCCTTTTAAGTAAGTATTGGTTTCATGGCCATTATTATTTTAGAATTATGTGGAATTAAGTCAGGAGAATATTTGACTTAATAGTGTTCTGATTTTAAAAGAGACGTTTTCCCCAAATAAACATGATATACATAATGTATTTATGTGGTGCCACGTACTAAGCATTTACGATGTGCCACTATGAGGCTAAGCACTAATATCCACCGGTACATTTTAGTCTCCTAGCAACCCCAGTTGCCCCACTTCATGCCTGGGAACACTGAGGTGCTCCTATAGCCAGTGGGTGGAAGCTGCAGCAGGGTCGAAATCCAAGCCTGATCTTATGCACGGAAGCAGCTCCCTCAAGCCTGAGGTCCCAGGCCTTGGGGGCTGGAAGGGCTATTCCCACTAACATCTAGCCCCATCACCTTCCAAAGAGGAAAAAGAGGCCCTATGAGGGCAAAGTAAACGACCCAGGTAGCACAAAGCAGGTGGGCGGTAAGAGATAGGCAAAGCTTCACCTTCACTTAATTCACAAACTAATCTGTGAGGTCGGAACGTCCTGCTTCACAGGTTGGGGAGCAAGGTCTCTAGATAGTGAAGGGACATAGCTGGTCAACGGCAGCGTTGGGTGTGAACACTGGCTATGCGATCTGGCCCGGGCACCGTCTGTCAAACAGATAAGAGAGCCCGTGCAGCCACCATCCTGCCAGCCTTCTAGGCACCCACAGGCCACCACTGGTGGGTCCCACACCTGGCGTAGGCCAGCTGCAGCAGGACCCAGCAGTCCTGCCTGTGCCTAGGGAGGCCGACGTGGAGGATGAGTCCCTTGGCATTTCCAGCATGTTCTCTTACTCAATGAGGCCCTTTCTGTCCAAAGGGCAGCTGTGACGTGGGGAATGGGTCTGTGGTGTCAATATGAGACCAGCATTGTACCACTGGGGACACACAATGCCCTTGGCCAACTGTTTATTTCTAAATCCACCCAGTGTTCACAGCGGCCTTTACACTCAGCTCTTTCCCAAAATGCAAATTGGTTCTTTCCTGTAAGTCAAACCAGCCTGTTCAGGCTGATAAAAATCATCCCAAACAGGCTTTTTTTATCTCCCCCAAACAGAAAGCCCACACCTCCTAGAAAGAGGAAGGCAGCTTCACACCACTTCACGGGGTGGCCGGGGCGGTGTGTGGGGGGTTGCGGGGAGTGGATGAAGCTTCCAGAGATGTGAGGATCCACAGCAGGTAGCGGGAGGGAAGGTGCTGGGCCTGCGTTCAAATCCTGCCTCCACCATGTTCTAGCTCTGTGGCCTTTGTTGCTCTGAGCATCACTTCATTGGTACGCAGTGTAAATGGAGATAAAAATAGTACCTTCCTCACTGGGCTCCTTACAGGACACAATGAGATAATGCACATAAATTGCTTGGTACAATATCAAGCACCTAAAAAGTCCCTGAACAGGGTGGCTGTACTGGTGAAGGAAAAAGAGACAAGCATCATTGGGATTATCTGGTGCCTAGAACCTCTATCCATTCACCCCCACTTGCTAGATGGCTTCACAAGAGGTCCTTTTTGCTCTGTGAGTCCGTTTCTCCCACCATAACATGAGCTCCAGAGCCTTCCTCCCGCTGGTGGACAGCCTGGCTCCTGGTCTTCTAGCCAAACAGTTCAGAAGGTGCTGTCTCCCTGCCTCCAGTGTCCTGTTCTTCAGGATCGCTCCTCTCATCAGAAAATGAAAACTACAGAAAGTCGAGCTACCTAAGGCCTCTCAGCTAACTGGTGTCAGGATATCTATACAGCCTCAGGCCCCATGGAAAGGCACAAGGGGTGCAGAGTTTGCTGAGGAGTGAGTGAGTGGGGGCTGGTAAGGCTGATTAGAGAGGAGGTCATTGGGGCCTCAAGGGAGTGGGCAGGGAATGCAAGCCAACACAAAATGGACCTAGAAGTCAGGAGACGCTGTTGTGACAATCAGGTTTGCCAGAGTTGGGAGAAACGCCTCTCACTGGCACCCACACCTTAGTCACTTGGTCATCTGGCACACAACATCTGCACCCACTCGTGTGACACACATTCACTATGACACAAAGGGCCCAAGGAAGCCAGGGTTATGGGACAGGATCCCTGAGTGAAAGAAAAATGCCAAGGCCAGGAGAAGGGATATGTCCCCAGAGAAACCCACAGCCAGCAGTCCTGGGAGTGGTGATGCCTGTGGAGCCACCAATGTTCCTCCTGGGAGGAACTTCCTCCCACATTGCTCACTTATTCGTCCCAGGGCAGGCCGGCCAGGTAAGGGTAAATCTTCCCAGTTTATAGACTACAGACAGGAGGCTCTGGTCCACCTCAGACTGTCACAGCACAAGGGGCTAGCCAGACCAAACCTTCAGTACCGTTAGACCTTCCCAACTCTCAGCTGATTTCCCTTCGTCCTTGTCCCCAAAAGGGGCAAGGCTAGAGGAGGGGGACACCTACTAGTCCCTGTCCCAGCAGTTGGTTGGTCCAGAGGGCCAACCTATCAGTGTAGTTAGCAGGGCTCCAGTCTCCCCAACTCCACACCAGGAGAGTCCCTGAACCAGGAGATCGCCTTGTTAATCTTCCAAAAACACCACTCACTCTGTGCCTGCCCTTCCTTGCTCCAAATTCCCTCCAACACATCCCTTAGCTATAGGACAGGTCCCCTCTTAACCAGCCCTTGCCTTCTTTCTGGGGTCCCGGCCATCCCGGGGTGCTTGGTTTACTTCCATTTGCAGGCTCCCTGGGACAAGCACACCTCCTTTCCTGGCTCAAGTGCCTGTCCTCAGCCCCCAACTCTCTCCTGCCCAGTGCTGACCTTAAATGCCTCCTTCTCCAGGAAGGTGTCCCTGACTATTCTGGCTCATTCTCCTTGGAAGGTCTTAGTGGATACTTCTGGAACCTTTAGGAACCACAGTCCACAGTCTGCCAGGAGCAGTGGCTTCATTTCCAATTGAGACAGTGAAAGCGCCTGGGCTCCACTCAAAAGTTATTCTTCCACCCAAAGTAAGTCCTCTTTAACCTTTGCTCTTTTGTCCACCCTGTGGTAGGTGCAGGGTACTCGAGAGGCAAAGTTCTGGCTTTCCAAAAAGAGCTCCAATGCAGGAAAAAAGACAGATAAAGAAGCAATCACCACGGAGCCCCGAGGGCGGTGACAAGGAGGACAGAGGAGCCTGAGGACATGTACCTTATCCAGGTTCTCCACACCACAGTCTCAGGGTGCCAAGCTTGACGCTCTCCCCACAGGAGGTGCTCCAGCCACCTCCCAAGTGGCCAAAACTGAGATAGTAGTAATCTGTCTGGTGGCAAGACAAAGGCAGTGCCAGGGACAGGAGGGGCAGAAGCAAGCTGGCCCTCTATCAGTCCTTCCACATTGGGCAGGAAACTGTAGCAGCAGATGGATAGGAAGCAACAGTGAGACGTGAGCAACAAGACGGAAGGCCCCCAGTCGAGGGAGAGACCAATTTATCCCAGATAGGAAAGACTGTAAAGAAGAAGGCCAAGCAAGCCCCCTGGGGCATTGCAGGCAGGCTGGCCTCTGGGTCAGACACCCCTGGCCACCCTGGCGGAGTGTCAGCCCTGTGGACATGGGCCTTTTTAAAAGATCTCTACTTTTTTGAAGGGGCAGTGATGGGGACGTCCTGCTGCACACTGGTTCCTGGCCTAGCTGCCCAGCCACTGTCCAGGACTCTGAGCATCTCCAAGTGGTGTCCTATTGATCCCAGAGCTGGAAGCCTTCTCTGGAGAAAGACATAAATGGAATCCTATGCACTAGTGTGGAGGCCGACTCTGACTTCTTCCTCCACCCAAGATCTCTGATGCTCCTGCTTAAGTCCCAGGCCCTGGGCTACCTCCCCGGCCCCATGCCCCCAGGAATGTCCTTCTTTGGTCCCCATCATACATGCCCCTGCCTCCCTGGAGAATCTTCCCAAATGGAACTCCCTCATGGGTCTTGGCAATCTTGACACTACCATGGGTGTCTGTCTGTGGAGAGACTTTCATGTTCCCTTGGGCCATAAAGGAAAACTCTCTAACCCTACTCCCTGCTTCTTCCTGTGCTGCTCCCGGCTGCTTCCAGAGAGAAGCTGCCCCTCTCCACTGCTGCTTATCGAGCACCAGAGAAAGATGAGCACGAGGAGAAACTGGTCACTTGTTCATGTGTGAGTCGTTGCCCCTCTCAGTTCATTTTCCCATCTGTAAAATGGGTGGCTAAACCTGAAGATGGTCACCAGCCTTCCAGACCGCCCTGTAAAGTCCATCAGAACCGGCAGGAAGGACATGCCCAGGATGGTGATGGGCATTAGAAAGGCAAGACAGGGAGAGGTTGGGTTTCCAATGACTGCAGCACCCTTAAAAGCTGGTAAAAGCCTTAATCCTGCATAATGATTTACAAAGTGACAAGCAAAATAGATTTACCGTGACAGCTTGAAAGGTGAACACAGAAATAAAATTACACTCAGGGCATCCTGTCTCTGCTTCCCATCCCTCCCAAATGCCAGAAGCTCCGCCAGCACCCTTGGGAGCATGGACCCACAGGTGAAGAAGGAGCACAGGGACTGTCGGTGAGCAAATGGGCAGCGGACGGAGAAGGCAGCTCCAGTCCTGTCTCACCTGCAGCCAGCGAGGTGTTGGTTCACACTGGTGCAGCAGGGATCACAGCAGCTCTCCAAAGGCACCTGTCCTCATTTTCCAGATGGAGACACCCCCCCTGGCACAGTCCTGCGTGGGACTCAGTCTTTCAGGAGCACACTGCAGGCACTTCAAGTGCCCATTGGGCACGACACCCTCAATTCCTACCTGACTCCTGTTGGATCCAACACAGCACCCCTAGTGGCTTCTCCTGAAGTTTAGGGTCTGCTGATTGCCCTGGGATGAGGGCAGGCCTGGACCAAAGCTAACCTTGAAGGGAAGCAGAATCCCCAAGCCCATAGTGAGCCTGCAGAGCTCTCTGAGGCTGAAGTCTTTATGGTGGCAGACAGCTTACCAACAACACAGTTAGTCGAACACTTACCCAACAATGCCGTCAGGGAGCCTCTGAAGGGAAGTTTCTTCTGAGACATCTCTGGGTGGATTCAAGCCTCTAAGCCTTCACTAGCAACTGAGTGCATTCATGTCTGCCCCACCCGGGGATCCCGAGCACCCTGTTTTCTTATCAGCCCCTCAATCTGTGATAACACAGGTGCCAACAGGTCTACTATTTTGCATTGAGGCAGGAAACTATCTGTCTTCGGCTCTGTGTGGGACAAAGAGGTGCGGCTTCGCTGCTAGGCAAGGACCAGAAAATGCTCTTCTCATCATCAACTGGACACTGCCAACTGCTGTGCCCCCCATGGCTACCCTGTGCACCTTCTACAGCAGGACAGCAGCCCCACCACCAACTTTCCAGGACAACAAGAGGAGGGGCAGGGGTACGTAATGTACTCACTTGCACCAACAGACATGGATTTGAAATTGCAAAATCAACAAGGCCCTTACTATGCACGTGGTGGGGGTGGAGACCCAGCTCTTCCTGGTGGCTGTGGGACCTGAAGCAATCTTACCCGTCTGAGCTCTAGCATTCTCCTCTGCAAAATGGGGAGAGCACTGCTCACTTCAGAGAGTTGTGAGGACAAATCTCAAGTTCCCAAAGCTCTGTGACCAGTGCACACTGCGTGTCCCCCAAATTGAGAACCTTAGCCTCGAGTGAACTTGCACCAAAACAGACCTGCAGTGAGGCCAGCGAGATGAAACTTCCGGTCTCAGGTCTGGCTTAGTGAATCCAATTCTTTGAGGCTCACCTAGCTTCCCCATGACCCAGTGAGGTGCCTGTGCTAAAGTCCCCATGAGATGGCTGGGTCGGGAGGAACCACAGTCAGAGGCTGGCCCAGGGCTCCCAAGCCTAAGCTCCTGGTGTGTAAGGGTATTGTGCCTGGAACTGAGACTTGAGTGGGGCTTTGTAGAATGCCTGGGAGTTCCACCAGGCAAACAGAGCAGAGGGAAGAGCATGCACAAAAGCCTCTAGAGTGAAGGTGAAGGGTCAGCTGGGGCCAGAGAACAAAGGGGCTTGAATACCATGTTGAATGCCACTAAAGAGTTTTCATAGGATTTGAGAGGTGAGAGGGCCTGGGGCAACCAAGGCCCAAATTGGGTCTTTGGAAGTTCTCATGTCCCCTCCCTGTCAACCTCTGCTTGGCTCCTGGCAGTTCAGTAAAACGCCATGCTGTGCCTTTAACCAATTGCATTAACCAACATAGGGGACTTGCCAGGGCAAGTCTGAATACCCATGTTTACCTAGCAGAAGGGTGTCCCGCCCTTCCGCAGCATCATGGCAAGCCAGACCATTTGCCTGCAGTCTTGCCCGATGCGATGCGTAGGCCTTGGGTACGAGGCCAGGTCTAAGTCCAGCCCCTTGCCCTGGCCTCAGCCCCTGTCCAGGGAGCCTTGCCCAGGAGGCCCAAAGCCTGGTCTTGGCAGCTTGGCTGAACCAATTCTCCCAGGAACCCAAGCTGGGGCGGGCAGCAACACAGCACAGCTGACTCACAGGTTTCCTCAGACCCCAGCAGCTTTGAGCAAAACAACTCAGCCCAGGAAGAATTCCTGGGAGTGTGGTATTACCTATCTGCCCCTCTGGTTCTGACTGGGAGGCTTGGGGGCTAAAGAGGGGTCTAAGAGGCCAACCTATGAAATACAGGGCAGCTGTGTGCCTCTAGGGACTAAGGTTCTTGCCTTCTTTCTGAAGGAGTGTGCTAGTCATTTTCAAAGCCTTGCCTAGATGCATACACACACACACACACACACACACACACATTTCCAACCCACAAACCAACCAAAGTCCCAAACCAAGCCCAGGGCACTTGAGCTGATTCCCAGCTCGCTATAAAGGGAGCGTTACATTTATTCATTCACCTACTCAGTAAGCACTTTGTGTTTCTAGGTGTCATGCATGGTGTTGGGGAGTCAGAGCCTATCAGTGGTTGAGCTCCCCCTCCCCCAAATAGCTGCTAAGCTGCCAGATGAGGGCTGAAAAATTGGTCAGAATCCAGTGCTAGAGCAACTGGCCCAGTGGTTGTGTAAGGGCATTCTGGCCGGAACTGAGGCTTGAGTAGGGCTTTGTCGAATGCCTGGGAGTTCACCAGGCAAACAGAGCAGAGGGAAGAGCATGAGTGAAGGTGAAGGGTCAGCTGGGGCCAGAGAACAAAGGGCCTTGAATAGCAGGTTGAAAGCCACTAAAGAGTTTTCATAGGATTTGGGAGGGAAGAGGTGAGGAACACCTTTATTCAGGTTAAACTGGGACTGAGGGAAGGGAAACTACAGAACCCCTTGGGGAGAAGGTCCCTGTAAGGGAGTGGGGGAGGAAGGTTGCCTTTGGGAACATCTTTGGGAATCTTTGCCTTTGGGAAGTGGAGTTGGGAGGCATCCATCCCCTGACAACACACTCCTACCGCCAAGGTTTTAGGGCAGCAGGACACAGAAACCCAGGGTCACAGATTAGAAGCCCTCAGGGTCAAGGGTGACAACCAAGTCGGTTCCCAGTCCTTATCAGGACTTTAGGAGAAGTAAAACGATGCTCTCCTCCCTCCAAACACGCCATCACCATCTGCCAGAAATGTACTTAATAGACACGCCCTCTCCTGAGGGCGAGCATGCAATAGCTCTGCCCGGGGTTCAACGTGAACTGTCGTCCCCAGCGGTGCTGACAGACCCGCAGATCCAGAGCTGGCCTTCAGTGGGGAAGGAAAGGCAGGGAAAGCTAACATCCGAGGAGATCGAAAGCATTTAACAAAACAAAGCAACAGCCCCAGCAGAAGGTTTACTAACCCCCACCAGCTTTTTGGCATGAGAAACAAACAAACAAATAAATAAAATGAGAGGTGGGATGATTTACTTTATGGAATCAAAAACAGGAAGAATAGCTGGTTAACCAGGGTAAAGAGGAAATGCAAAAATAAGAGTCAAAAACCCTTGGTTCTGAACGATGCAGATGGGTCCAGAGTATTGAAGCATCAGCCTGGCTATGCCCCCTGCCATCATGTCAATCCTGACTCATGACGAACCTATATATAGGGTCTCCAAAGCTTTGTAGATCTCTACAGGAGCAGCCAGCCTCATCTCTCTCCCTCGGGATGTCCCGCCAACTGATCCTGGTTAACAGTCGAATGCTCATGCTACAGTGCCACGAGGGCCTTACTGAAAATATTTGTTGCTGTCGTTTTTTAATCCTATATATCAAGCAGTAATGCCAGCCAATCGACATAATATAGCGTGAACGTACATGATGGAAAAAACTGGACTTTCAGGCTAACTGAACTAAAGGCTTTTGTGCAACCCTCACGGAGCCACACTGTCCTGAACACTTTCTCTGCTCTAGGCACTGTCAGGGGACATAGGATCCAGCTACAAGGGAGCCACTAACCATGAGGTCAACAGTTTGTGCTTCTCTTGGAAGAAACGCCTCTTGATCTACTTCCCCAAGACCAGCCACTGAATGCCCTATGGAGCACAGTTCTACTCTGACACACGCAGGGTAACCAGGAGTCAGGTGTCACTCAACGGCAATGGTTTTAGTGTCCTCACAGAGGGCAGCATCCAAAATGCAGGAGAAGCTTGAGAGTCAGAGAAGTGACGAGGAAGCTGAGGGACCTTGTGAACAGGGTGGGAAGACTCACCACAACACTGTCCCCACCATGAATCTCCAGGCCAACAAAGAGCAAGAGCATCATGCACTACAAGTGAGCACTTGGTGAGTGGAGGTGAACCCTCAGCATTAACGTCACGCTTGGGAGTCCAGTAGAAGGGGCTCACCTAGCCTAAGAGGGAAAATGCTAAAAAAAAAAAACCACCGAAAAAAGAAAGTCCAGCTATAAGGGGCCACCATGTGCAGATGAGGAAACTGAGGGCTAGGAGGGGCCGAAGCCTGCCTAGGCCAGGGAGTGCATTCATAGTAAATACGGAATATGGGCCTGATCTGTCTTTAAACCCTGCGCAGAGCTAGGGATTCATTCAGCCCCCAACACAGGAGCGGAGCTGACCAGGGAAGACACATCTCAATGGCCCTGCAGGTCGCTGGCCACCAGGAGCCGCTTGGAAACAGGGGAGGTGCTTCTCATACAAAGCACCAGATTTTCATTCTTAAAAGGTTCAACTCTCCTCCAAATAACAAGTTCACAGGGCATCCCTCTGGATGAGGCCTATACTTACCCCCAGCTGGCAGTGGCAACAGGGCTTTTATGGGACTCTAGTGGAGCCCTGGTGGCGTAGTAGTTATGCATTGGGCTGCAGTTCGAAACCCCCACTTTCTCCTTGGGTGAAAGATGGGGCTTTCTACTCCCAAAAAGAGTTATGGTTTCAGAAACTTACAGGGACAGTTCTTTTTTTCTTTATCGTTTTATAAGGGGCTCATACAACTCTTATCACAATCCATACACACATCAATTGTGTAAAGTACATTTGTACATTTGTCGCCCTTAACATTCTCAAAACATTTGCTCTCCACTCAAGCCCCTGGCATCAGCTCATTTTTCCCTCCCTCTCCGCTCCCCCCTCCCTCATGAACCCTTGATAATTTATAAATTATTATTTTGTCATATCTTGCACTGTCCAAAGTCTCACAGGGACAGTTCTACCCTGTCCTACAGAGTTGCTATGAGTTGGCATCGACTTTGTGGAAGTGTTTGACTTTCGGTGGGGAGGGTGGGGGGTGGGGGGCGCAAATGGCCTTCCTCAGCCTCTCCTCTAGTAGTACCAGAGGTGGGAGCCTGCCTTCCACTTTATGGAGGAGCCAGCAGGCCCGGTGTGCTCGATGGGCAGTTGTTCTGGGCTGATGAGGAAGACCAACCTGTTGCTAAGTGCCAAGCTGGGTGCTCAGCAGGCTGAAACTTCTGCCCACTGACTGTACTCTGTGCCAGTAGCAGGTCAGGGCTGGCTTGGGGTGGGGGTGGGGAACTTGTAGTGGGCACTTGTAGTGGGCACTTGAGCCCAGTGGTGCCTGATGCACCAGGCTTTGGAGGAAGTGCTGGAGGTCAGGGTGTGGTTTTGTGCTACACTAACTCTTGGCTCCTGAGCACTGAAGTGGTCAGAGAAGAAACACTGTGAGAACTCGCTGCCCACCCACATCAGCCCTGCCACTCCGGGCTGCCCTACGATCTGCAGCATGGGCCCTCTGCAAAGAGTAGAGGGCCAGGCCCACAAGGTACTGCGCTGCCATACTGAGCCGCCAGATACATACTGACTCCAGTCACTTTCAAGGTCAGGGGATGAGACACAGAGGCCTGTGCAGGCACAGACCGGAGTGAACTGGCCTGACTTCGCCTCTTATGGCCCATCTGCTCCCACCGCCACCTTCAGGAGCAAGACCTGCTTTGTATGGCCAAGTCCCAGGGGTCCCAGGCTAGTTAACAAGGGCGAGTCTGCAGATTCGGGAGTTGCTTGACTCAGGCAGGTATCTTCTGGGGAAAAGGAGATGAGCAAAACTGGGAAATTGAGACCCTGAGAGGGCAGAGGAGCTGCTTGGGTTGACCCAACCTCAAAAATTAAGGAAATTGCAACACTTCCTGGTTTCCATAGAAACCAGCCAGGGCTCCAGGAATACACTGAAATGTTTTGTTCCCTCCTCAGTGCCAGCTCTGGGTCAGACTGTGATGGTATAAAGCAGAAAGAGCGGGTGAGAGCATGGAGGCACAGCCCCTGCCCCAGGCTGGGACATTCTCAGGCAGTGGTGGAGTGTGCTGAGGGAGGGAGGGGGTTGGAATATGTTAAAGAGAAGAAGCAATCCCAGGTGGCTGCAGCATCAATGGAAGGGAGCTCCAAGGTGGCAGCTTTTGAGCTAAGGTCAGGGATAGGAGTTCACAAGACAGAAATATGGGTCTGGGAGAATGACAGGTGGGGGAATGACGTACTAAACACCTGGAGACGGGGGATATTTGAGAACAGCGCAAACAGAGGAGGATATGAAAGAGCGAAGAGGGCAAAAGGATGGGGATGAAGGAGGCGAGGAGCCAAATGCAGCATGTGAGAATCCCAGTGCACATGTGGGTACCAGGACCACCTCACCAGATCTCAGTGTTTGCAGCTGCTAACTGGGTACCTTGTAACAGAGTAACTTATGACACGGAGGTCTGAAGAAGCCCCAGAAAGGTGACAGGTATAAAAGGAAAGAAGACTCAGAGACCTGGAGCGCTTCTGCAGTCCCAACCCTGTAGGCATCTTCATGTAGATGGGCAGGCATTCCCAGTGGAATGTGGGGGGTAACTTTGGTTGACTTTCTAAATATTCCAGGATTTGATCTTGTCATCTCACCTCTGGGGGTCACTCTGGCTCAAACCGCCAGCACCCTCACCTACGTTACTGCAAAGCCACACAGTTGAGCTCCTCATTTGCACTCTAGCCCCACAGTCTGCTCTCAGCTTGTCAGCCAGGAGGGCATGTGAGAGAGTCTTGGCCCTGTATTTAAAATGTTCCCCCCTCCCCCTTTGTTTATGAATCACCAAGCATGAAGTCGGGAGCCCTTCCTGTGTTCCTGAGCTCCAGAGTGGCTTGACTCAAGCAGGTATCTTCCTTGCCCCAGACCTGGCCACTGACCACACTGCTGACTTCCTCTCCTAGCTGTCTTCCATCGGCCGCACTAGCCTCCTTGCCTTTCCGAGAGCAGGGCAAGCACATGCCCGCCACACAAGCTTGGGCCTTTACACAGGCTATTCCCTCTGCATACAGGACCCACCCTCTCGCCTCCTGGGGTCTGCCCAAATGCAGTCTCTTCCCTGAGCACCCCAACTCAAAATTCTAGCCGCCTACTCCTGGCTTATATCATGTTATCTTGAACTATTTTTCTTTGAAGCACTCATAACGAAGCATGGCATCATCCATTGATGGTCTGTCTTACCTACTAGAATGTAAGCAAGGCCTCTTATCAAGCTCACTACTCAGCCCAGGTCCTGGAACCATAACCGTGCCTGGCAAGTGTTGGTAAACTGGGTAAATGAGTGAATACATCCATCTTTCTTGAGCAACTGAGGCAGAAGGTGGAATAGAAGTACTCAGGTACCACTTGTCGCCCAGGGACCAGGGCTTGGGGGTTGCACAGCAGTCAGGAAGTCTCATTCTCGGCGAGATGAGGAGTGACGAGGAGGAAACAGGAGCTACCCTCCCAGGGCACTGGTCTGTAGGCCAGGAAGGAAAGCGGGGCCTGGCCCAAGGGCCCTCCTCAATACCCTGGCTAAGGAAGGCCTGGGGTACATGACAAAGAAGGAAGAGGAGAAAGAGGAGGAAGAGAAAGAGGAAGAGGAGGAGGAGGAGGAGGAAGAGGAAGTGGAGACCCCACTGCTGCTAAAGTCCACTTCAACTCACAGTGACCCTATAAGACAGAGGAGATTTACCCCATCGGGTGTCCAAGGCGGTGATCTTTCCAGAAGCAGACTGCCACATCAAACCACCCTTTCTGTTAGCAGCCCTGTGCTTTCACCGCTGTGCTATCAGGGCCCCTGGAAGAAAGGAGGCAGCTAGCAAAGCAAAGCAGTCTGCCTAGTGAACCTCCTTCCATGCACACTGTGCCTGAACTGGCCAAGGAAGCAGCCTCAGGAAGCTGGGGTGGAGGGAGACCAGGCTGCGGCCCACTTTTCAGGGAGCCTTTCCTCTCTGGGCATCAGCGCCCTGATCTGGGAACTGGAGATAAAGGCGTTAGACAAGGCAATTGTCCAGGATCCTGCGGCTCCAAGAATCTTTGAGTCCCCAATGCCCTGGAAGAGGCCACATCGGGCTGAAACTAGGGCTACGCATTCAAACCACGGTCCAAGACCAGGTCAATCTCTTGCAGCCAGCAAGGCCAGGTAACTGGGCAAGGGTTCTCAGGTGGGTTTCTGGGAACGTGGTTTCCAAGATGACAGCTAGTCAAATGTAGGGCAGTCCTGCTGACCCCGGATGGGAGAGAAAAGGAAGGGGAAGTGCCCTGTTAGAGAGGCAGCCGCAGGTCTGGGGCCCCAGGCCAGGGCGGGCTCCAGGAGAGGCACAGAGGACTCTTGTGAGATAACGATGCAAAGGCCTCAAAGCCCAACCCAACACCAGCAAAGACGCCCGCCAGTGTGAAGGTGAGGGCCTGGGTTTGGGCTCTATCTCTGCCCAAAACTTGCCTGTGACCTTGGGGAGGTGCTTGACCCTCTGGGGTCAGACTCAGCAGCTAAATGAAGGAGTGGCCCTGGACTGTGTCCCAGGCCTTTCTGTGCTGGCATGATCATCACTGCATGCGGTCATAAAACATTATACTCCCAACGTAGTGACAGTGCAGCAAAGCACTGGCCTCTCACCTGATTCTTGTCACAGCCCCAGGCCTACAGGAGAGCAAGCCCTGCCAAGAGCTCTGACTTCAAGGGCAGGGCTCTTTTTCAAGGGACCCCAGGCCACTGGGGCATTTGCTGATAGACCTGGGAGGCAGAAGCCAGCACTGAGGGGCTCAGCAGGCGCAGGATGCAGCAAGAACCTGGGCTGAAAGAAACTGTGCAGGAGGCACTCCCGCCCAGCGGCCCGGAAGGCAGGTGTACATGGAAAAGCTCAGGATTAGCTTTCTGGCCCCACTGCCATTTTCCTTTTCCTTGGGCCATGAGGAGCACACCAGGGCTCTATGGTCCCCTGCAATCTCCAATCTGCCCCGCTCACAGAAGCCCAGGGGCATTCGAAGGCCACCTCCTCCAGGAAGCCAGCTCTGCCCCTAACAGCCTTAGGTTCAGCCTAGAGGGGTGGTAGGAATGGGGGAGGAATCCCTTAGGGAAGAGCACTGAAAAGAGTTCCTAAGAACTAAGTTCCCTCTGTTCTTCATGGACCAGAGAGAGACTAAGGAGAGAGGCTCCATGGAAGGTCTGACTTCCTAGACTCAGAGAGCTGCTGGGGGGGCAGAAAGCACACTCTCCCTGGAGCCGTGAAAGACTTCTGCTAGAATATTGTGTAAGGGGTACAGAGCACACAGCAGATGTGGATGCCACCAAGTTCCCTTCTGGTTTGGGGTTCAAAGGTCCCATACATATTGGGAATAGTCCTATGGGGAGCCCTTCTGTGGGGCCAGCTACCACAGTGCAGGCATCTCCAGGGAGCCGGTGAGGCGAGACAGTTATCTGCAAGGTGGAAGCGCTGAGAAATCCAGATTAGGAAAAGCTCGGGAGCCCTCAAGACTATCAACCTCAAGCAGGCCTGAGCTTTCCACCTAAAGGTAAAGGAAGCGTAAGCCAAACAACAAAGGTGGCAGCCCCAGGTCAGGTTGCGATGACCTGACAGCTGTGCTTTTGTAGGAAGTAAACATGTGCTGAGACCACACAGTTTCAGGGTCCCGCTTCACTGCCTCAGTCCCATCACCAAGAAGTCACAATTATGTGTTCGCCAACACTCATGGCATTATTCCCACTGGTGGAAATAGCCTAATATCCATCCAGATGAGTGAATACATAAAACATAGCATACAAACATAAAAGGGAATACTACTCAGTCCTAAAGAGAGCTGAAATCCTGATAGGTGGCCCTGATGCACTGTGGAAACATTGCTGAAGGAAATAAATCAGTTGATAGAGGACAGATGTGGTATGATTCTACTTATAGGATTTTTCCATGATAGGCAAGTGGCTGCACAACAAGATAAACCGAAGTAGGATCCCAGAATGGTACCCAGGCAGGATGCTGAGATACAAAACCATTTGCTGCATACAGACACACCTCATTTGATGGTGCTTTCCCACATCGAGTGTTTTGGAAATCGACGCTGTGTGACAACCCTGCATTAAATAATTCTGTCAGCTCCGTTTTTTTCAACAGCATGGGTTCATTTCAGGGCTCTGTGTCAAGGTTTGTTAATTGCTACAATATTCCACACTTTAAAATAATGCTAGCTGCACACTTAACAGATCCCAGTATAGTGTAAACACTTACATGTGCACTGGGAAAACAAAAATCTCACAGGGCGCGTCGTCTTATGAATGACATCGACTTTCGTGAGGGGGCCTAGAATGGAATGCGCAGTCTCTCCGACGTACTTTTGTGTACACTTACTACGATTAGAAACAAATGAAGGCTCACCCTTTGTGCTTTCCTCCTTTCTTCTCCCAGGGATGGGGCAGAAGAGGATCCTGAAGTTCAAACCAGGCCCAAGCGGGCCAGGCAAAAGGGCAGGAGGGTGCTGGGTGAGGAGCTCCCTGTGGGCCACGAAGCCCGTATCTCAGCATCCCCAGAAAGACAAGGTGGGAGGGCTGTGGGCTGGGAGGCATCATGTGGCCTGGCCTGTGGTCCTATAGGGCCCTGCCAGCACAGGGCCCAGCTGGGACTTGTATGCCCCAGGCCTTTACTGCTCTCCCTCCTCACAGCAAGTAGCAAGACAGTTAATGTTCTGAAAAGATTTCTGATTGCAAGGTATCCAGAAAATATGGGTGCTTTTTGTGTATAAATGCCAGGGGGGCGGGGGGGGGACAGACTCCCCACAGTTCCAAAGAGGAAATGTTAACAGCATAGGGTAAACAGGTCATACTGCCAGCAGGGCTGAACTGGACCTCGACCCAGAGGCCGGAAGCCCTAAACAAGTGCTTCCAGGCCCATCTAGAACAGGAGCTGGGCAGGGAAATTCCTTCCTCCACCTTCTCTTGAGCTTTCTCTGGGGATGTTGGTCCATAGACGTCAAATTCATAGGTGGAGGAGGAGAGCCGATGGCTCTTGGGGACACCCCCCTCTGTGCCAGAAGGCCTTGTGTCCCCGGAGCCTGACCACTGGCTTATGGAGTGGGGAAAGACCCTTCCCCTGGCCTGTCTCTACCAGTAGAATGCTGGCTGGATCAGAAGCACAGACTTGTCTTCACAAATGTCTTATAGGCCACAGAGGTCACATAGGTGAGAAATAGTAGGCTGTGTGAGCAGAGGCCGCAGAGTGGTGACACAAGTATGACACCTCAGCACCAGCATTTATTTCCAAGCCCTGGGCCAAGGCCATATGTGTCTGCATTCATTCGGGGACGTGAGGAATACCACAGGTCATTCTCTCCAGAGGGAAACAACACTGTGCGCCCCGTTCGCGGGTCCCACGGCTCCCTGCAGGTCAGGGATGGCGGCCCTCCCAACTCTGACAGCTGGCCAGTCTTTGAGACCATCTCTAGGGACAAGGCAGAGGTCTTACCCTGCTGCTGAGTTAGCTTTGCTCTCAGGATTGCCCAGCCACAAATGGATTTGTGGACTGAGGAACCAGAGAGAGAGAGAGAGAGAGAGAGATCAGTGAAAGCTGACCGGCAGAGATGTGCAGGCCTGAAAACAAGCAGACATCAGAGGTTCACTGTCAAGCAATCTGGTGGCAAGAGCATTTCTGTCTGGGTTACTCCCCACCATTCAGCATCTCCTGTTGGGAAGGTAAGTCTGCAGCAGTAAGCTATCTAACTGACTGAGCTGTAGAGGACCATCTAGATTAGCATTTTCTAAAATACTGTTCTAATATCTTTAAAAGTTATTTTTCAGAAGTGTGGTGTGAGGGGTGACCCCAAGTTGGAGGACGGCTGGGTAAGGTGAAAGACCCTTTCCTCAAGACTTCCTGGGCTGGTGAATTGGGCTAACCATTTCTCAGAAGAGGAATGTGCTCTGCTGCCCTCCTTGGGGGGCACCGGTGTTCCTAGGAACCCACTTTGAGAAATCGTGCTGTGGCCTCAGATGAAGATCCTGAAGCCTGGCGGGGCTCACAAGCATCATCATGTCCCAAGGCCAGACCTCCACAGCAAACATCCTGAACCACAGTTCGGACCCACCCAGGGTGAAACTGAAAGAGAGGTAGTACCATCCTCAGCACCAATTGTAAATTGTAAACTGAGGTTCTCAGGTAGGAACCCAGCACAAACCCTGCCAACAGGAACAGGCTTCATGAGCAGGGTGAGTTAACAAGGACGTGGGTAATGACAGGAGGTCTCTCAGAGGGGACTGACTGGACAGCCCCTTGTGACAAAAGGAGCTACTGTTGTTGTCAGCCACCATCAAGCAGATTCTGGCTCCCTGCGATCCCACAGTGTAGAGCGGAACTACTCCGGAGGGTTCCCGAGGATGCGATCTTTCAGAAGCAGGGTGCCAGGCCTCTTCTGAGATGAGCGGAATGAACCACCCACCTTTTGGTGAACAGAGGTCTGGAGCCTAGAACCCGGGCGCAGCTTGGTCTGGTCACTAATGTAACAGGGACCTTGGGCAGTTTCCCTCACCTCATCTCACCTCACCTCTCTGAGTCTGTCCGCGGGAGGAAACGTGCTGATAATCACACCATGGTAGCCATGACCATGACAATGACTATGGTTAGCAGGTGTGGAGTACTTGCTAGGTGCCAGGCACCATGTGGTTCCATTGTCGCAACTCAAGGAGAAGGCAAACCAAGAAACCACACTCGCTGCCATCAGGCGACGTCGACTCATCGTGACCCTATAGGACAGGGTAGACCTGCGCCTGTGAGTTTCTGAGATTTTTAAACTGCTTCTAGGCATACAAAGCTCTGTCTCTGTCCCGCAGAGCCATGGTGGTTTCAAACTGCGATCCTTGCAGTTAGCAACCCAACTGGTAACCACTATACCACCAGGGCTCCTAAAGGAGAAGGCAGCTGGTTACTATTATACTATAGTTTCACACACAAGGAGACTAAAGTTGAAGAAGTAAAAGTGAGCTTGTTCAAAGTCAACCATTTCACAAATGGTGGCACTAAGATTTGGACACCGGCAGTCTTAAGAAGAAGAAAGGATGCCATTGAGTCAATCTGGACTCATGGGGACCCCGTGAGGGACAGAGGAGAACTGTGCTGGGTAGGGTTTTCGATGGCTGACCTTTCCGAAGTGGATCACCAGGTCTTTCTTCCAAGGCACCCGAGTGGACACAAACCGCCAGTCTTTAGGTTAGCAGCTGTGGGCATGAAACATTTGTACCACCCAGAGATTCCTAGTTGGATGAGAATCAGAAGCAAATCGGTTGCCCAAGAAATGCTGGCTGTTGGTATATTTTCTGTGGACCTCCTAAGTGGCCCTGTTATTCATGATGCCTGGCTTTTAAAATGTACATAAAAGCAGGGGTATCAAGACATGCTGTCAATGGAACACCACTCTTCCCACTCCCAGATGATTTCAACCTGATTTGGAGGAGACAACCTGGCCCAGGGGGACCAGGCCATCATGGGATTGGTCCAGGTCCCTTCACCTCTCTGGCTTTAGGTTTCCCCACCCTCAAACAAGGCTGGAAAGCTCCTGCAGGGGCCCTTACCTCTGGAAAAGCTGAGGACCGAGTTTAAGGACTTGCTCCCAGAGGCCCCGAGCCGAGCCCTGAGTCCCTCAGCCAGATTGCTGAGGTCAGCACTACCGTGTGTGTGTGTGTGTGTGTGTGTGTGTGTGTGTGTGTGTGTGTGTGTG
>NW_022111362.1:2975394-2979184 GCF_000313985.2 Echinops telfairi
TTATGTGCTCTGACCTGGGCCTGACACAGGTGACTCAAGTGGACTGAGAGTCCCACAGAGGAAGTGACAGCAGGTGTATTACGGAATGAAAGTCCACTACGAGCCAGCGGGCATTAGCTCGCCACAGAATGAAGGTCAGCAAGAGGAGGTAGAGGAAGTCACCATCTTCATGGCAGATAGGAAACCATGTATGCTCCCTAATAGCATTCTTTTTAGCCTCCCTCAAATCTGCAATGCGATCCACCTACCTTTAAAGGAAAATACTCTGGCTTGGGGCGCTATAGCCAACCCAGAAGTGTCCGCAGCTCTCCTAGATGCACAAGATCCCGGCATTCCGCTGGAAGCAACCCATCTGTATTCCTTACCCTGAGTGCTCAAAAACAATTCCCTCCCTTTCCAGGCCCAGCCGCCCTACCCAAGTCAAAGAAGGAAGAGTATTTATTTTTGAGCTTGGAGGGGTGGCTGAGGGCATGTGCCTGGCCAACAGGAGATGCTCAATAAATGTTTAATGAACCCGGAGTTCCAGGTCCAACTCGGTCACTAATTCGATGCTGACCTTGGAGGAGGCCGACTGTTCCCGACTCCAATAGTTCAGTTTCCTGACCTAGAAAAGGCCCACCCCAATTCCACAATAGCTTCTTAGGGGTCCCAACAGGGTCAGATTGAAAGGATCTTCCCAGAAGTCTCTCCTTGCTCCAGGGTTAAGTGGAGGGTAACAAGTGACTGCAGGGAACCTCCCCAGCAAGCGTCAAGGGTGTCAGGCCCTGTCCCTGAGCACATGCCAGCTTCCGTGGGTGGATGACTGAAGTTGTTGGGAAATGAGAATGAGGCTGGGGGAGGAGAGGGAGTAGATGCAGCTTAAGTCTAAGCCAGACACCAAAAAATAACTGAGGAAGAAGTAACATTGAGAGTATAAGGAGAGGGTATTTTAACACACCTTCCCACCCCACCCCCATTTCCTGGCAAAGCAGCAATCTTCAGGGAACGGAACCCTCCAAGGCCAACATGTCTGGGAAAGATGGGCAGAAGGAGAGAAATGCTCCATGGCCCAGAGGCAGGTCTGGCTGCTCCGGGGAATCCTCCCAGCAGAAGGGAGAGACAGAGTGTGAGCACGTGTCTGCTTGGTGGGCTCAGGTATAGGGAGAGGATTAGTAGCTGCCACCTGGGGAGCAAGCTTGGAAATAGATGACCTTCCCAACCCCTACCTTTGGGGACAGACTTCTCTAGAAGGCTCTTACCCCATCACAGCTGCATGGGCCACTAGTCCCTAGGCAGTTCCACACATACATACCCTCAGGGTTCAAGGGACAGGGATGACCAGACCACAAGTCCTGACAGTCTGCCACTGCCAGATCTCAAGGCCCTGGGCCAGCCCCTCTCTCTGGATCTCAGTTCCCCCATGCGGCCAGTGACAGGGTTAAGCTGGATGATCTCCAAGTGTCAGGACTACTCTGACAATCCATGATGCTAAGGTTCTACAGAAAAACATAACACCTATGATCACCTCAGGCCCCTGCCCCAGGGACCTAGGAAGGGAGTCCTGAGTTCTCGGCTGATTGATGGGCTGGGGTAGGATTGGCGCCGAGCAGAGTCCCCACACCGTCTGTCCTCAACAGCCTGCCACGGCTGAGACCTTCAAGTGGTTACAATTACAGCTGGGCTAACAGGATTAGGGGCGCATTGAAATCTAAGAAATCTAATTAGCTCAGACACCCCAGCCTCCTCCAGCAAGACCCAGCTGCAACCCCAGCAGCTGTGCCCGACAGGTGGGGCCCGGGGCCACATTTATTACCAGTGTAGGTGTGCCAGACTGGGACAGGCTATCTGGAGTGCTCACTTAGCCTGCCTGGCTGCTCTCAGCCAATGACCCTCAGCTGAGCGCCAGAAAACCAGGCACAGGGTGGAGAGGCAGGAGACGGGGTGTTAAGGGGACCAAGGGCCCCCAGGGTGGCCACCCCACACAGCAGCTCACTCAGCCAGAGGAGGGGAAGATTGAGTCAACATCTGTGTCTATAGAAACCACCTCAGGCTTGGGAGAGCTTTGAGACCCAAGAGGCTGGGAACACCTCTCCATTCTGCTTCTTAATGGACTATGAAGGAGGCAACACAGAGTCAGAAGGGCTGTTGGAATCAATCTCAGAGCTTCCTCTGCTGTTAAATGGGGGTAATTTCAGAGTTGAGCTGGGTGACCTCTAAGGGGCCACACTGCTGTCATTAGAGTGAAAAACAGTTGGAAAATGCTTCCAAACCCACCAGGACCCCTGCAGAGTGGCAAAGCTATGGTTGCGGACTATCATCGTGCACCCTGGGGCAGGCGGCCAGCTCCTGGTGGTTAATTATTTATTTGGATGATCTTCCTGCCCCCACGGGCCTCTCAACTCCTACAGAAGAGGAACCATCTTAAATATCCGCGCCCTCCCATGGGGTAGCACTCCACACACTGTGGGCTCTTCAGAAATATTTGTGGCCACAGTGGTAGGACCCTGACCCAGCCTACTCGCCACTAGGCCCAGCCCAAGGAGACAAAGTACTGAGAGAGGAACCATAGCAATGACAGCAAGCCCCTTAAGCAGACCTTTCCTCAGTCCCACAACCTACTCCCAACAAAGGCTGGAATCGATCTTGTGAAGAGCATTCAGAACGAATCTGCGGTCTGGAGACACCCAGCACTGAGTGAGGGTTGAAAGGTGCCTCCTTCTAGAAAACGATTTTGGCTCAGCGTAGAGCAGAGTATATTAGCAGGCAGAGCTGTCCATGGATGGCAGAGGCTTCCTGGAAACATGGCGAGATCTCTGTCACACGAAGAATGTAAGCCAAGGCTCGACAATCAGTTGCCAAGAGGAAACTTATATGGGGGAGCAGCTTCTAGCATGTTCACGCCTTTTGTGCTCCATCCATCCTGCACATCATGTCTTCAGAGAATACATATGTGCCTGAGGCTTTTTGTGCACACACCCACCGAAGTGAGATGAGAGGGGTTGCACTCTTGGCCCCACTGACAGATAAAGAGGCTGAGGTCCCATAGTGTCCTATTAGCCTCAAACAGTCAACCTTTCCAACTTTCTCGGAAATGATGAGTTTCCTAATTCTTCCCTAGAACCAGTGCCTCTTGTTTATTTTCTCCACCTTCCTTCAAGCTCCATGACTGCAGGGTCCAACCTCAAAATTGCACATTGGAGCCTACAGTCTGGCTGCTGCTCTCAGGAGCTCCTACGGCAAAGTGCGTACCCCTCCTAAGAGAGTGTGGGCAGGGCACTATGTCCTCCTGTGAAGTCAGAGCAGTCACAGGACAAGACTACAACCCGCGGTAATTACAGCAGCCCAGTCTTTGTTGTCCACACAAAAGCTAAGGACGAGGCAGTGATAGGAGCAAGGTGAAGACCCTCAGAGCAAAGTTATGAATGAAAATGGATGGGGTTGAGTCACTCACGGCCTGGCAGGCACTCATTCCTGGTGACAGAGCACGCAGAGAAGCTTCTGGCTACGCACCTGTGGGTGCCCGAGAGCCCATGGCCAAGGTCAAGGAACTCTGTACCCAGTTCTTCACACACAGGTATTCCAAGGGCACAGCTGGCCACAAAGTGTCTTCCTACCTCCCCCTCTCCCTCCCCCCATCCCATTGTCAATTCAGGGGGGGAATGTGAAATGTGACCAGGTTCTTCACACAGAGATTCTCCAGGATGAGTGGATCATGGACATCTGTCAGGTCTATGTTGGGGCACATCACGAGCACCAGTTAGGGATGGAGATTTGGGGTGTGTGTGTGTGTGTGTGTGTGTGTGTGTGTGTG
>NW_022111362.1:2979284-2981211 GCF_000313985.2 Echinops telfairi
AGCATAATGTAAACGTTTGAAATATTGGGAGAATGACCAAAATGTGGCACTGTGACAGGAAGTGAGCACACAACGTGGGGAACACGGAGCCATTAGACTTGGTTGAAGCTGGTGGCCGCAAATTTTCCATCTGGAGGAGTCGCTATATGTGCGACGCGTAGTAAAGTGAAGGGCAATAAAACAAGGTCTGCCGTGTGTGTGTGTGTGTGTGTGTGTGTGTGTGTATGAGAGAGAGAGAGAGAGACCTGTGGCTCTATGAAGTCCTGAACTTTCTTCCCTTTGCTCTTGGCTGTGAGATGAGCAAAGCCTCCGCCCTTCTTTCCTCAGGAGGGAAGAGGAACATTTTGACCCTACAAAGAAGCCAGCAGACTTTTTGTACAGACAAGGCTATTCAATTTCCTTTAAATTCAGCAATTTCTGATTCCCAATTCTTCTCAGTCAGTGCCCCAACACCCGAATCCCAAGAAGAAAAGAAAAAGTTTTAAACTCCCTTAGTTACTGCCACCAACTCACAGAAGTCTCAGCCGGTTGAGATTTACATGTGAAAACAGGGTTTCCTCACCTTGCAACTTGGGACAAGGAGAACCTTCTGTCTTTTAGGGGGAAAACAAAATCCAACTGAAATCATCAAACTGAGAAGAAAACACCATCTCCCTCCCAATGTATTCCCCTAGCCCCAAAGTTACACGTGCTCTGTGGCAGACACAGAGCTGCAGCTTTCAATGTGCCTTTTGTTGGAAGCTGGTGTTTCAACATCCTCAGCTTGAAGAGAGAAAGGTCACACACAAGGCTTCAGACTCTCATAAACCCAGCCGGCTTCAACTACAGGGTCCAACCAGGAACAGGCACGCAAAGGGCCTAGAATTCTCCAGACTATGGACCCCCTCAAAATCCAGCCAGGGGCTTACTCTGTCATCTAAACTTTCCCCATAGCTTGCAAGCAACTTTTAAACCCCTGGGACCAGATATATGCCAGAGAACAAAAGTTGGAATCCAGAGAACACAAGCTGGCCAAGCTACAGGGTTCTCCAGCCACAAAACCGGCCTCTTTATCTGTACCTTAAAAAAATAATACACAAACCCAGGCACCTCTGGGAACAGCCTCTGGCCTCCTGCCCTGCCCTGTGTAACCAGCCTGTCCTCACACCCACAGGAGGAGACAAAACTGGTTAACCCTTTGGTCCACCAGGGCCTGTTCTCAAGTCCCAGGTTGCAGCAAGGAGACAAACTCTTGCTCAAGAAAACCCTTCAGAAAACCCTTGGCACCAAGAGGCAGCTTGGAGTGGCTCTGCCCTTGGCACTTGGCCAGGCAGAGCCCTTGATAGGCTTCTTCTGCCCATGGCCCTTTCTAAACCTCTCTAGGTTAGGCTCTACTCTCCCAGAGGGTTCCAAATGGCCATGGCAGAAGGGAGAGAAGGGAAAGGCTGGCGGAGCAGTGTCCTTGCCTGCCAGTGTGGCCGCCAGCGTTTCAGAAGACCTCTGAGGGAACATTTGTTTGGGCTGCCAAGTTAAATCTTCCTCCCTCATGTCAGGGCATTGGAAAAGCAGTCAGGGGAGAGGAGAAAGGGGGAGCGCAGGGGAAGGAGCAGTGGGAGGGAGGGAGGGAGGAAAGAGGGAGGCAGGCGGGCAGGCGGGGCTGGGGGGACAGGCAGGAGGGGGGTATGGGCAGGCTCACAGCCCCAGTTACTCCGGCATTGACTACCCAGGAAGCTTGTGGCTGCGGGCTAGCACAGCCTGGGCTCCAGGCACCAAAGCAGGATTCCCCGGGCCAGGCGCAGGGTGCCAATTGCCCTCAGTCCCCTCCCGGGGAGAGGCCCTCGCTAAGTGCCCCCCTGGAGGGCAGAGGCAGAACGGGAAGGCACAGAAGGAAAAAGTTTGCCTCGGGAGAGGGGTAGGGCAGGCGCTCCTGCCATTTGGGTAAGCAGCT
>NW_022111362.1:2981475-2983199 GCF_000313985.2 Echinops telfairi
CCCCCGCCGCTTCGGGGTGGGTCCTCTGCCTATGGCACTGCGCCCTTTCTCCGCCCCGGCGCTTCCTGGACAGATGTCCCCGGCGAGGGGGCGACCCGCGCCCGCGCCCCAGACGCTGAGGCCGAGCTCCCCACTGATTTCTCCCCAGACACCAGGAATGTGAGACCAGCTTCCAGAGCCCGCTCCCCACCACAGCTCCAGCCCCGGCCCGAGCCCGGCCCCCCGACCTCCCACTCCCCGGGGGCCGCCGCCGCCGCAGCCGCCGCCGGAGACAGCAAGGAAGAAAGAACAGGAGGAAATTACTTTCGTATTTGCAACCCGCGCGCGTGCGCGCGCACACGCACACGCCCGCGCGCCCGCGCTCCTCTTCCCTCGGCGCTCCCCTCCTGGCCCGGGGCGCCCCGCCAGGCATTCATTGGCTTTAACGCCCCTCAGGTTTCTAAAGACCTCCTGGAAGCCCTGAACACACTACTCCACGATCCCCGCTCGTACCGCGCGCCGGGTCTAGGCCAGCAACCCTCGCACAAACAACTTAACCGCGCCCCACCTCCCATTTACGAAAGTGTGTGTTTCCTGGGAAATCAGATGCACAACTTACCACCACCACCCTCGGCAGCCCGGATCTTCCCGCACCTGGCCCGCCGGCTCCCGAGTACACTCAGGTGCACAACTTAGCGTCCTTCCTTGGCCCCCGCCAGCCCCGGTCCTTCTCTCCCGGGCGCCCCGTCCCTCCCCGGAGCCTCGCTCCTGCCCGATCGCCGTGGACCGAGCGAGGGCTGGAGGCGCGCGGGCAGGAGGCGGGCACCAGTTCCGCGCGCGCACTACCGCACTCACGCCCGACACACACACCCCGAGCCCCGGCCCCGCGCAGCCCCTGCGGGATCCGCGCCGCTCAGGGTTTCCCGACCGCACGGGCCTCGGTCCCCGGCCGCCGCGGAGAGCTCAGCTGAGCCCCTGTCGCCAACCTTCCGCCTCCTTCCAGGGCCACGGCGTACAAGGGAAAAACCCCAGCACTCGGCGCCCACGCTCGCCCCCGGAGTCCGCGAGAAGATGGAGGAAGCGCCAGGGCCAGCGGAAAGCCCAGCTCTGTCCCCAAACTTACCGGGCACCGCCAGAGCCGTCGCCACCGCTGGAGGACGCACCGCTGCGGCCGCCGCCGTCGCTGCCGCCAGCGGGCAGGGCCGACCCGGGCCCGGAGCAGCGCAGGGAGGGCGCCCCGATCGGCTCCGCTTTGACTGGGCTCGGGGCTCTGGCTCCTGCTCCGCGTCGGCCGGGGCTGGGGTCCCCGCGCTGCGCCGGCGCTGCTAACTAGCTCGCCTGATCGCTGCTGGCTCGCCCGGCCGCAGGCTCTCCCAGGCGCCCGCTGCCGCCGCTGGCTTTTTTAATGTCCACAGACAGTGAAAAGGAACTCGGCGTTGGGGGTGAGTAAGTGAATCAACTCGCCCGGAGCCGAGCAAGTTGAAGTGTCAGATTACATTGGCTATTCTATTTCCAAAGGGCCCCGCGCCGCCGAACGTCCATAAAATCCGGTGCGGAGTTTACGGCGGAGCGGAGCGCTGCAGCCGCCGCCGCCAAGTGCTCTCTGCTCGCGCTCCTGACTGCTCCTCGCTGCTCACTCTTTCCCTTTGCTAGCAAGCTGTCTTCCTTTTCTTCGCCGTCGTTGCTTTCCCCTTCCTTTTCTCTGTTCTTGGATCTCGGTCCCCTCCAAGCGTTTTTCCTCAATG
>NW_022111362.1:2983465-2988611 GCF_000313985.2 Echinops telfairi
CCCAGTGGCTGTCAGGTTCAAGATCCAGGGTGAGTTGCTAACAGGGTTTCCTACGCCTTCCCCAGGAGGCGACTTGGGGGTTGTCCCTAAAGCCCGGGCACTGGCCACGGAGGCTTCCCCTAGGGCGCCGTTGCGGGCTACTGGAGTGTAGTCTGGGGTCCGGCTGGGGAGGGGTGGGGGCGAGGCGCGACAGTCCGGCCCGCGCGCCCGGCGAGGTCCCGGAGCGCCCCCGGCCGAGCGCGCAGGACTCACACCCCGATCCTCACCAAAAGACCCCCAGGGGCGAAGGAGGCGTCCATCCCCCTCTTCCCACGCACACTCCCAAAACGCAGTTGGGTGAGCCCCCTCGCGGGCCTCCCAGCGCAGACATGCTCCCCAGAGCATCCAAGTTGCGCCCACTTTGGCTCACGTCCCCTGGCACTCACACGGAAACTCCTACACACGCGGCAACCACCTTGGAGTCCATCCACAGCGTTGCACACGCTTCCACACACGCGCGCGCACACCCACACACTCACGTATATCATTACTCACACATTTGCCCACATACAAGGCCAGGACAAGTACATCGGTACAGTCATGCAATTGCACACACACTTGCAAAGCAGACACTTAAAAACCAAATCACGAACCACTCCCTGTACACAACCTCCTCGCGGTCACAAGCACATACAGATACACGTACTCTCCTTGCTTTCTCTTCCACACTTCTATCCCAGCCCCCCAGCCCATTTGCAACCCTCCCAATCCCAAGTCAAGATCCGCAACTGAGCGGCCCCCTATGGTGAAACGCGCACGCCTACACTCCTTTCTAGCGGCCGACGCTAGAGGCTTTGGCCCAACGCCGCTTTAGATTCCAGGTGTGGCGGTAACTCCGCGCTCCACGTTTTGCAGGCTGCCGCGGTGTCGGAGGCGAGGCGAGGCGAGGAAGGGAGCTGGAATAACAAAGGCAAGTTAGGTAAAGCGCGAGGGGGCGCAGCCCGGCCCGGCCGCGGGGGGAGCCCTCCGCGGCCGGGGCTCCGGAGGCTGAGGGGTCGTGGGCCACCGGAGCCAGGGGAGGGAGACGAAGGGGGCGGGGGCGCGGGATCTGGCCGTGGCGTGACGTCAGAGAACAATGGCACTGCCGGGGAGAAGCGGGCGCTGCGAGGCGGTCGCGATGGGGGTCTCCCCCCGGGGTTGGGGCGAATGGAGGAAATCCTGCCCGGTTCGGGCCACCGCCTGATTGACGAGGTCCCTATAGGAGTGCGGATGTGTCCCGCAGTCTCTCACGTCGCTGGGCCTCGTGGGCTGGGAGCTGGCCCTACAGGGGCTGCTGGTCAGAGCACACCCCTCCCCTCAATTTTGAATATCCTTCCAAGGGTTTCTCTGACCTCAGCTTGAACTCCTTCAGGGCCGGGGAGATCACTCCTTCCACCTCCCAGGGAGAAGAGGCAAAATGAATTTGCCAGCCCTGAATTCATTTCCAAGGCTATGCTAGTCTGACAGCCAGCAAATTCAGCCTGGAATTCCTGAGCGCTCAAAGGACTGCGGCTCCGATCCACAGAGGGTGATGTCAGCAACCTCCCGCGTTTCCCGGGGGGAAATTCAGCCTGCGTCTGCCCTTGGGTCCAGGAGGAACCGCCCCTTGCTGAGGCTTAATCCCCTCACCTGCCACATGGACAATTACCTATCACCTCTGCTCCTCCTGCACAGGTGGCAAATGGACATCCCTGGGGAGGGTGATGCTGTGAATGTGTTTGCAGATCTGTGGGGACACCAAAGAGGCATGGTCCCAGCTTATTCCGGTGGGGGCTGATGAGCCTGTCCCAGAGCCTGAAGGAGGGACTTCCGCTTGCTGAATCGTGGTTGGAATCTCAGCTACTCCACTCACAGCAATTCCCAGCTGCGCTCAAGCAGAAAGCCACCCCCATCCAGTGTGTGAGTGTTTAAGAACTTGAGGTATAGCAAGGTGGGTCCAGCCTAAATTAAGCCAGTGGGTAATGAGGGACAGCCACCTCCAGGAACTGGGAAATGCTGGTGACCTTGTGGTGACCACTTACTTTCCAAAGCTTCTGTCCAGAACCCCCACCTGTGTTCTTTGCATCTGGAAAGCAGGAAGTGTCAAAAGAGGGCAGAAACAAGTCTGGATGAAGAGTCAAGGCCTCACCTCAGGGTGTGTGTGTGTGTGTGTGTGTGTGTGTGTGTGTGTGTGTGTGTTAGGGGGGAAGGAAGGGGGAGGGATCCCAGCCCTCCCCAGCCTGGCATGTATAGCACTGGATGGTAGCAGGTCTGAGAAGTGGAAACTGTAGCTGGTGGTCCTCAGAACCCTGGACTTCAATCCTGGTGTTCTGAGGCTCTTGCTGTCTCCACTTATCTTTTAGGGTGATAATAAGGCAGGAGTTTGGGGTGGGATCCCTACAGATCTTGGAGAAAGCGCTAACTTATTTAGTGCTTTCTGGGTGCCGTGGCACTGATTTAGCACCAGTGAGCATTTGCTGACTAAATTTTCACATTGCTTTTATGTAGGGTCTGTGACTGTCCTGCCTTCATAGGAAACTACGCTGAGACTTGCCCATTGATAGCAAACTTTGAACTCGGATGCTTCAGCATCACCATGTGTGTTTAGCCATTGACTCCTGTGTAGCCCTGGACCAGTTGCTATCCTTCTCTGGGTCTCTATAAATTGAGGGCAAGGTCTTATAATGGCGGGTGGGCCTGTTTGGAGATTGTCTCCTGGGCCCACACTCACTCAGCTTACCTTCTAGGGCCCTGGGGATCTGGGGGGCACAAGGAGGATAGCATCATCACCTTCATTCATGAGATGAGGAAGATGGATCCTGCTCATCCCATGCAGACCTGTAAATCACTTGGGTCTCGGAACAAGACAAGGGCTGAGTGGAGCCTGCTTGCAATGCCCAGGCAAGCTTGCCAAGTCTACCTTCAGAGTAGAATCAAGTGCTATTAATTTCCTGCCTCGTGGGAGCCACCAGAGCGTGAGGGGGTAAGGGTAGGGGTGTCATTGCTTCAGCATGGGCTCAGGGAGGGTGAGGAAGGCCTGTGGTGTGAATGGAGAAACAAGGCCTGTCAGGGTACAGTATCTGTGGCCTCTTCTGCCCAACAGCCTCTGAGGGTCAGACATGGGGAAGGCTAAGGTAGGCTCGTGTATACAGGGCTGATATCCTACCTCTGTGGGAATACCTTCTCAATCTCTCTTCTCCATCCCGTAAACTGCCCCAACCTCCCCTGCACCCCTGAAGGGAGCCAGATCATCCTCGAACTGGACTCAAGGGACTGGAGGAAAGTCACCTGTATTGAGTGCTTACTGCATACCATGCACTTTGAAAATAGTCTCTCTTTCCATCCTCACAACAGCAATCACTGTTGTAAATGTTAGGTGCCATTGACTCAGCTCTGACTCGGTGACAACAGAAGGAACACCCCCTGGTCCTGTGCCATCTTCATCATGGTTCTTAGGTTGAGCCCCTGTTGCAGCCACTGTCAAGCTATCTTGTAAGGGCCTTCCTCTTTGTCGCTGCCCCTCGGCTTTACCCAGCATAATGTCCTTCTCTAGGGACAGGTGTCTCCTGACAACACGCCCAAAGTGCATGAGACAAAGTTGTACCATCCTTGCTTTTAAGAAACACTCTGGCTGTACTTCTTCCAAGACAGATCTGTTTTTTCTTTTGGCAGTCTCTGGTACTTTCAATATTCTTCACCAACACCATCATTCAAATGCATCAAGTCTTCTTTGGTCCTCCGTATTCCGTGTCCAACTTTCATGTGCACGCATATGAGGTGCTGGGAAATACCGTGGGTTGGGTCAGACACACCACAAACACGAAGGTGTCGTTCTCAAGGTGTATGACATACAGCAAGCACTTAATAAATGTGATTTTCCTCAGGTCCCTTGAGTCCCAGTTCTTGAGATGACCTCACGCCCTGCAGGGGCAGTGGGGGTAGTGGTGGTGGTTTGAGGGGTGAAGGAAAGGGACTCAGGTTAAGTGGCCTGCTCAGCATCTCATCAACAAATGAGTTGGCTGCAGGTCCAGGTCGGTCCTGGTCCTCAGGGTTGAGAAGAGGGATTTTCCCTCATCTCATTGCCAGGTTATGTATTGACAAGGTGACATTCTAGGTACTTGGGTAGAATTAACAGCCTTATCAACCCACTCCGGAATGTTCTCCACTATGGCCAGTGGGGTAATAGTCTCACTCACTGGATTCAGGAGGCATTTGGGTCCTTCCAGCTCCTGGTCTATACCGCTGGTAGGTGGGTAGTTGGGTCCACCAGAGAGGGGGTGTTGCCTTCAGCATTTCAGGCTCCCCCTGGTCTACCTACTCATTAAATTCCAATCAGATTGTTCCCTCCCTTCTCTGAACCCACACCTCCTCAGTCTCCAAGCCTTGGCTCATTCAGTTACATTCCCCAGCTACACTGTCTTCTCAGTTTCAATTGTGGAGCTCTTTTCCGTAGTGTGAGACCCAGTTAAATTACCACTCCCTCATGGAAGCAGCAGTCAAGAGATCAAATGGTGCATTGTGTTGGTAAATTTGCTGCACAAGCCCTCTTTACAGTGTTCTTACTTTGAAGAGCAAGGTGCATCTGACTCAAGCCCTGGTCATTTCAGTCACTTCCTATGCATGTGAACGTTGGACATTGAATAAGACCGAAGACAATTCGATGTATTTGAATTATAGTGCTGACAAAGAATATTAAAACTGAGACAGGGGAAAATGGCAACTTGATAGGACTCACTGGTCTGGAGCTCCTGCTGCCAGACCAGAAACTTGGGAGACCAGAGGATGTACATTGGTACAGATAGGAACTGGAAACACAGGGAATCCAGGACAGATGACTCCTTCAGGACCAGTGCTGAGAGTGGCGGTGCCTGGAGGGTGGAGGGAATGTGGGGTAGAAAGGGGGAACCAATTACAAGGATTTACGTATAACCTCCTCCCTGGTGGAGGACAACAGAAAAGTGGGTGAAGGGAGACGTCGGACAGTACAAGATATGACAAAATAATAATTTGTAAATTATCAAAGTTTCGTGAGGGAGCAGGGAGTGGGGAGGGAGAGGAAAAAATGAGGAGCTGATGCCAGGGGCTGGGGTGGAGAGTGGATGTTTTGAGAACAATGAGGGCAATGCATGTACAAATGTGCTTTACACAA
>NW_022111362.1:2988711-3021279 GCF_000313985.2 Echinops telfairi
GATGAAGGGTTCATGAGGGAGGACGGTGGGAGAGGGAAAAATGAGGAGCCGATAATAAGGGCTCAAGTAGAAGGCAAATGTTTTGACAACGATGATGGCAGCAATGGATGTGCTTGACGCAATGGATGTATGTATGGATTGTGATAAGAATTGTATGAGCCCCCAATAAAATGATGTTTTTAAAAATAGTAAAACTTCCATGGAGTGCCAGAAGACAAAACATCTGTCTTAGAAGACTACCGCCAGAATGCTTCTTAGAGGCAAAGATGGCGACTCTTCACCATCTTCATGTACTTTGAACATATTGTCAGGAGAGACCAGGCCCTAGGAAAAGACATCATGCTGGGTAAAGTAGAGGGACAGCAGAAAAGAGGAAGCCCCTCAGTGCTTGATACAGTGCTTGAAATGATGGGCTCAAACACAAGAACAATTGTGAGGATGGTGCAGGACGGGCACTGTGCGTGGAGTCCCGACTAGTAAGAGCTGCCTGGATGGTCCCAGACAACCAGGAAGCTCCCAATGACTCAGCAGGCAAGGAGCTGCTTCTCTTGGGACATGCATCTCCCATTTGGCCTCATATTAGTGCAACATGACCTGATATTATATCTTCCAAGCAATAAGAAGTATCTGCTGGCTGCCAGCCCCAGGACGCTAGAGCTGTCCCTTGGGACTTCACAGGGCATAGGATGTGGCACACTATCTGTTCTCTTAAAGAAGTCCCTCCACTGTTAGCATGGTGCCTGATAGATACATCATCAATGTGTGAGACAGGTTTGTTCAGCAAGTGGCTTTGCACAGGGACAGATGTACTGTGTCTCCACTGGGGCTAAGTCTTGGGCGGTGGGGGTGGTGGGGGGTGGAGAGGAGCCTGGGGTCTATACACCCAACTGTGTGCCCCCCATTGGGCATGGATGATAGACCGAACTGCCTGAGATAGATGATAGACTGACGCTCCTTTGGAACCATCAGAGAAGCACTTGCTGGCCTGTCTTCACAGATGGTCCCAGGAGTGTGGAAAGGCACTGAGGAGACACCAGGCCAGTACCAGCAGCCCCTGCACTTCCTCCCATGAGGGGCCCTGAGGGCAGGCCAGAGCCAGCTCTGGAGATGGGATCTGCGCTGCCTAACTACCACTGCCTGGTTTGTGGGTGTTTTGAGCA
Source organism: Echinops telfairi (assembly GCF_000313985.2). Classification (NCBI taxonomy): domain Eukaryota; kingdom Metazoa; phylum Chordata; class Mammalia; order Afrosoricida; family Tenrecidae; genus Echinops; species Echinops telfairi. Next base: position 2,989,872 of record NW_022111362.1, read on the forward strand.
CACTGTTGGTTCTCTCCATGCCTCTGTTTCCCCATCTGCCAGATGAGGAAGAACAAATTTCGCAGTAGGCATATAAGAGCATTTGCAAAAAACAAAAATTTTTTTAATTAAAATAAAAAGGAGCATTTGTGCCTCTGATTGTCCCAAGGTGCCCCGTCAGAGTAGTCTCCTTGGCCACGTACAGACAGGAAAACACATGCTGGCAGAGGAGCTGTGTAGGCTGTGAGTGATGGAGACTGACTGTCACGGATATGAATAGATGACAGTCCTTACACTTCATGGGTACCGTTCACCCTTGGGAGCCCACAGTAGCTTTTTGAGTGGGATGAGGATTGGACTCCTTGCTGTAGATAGCTGCCGTTGAGTTGATTCTGACTCCTGGTGACCCTGGTGTGCAGAGTGGAACTACTACACAGGACTTTCAAGCCATGACCTTTGAGGCCTGCCTTCTGAGGTTTTTCTGGATGGTGTTGAACTGCCAATAGTCAAGTGATGAATCATTTGCACCACTCAAGCACTTGGTCCCCAGTCTCCTGGTGGTGGTGTAGTGGCTATATGTTGAGCTGCGATCCCAACGGTCAGCAGATCGAAACCACCAGCAGCTCCATGGGAGAAAGACTGACTGGGCTTTCAACTCCCATGGATAGTGACAGTCTGGGGAACTCAGTCTGGGGGCTGATCTGAGGCAGCATTGACTCGAGGGCAGTGGGTTGAGCTAAGCTGAGCCACAAAGGGAGGTGGGGGCTTGTGCAGCGGTGCACAGATGAGGGTGTCAGAGCTGAGCAGGTCCCGATCTCCAGCCCCAGCCCCTCTCCCTGCACCATGTGCCTCCAGAGCAGCAACCTGGGAGTTGTGTGTCCAGCTCTGGTGGTGGGAGTCTGCATCTTGAATGGTGGAAGGAGTGTGCTGAGCCTCCAGTCTTCCCTCCTCCCTGGACCTGCAGTCTTCTGGCTTCAGGGCTTACCCTGACCTTATTGGGTAGCCATGCTGGGTGATTTCCACAATTGCTGGTTTTTGTTTTTGTTTTTTACCTATCCTGAGGTACTCTCTCCCTCATCAGATCCCCTAAATTCCCCATTGTCCCTCACCTGCTAAAGCAGCATCATATCAGTTACTCGTGTAGGTCCTAGTATATGCCTAGAGAAGCACCAAGCATCTCACATACATTAACTTCTACATCAACCCAATGGTTGTATTCATTATTATGATCATCCCATTTTACAGGTGAGCAAACTGAGGCACAAGACATGCCGTTTGCCCAGTGTGACCCCTCACCTGTTGGGGTGCTTGTGTGCACTCATCTCCTCTCAGACTGTAGGTGGTAGGGATCCTTCCTAACCCAGCACCTAGAACAGCTCGGAGCAGTGGAGTCACTAGGTTGGTGTTGTCGTCTGGTAACTCTCCCTCCCACGCTCACCCCATGGACGTCCTCCCCTATCAGACCATATAGACGCCTTGGAAATATTTATTATCCATTTAAATTGTAGACTAGTATATGATATAGTTGTGAATTGCTTAAATGCAATGCTTCTTAGATCATATGGATACTAATCACAAAGTTGTTTTATAAAAATCTTTCTACACTTGAATAACAACATGATTATTTGCAACATTATTGGTAACCTAAATCCTTTTTATTTTGTTCTTCTCTTCCTCTCATTATGACTTTATTCACCGTAAAAGTTAGTAATATAGTTGCACCAACACTAGAGCCACAAGACTGTCGCTTTGAAATACCAGACATTTTGATAATACCAGTGTCCCTGAAAACACCAGCAGAGCAGGCCGACGACGCCATGTGATTTGAAGCCTCGCTGTGATTCGGTAATCATGGCAGCTCTGACCTGAGGCATTCCAAACCCAAACAGAACAAAAACTCTCACTGCTGTCCAGTCGATTCTGATGCATTCAAGCCTCTGGAGAATTTTCTCGGCTGTTCAATCTCTACTAGCACAGGCCATGTCAACGTACTAGGCACTGCCTAGTAGTTTGGAACTTCTGACCTTGTAGTTAGCAGCCCAACCCTTAGCCAACAGTGTCACTAGGACTCCTTATCTAAGGCATTAGAAGTTCACAAAGGTAAATTAGCATAGAGCTTTAGCCTTGAAGATATATTGACATATGTAAGCTGATTTATGAAAAATATTTGTATTATTATAAGTAACTATGGGGATAGTTTTATTAAAAAGGAATCAATTTCTGTTACTGCACTGCACACCAGCTTTATAGATGGTCGCTTTGGTGTGACCCCCTCTAACAGCATCACCAGTGTAATGCACACATCACACCTCCCCCTAGTGCAACCCTGACTCTGAGTGACTAACCGGTGGCCAAGGGCAGTAGGGATCCCAGAGGAACATGTAGAATGAACCAGGGCCTGTCCCTGGGATCTCAGGTTGGATTAAAGGGAAAGACTGCTCATACTAAATGCCACTCACAGAATCTGAGAGGAGGAGAGGAGTGGGTATTGACCAGGAAGGCAAGTTTGGGTGGAGACTATAGGAAAACTTAGAGTAGAGTGGGTCGTGGACCTGCCTAAGGTCACACAGCCAATGTGGAGAGCAGCAGGCTTGCGGCAGAGCTCCCAGTAGGAAGGGCCTTCTTCCACCTTGCACCTCTGCAAATGTGATCATTCTCAAGGACGCATGGTCCCAGACGCTTCCACGATGTGGAGCGGTTCCAGGAGAGGCTCCAATTCTCTCCCCCATTCAAATGAGAAAGAAGAAGAAAGAAGGAAATCCAGGCATTGTTTCTGCCTGCAGCTGGTGCCAACCAGAATCCCTCTGAACAGAATAGCGCAGAGAGCCTGGCCGCCCAGGGGCCTGGCTGCTGACACGGGGCCTTTCTCTTCTGCTTTCCAATGGGGCTCCCCACCCCCACCCCCGTGGATGACAGCCCACCTGCCTCCCACTTGCCTCACTCTCTGTAAAAATCAGAGGCCACTTGGGCGGGCCATCGGAGCACTGCCACTCCGCTACTTTCCTCCTCAGTCACCCACGGCCTACCCGAAAGGCCTTCCCATGCCTGTCCGGGGAAACTGTAGATGTCCTTTCTCCATGAAATTATTTGGAAGCCTGGCTTGATTTTAGGAACTATCAGGGCTTCCCACCCCACCTCCACCTGACTTGGAGGTACTGGTTCTCAGCATACACATTGAGGCCACTTGTTTCAGTCAAGCTGTGGGGGAGGGGAGGGGAGGGAGGCTGGGGGAGGGGCGGCAGACAGCTGGGCAGAGCATGCTTTTAAAATTAAAGCCACAATTTGTCTATTCTTGTGGCTTCAGAGACTTAAGAGGGAGAGGATTCTCCAAACGCTTCCTTGCTATCTTCTGTTCATTCATCTTTCTTCCTCTCCTTGCCCTTTTTGAACAGTAAATTCCATCTTGCACCCAGAGCAGCACATCCCCATGAACTAGCCTGGTCTAGGCTGCCCGAAGCATCAGCTCTCAGAATACTGGGAACTGCTGGGTCACTTGGAAGCCTGGGCTCAATTTGATTACCAGAGCCAACTTTCCAAGACCTGTTCCCCCATCCCACACCAGTACCCCCAAAACCCAGACTCACTGCCATTAAGTCGGTGCTGACCTATCGCGACCCCCTGTGGATTTCTGGGACAGTAACTGTGTGCGGGAGTAGAAACCCCAGTGTTTCTCCCTCGGAGTTGCTGGTGGTTTCCAACTCCCGATCATGTGGATCACAGCCCAATGCATAACCACTACAGTACCATGGCTCCTTTCCCCAGAGTACAGTCCTTTATCATTTGTAAAGGGCATTTTTACTTTTCACTCAAGTACTACTGCAATCTTCAAAGGAAGGCAGAAATGACACCGACCCTTTGAAGTGCTTTGCCCAAGATCAGATAGGAAGGACTAGAACCCAGAATTTGAACCCTGGTCTCCATACCATGTCACCTAAATGGTAAGGCTTTCCAAGGATGGTATTCCTTACCCTCAGTGCTGCCAGGAGACAGGAACCCAGACACACAGATTCACTCAACCAGTACTTACTGAATACCTGCTGCCTGCAAGGCATGCAACTGGTTACTGTGGATAGGATGAGGCACACAACGGGTGTGATTTGTGATGCCACAGAACTATTTTTTATTCTGGTGGAGGATATAGACCCCAAACCTTGTACAGAGAAATACCCTAGTCCTCACTGGCTGGGCCCATCCACTTCAAAGGAAGCTGGGAGATGAGAAACAGGTTCTAATCCCAATGTCTACTCCTAATCTTATCTTCATTGCGACCTTAGACGTGTCTCTGCCCTTCTTTAGTCCAGATTTTTCCACCTGTGGAGTCTGTAAGCATGTGGCTCCTCACGTCTTCTCAGGCCCCTGCCCTGCTCTCAACCTCTGGGTTAAGTGGTTAATGATTTCCTGGTGTGAATAATTACCCGGATTATTCATTAGTAGTTTTTTCCTTCTTCTTCTTTCTTAAACCAGACTTTCCGGTTGAAAGGGGCTACTAAAGATGTCTAATCTGAGCCCCTCAAAAAGCAGGAACCCCTTCGCCCCGTTCTTCCTCAGGAAGTGCCTGCTTTCAGGCCTAGGGAACTTGCTCCCTTGGCGTGCAGACCTCTCCCCAGTGGTGTGCTGGTAAATATTTAACATCTGGCTCTGCAAAGTGGGGGAACCTGATTTGTAGTGTTTGCAAATTTCTTGGGGGTAAACACTCCCGCCATGGCCAATTTTAAGATACCACTTTAAGGTTAACACCAGCCTGCTTACCTATTTCCTAATACTTTAACAGTCAAGTCTTTTTAAAAATTATTTTATTGGGGGCTCATACAACTCTTATCATAATCCATACATCCATCCATTGTGTCGAGTACATTTGTACATTTATTGCCCTCATCCTTCTCAAAACATTTTCTTTCTACTTGAGCCCTTGTTATCAGCTTCTCATTTTCCCTCCCTCCACATCCCCTTCCCTCATGAAACCTCGATAATTTATAAATTATTATTATTTTGTCACGTCTTACACTGTCCAACATCCCCCTTCACCTACTTTTCTGTTGTCTGTCCCCTAGGGAGGAGGTTATAGGTGGATCCTTGTAATTGGTTCCCCCTTTCTACCCTACCTTCCCTCCACCCTCCCGGCATCACCACTCTCACCACTGGTCCTGAAGGGATCATCTGTCCTGGATTCCCTGTGTTTCCAGTTCCTATCTGTACCAGTGTACATCCTCTGGTTTAGCCAGATTTGTAAGGTAGAATTGGGATCATGATAGTAGGGGGGGGGGGAGCATTTAGGAACTAGAGGAAAGTTGTATGTTTCATCGTTGCTACACTGCACCCTGACTGGGTCATCTTCCCCACAACCCTTCTGTCCAGTTGTCTACAGATGGGCTTTGGGCCCGCTCTCCGCACAGCCCCACATTCTCAACGATATGATTTTTTGTTTTTTGATGCCTGATACCTGAGCCAGTATGGACCATCTCCAACACAGCATTGCCCCTACCCACAGAGAAGCCTCTCCTGTGGAGACTAGACTTGTTTTGAGTTCTTGCTGGAGTTGAGAAAAGCATCACGGTGTCAGGAACTCCAGCCTGGAGGCTCTGAGCGACGTCTTTGGGGGTGTCCAAGAGAAGGAGAAGACCCTCCTGGGCCGGCACCGCCTGGGGAATGTTCCTGTCAGTACCCCTGTGTAGAGGGGGGATTCCTGGGCCAAGCGGGGTCAGGGTTTATCCATCCTCCCCCCTGCCTTTCTCTTCTTTCCTTCTTCCTGTCCTCTCTTCCACTCCCTCTCCCTCCCTCCCTTCCTTCCTTCCTCTCCCTTCTCCCCCACCCCTTCCTTCTCTCGTTCTCCTCTCTTCCTGCTTTCCTTTCTTCTTCCCCGTACTTCCTCCCTGTTCTTACCCTTCCTTCCTCTCTCTGGCCATTACTTATCTGTCCTGCTTAGCTTGTCAATCCTGGACTATATATTGGGGGTCCAGTAGCCCCTGCCTTTGCTTCTTCCAGCCCTTGCAGCTGGAAAGCCTCCACCCTCCTGTCCAGAGCCTAGTCCACCCTCAAGGCTGCTGGGCTCAGATTGACCCCTACTCTCCAAAGCCCGCCCTGCCCTCTCCGCTGCCCCGCCCCCGCCCCCACTAGGCAGGCTCCAGCCCTCGCAGAGAGCCGTTATCAGGCCTGGTTGGCACTTATCACCCTCTACCTTTGATTACAGCTATTTGTGTCCACGGTTTATCTCCCTTCCAGACTGCAAGGCAGCTGTTGGGGAGCATGGACTTTGCTCTGAATCCCAGCCCTGTGACTTCCCGCGCCGCCTCGGGGAGTGAATACCACCTCTTGAACCTCAGTCTCCTTCTCTGTAAATTGGGGCTGGTGGTAACCACTTCCCACACACCGTAAAGCTTTCCTGTCCCCATCTGGACCTTTATCCTCTGGGGACAGCGATAGTGTCTAATCCCTCTTTATTATCCTTTTGCTAATGATAATAGCAATAATAGTATTAATAACAATGATGAACACTCATTTAGCAATCCCCTTATATGGGGCTTTATTCAAAGGACGGACCCATGCTCCTGTGTTTTATTTTAACAACCTTCTGGCATCATAACGATTAGCATCCCCGCCAGAGATGCGGAATCAGCGGCCCAGAGGTGTTACATAAGGAGCCCACACAGGGAGTGAGTAAGAGAGCTGAAATTTGAACCCAGGAAAATCTGTCCCAGAGCCAGAAGTGTTAACAACTGTTACGGAGTCACAGCAGGGCTTCATAGTGCTGTCAGAGTGCTTGCCATGATGTGGCCCTGCCTGGTGGCGTCCTTGCCCTGCTGGCCTGATTGGGTTGAGGAGTTCTATAGAGAAGCCCCTGCCTGACTGCGGAGAGGCCTGTCTCTCGAGGTCCCTGGGGGAAGGGGGGACAGTAGCTGCTAAAGCAGTCAGAGAAGGCTTCATGTAAGGGCAGGGGTTTGCAGTGGGAGGGTTGGGACCAGGAGAAAGAAGGCCACTGGAACAGCAAGAGCTAAAGTATAGAGCTGGGCGAGGTACCGTATATACTCGAGTATAAGCCAACCTGAATATCAGCCGAGCCACCCAATTTTACCACAAAAACTACATTAAAAACGTGCTGAAAGGCTTGGCTTATACACAAGTATATACGGTATGTTGGCGGTTCATTTAAGTGATAAGCGCAACAGTTTCACATGCTTCCAGGTGAGGGGCAGCAGAGGAGGTGAATGCACAGAAATGGTTGTCAGCTGCCCCGTCCAGTTCAGCAACACCCCAGGGGCCCCGAGAGCCGGTGTGATCCTAGAGGTGCCCGGCTGGCATGCTCATTTCTCTATAAGCTCTTCTGTGATTCTCAAAGACGTCCAGGCTTCTGGTTCAAGCTCTGCTCCTTGGGCTCTTACCTCCATTTCTCTGAGCCTCAATTTCCCCATTTGCAGAACCGGTCTGATGAGCAGGGTGTGGAGGGTTGTGTCCCACCTGCCTGGGCAGGAGGTTAGTGGTAGTGCTGGGAGCCAGGATCACTTGGGGAGAAGGGGAGGGGAGGGAGTGGGGGGAGGAGTCAGGGTTTATGGCCAGAGGGTGCCAGGCCTGCCAAGTTGGCCCTGGTTGGTTGAGCCTCGTGATTCCTACAGCACCACAGGCTCCATCTTCCCAGCACTGCCCAAAGCTGCCCAGCTCTGCTGGCTTAAAAACAAACTCCCTCCCAGGCTCTGCAAGGACAGCTTCTCAGCTGAATTTAGGCTCCTCCTGCTGGCCTCTTCAGCCCCCTTCCAGGGAGCATAATTGTACTAGTGAACATTTCTAGAGCATTCTGCAGGTGCCTGTTTAAAATGTGCCTTTTCATCTGGACGAAAGTAATTCTCACACCATACACTTATTACCCTCATTACAAGTGGGGGAAACTGAGACCTGGAGATGCCAAGCCAGGTGGTCCTACAGGGGTTCCTTGCCAGGGAAGATGAAGATTTAAGGCATTGAATCTTGGAGCCTCAAAATAGGGCCCAGGAGACAGCCGTCTGGAGCCTTCCAATCCTCTCTCTCTGGGAAGCACCATGATTGCCCGTTCTCTGCACCCTTTCTCCTTCAGTTTAATTCTGAGTTCTCGGGTAGCTCCAGCACTGCCATGACTGTCCCTCTGCCCGTGCATGCACACACACATCCACAGCCGTGGCAGCATAGTCACTGCCAACTCCCACAGGCATGCATAGATCATGCACACGTGTGTGGACACCTTCCCCACCCAGGCCTTGAGCACACACACAGCACACCTGGGCTTTGGGCCATGCTAGGCACAAACACCCACACCCATACCTAGACTGGCACACACATACACAGTCGTGCCCTCACCCCACACAGACTTACATGCACACACACACACACACACACACACACACACGTGCATGCATACATTCACCCATGCTTCTTGTACTTGAAGCTAGACACAGGAGGATGCATGGACTTAATTTTTGTCTCGTCTCTGTACTCAGGCCTAGCCCCTATGAATATCCCTCCAGCCCAGACTTCTTCAACTTGTTCCTGTTCAAACACACAACTACAGCATATATGTCTGGTGAATCCACCACCATTGCCCAGCAATTCCACTCCTGCACATAGACCCCAAGGAATGAAAAGCAGGAGCACTGTCAGATACTTGTTTCAGCCCCATCCAAGTCATTGCCCGTCCTGCTGCTTCTGCAAAAACTGAGCCTCAGGTGGGTGGTAGGGGTTTAGGGTGGAATGCATCCACTGCTGTCTCCAGGCTTCCCAGGCACCACAGGAAGAGGAGAGTGAGGGAATCCTGGCCTCCCTCCACAGGCTTACTGTGATGCTAATTCCCTCTCCCTTTGATCCACTCCCCAGCCTAGTCCCCTAACCCTGGGCCTGGCCTGATATTAGGGCTGCCAGGGTTGAGGCCCCAGGCGAATCCTCCCCCTGCAGATTGAGGTTTTTGTCCTTGAGGAGGGGCCTTGGGGATTATAGCCCTGGTTACTGACCCAGGGATCTGCGGTGCATTCTCCTTTGCTGGAGCTTTCTCATGGACTCTCCTGCATTGACTCCCTTCTCTCCTGAGCTCTGGTGGCTGGCCTAGGGCTGCTGTTCCCGGTCCACTCTGCGGTGGAGTGAAGGGCAGGTGGGAAAAGACCCCAGATGCTTTCAGGCCAAGTGGTGGAACAAGTCTAAAGATCTTTCAACCTTCAATCCTGACCTCTTTCCCCAAGGGGAGTCATTCTTTGTCCTTGTGATTGAAACAAAACAAAAAAGCTAGCCTTTGTATTTTGAACAACTAATATGTATGCGGCACCAGGATTGGAGGAAGTCTTAGTAATAACCATCAATATGCAGATGACACCACCTGGCTTGCTGAAAGTGAGGAGGGCTTGGAGCACTTGCTGATGAAGACTGAGGATTGCAGCCTTCAGCATGGATGACAACTCAACATAAAGAAGACCAACACCCTTACAGTTGGACCAAGAGGTAACATCATGATGAATGGAGAAAAGATGGAAGTGGCCCAGGATTTCATCTTGTGTGAATCCACAATAAGTGCTCATGAAAGCAGCAGTCAAGAGATCAAATGACATTTTTCATTGGGTAAATCTGCTGCCCAAGACCTCTTTAAAGTGTTAAAAAGCAAGGATGGTATTTTGAGGAATAAGGTGCTCCTGACTTAAGCCATAGTATTTTCCATTGCCTCACATGCATGTGAACATTGGATATTGAATCAGGAAGACCAAAGAATAATCTATGCCTTTGAATTATGGTGCTGGTGAAGAATATTGAAAGTACCACAGACTGCCAAAAGAACAAACAAATCTGTCTTAGAAGAAGAAATACAGCCAGAATGCTCCTTAGAGGCAAGGATGGTGAGACTTCGTCTCATGTACTTTGGACACATAATGAGAGACCAGTCCCTGGAGAAAAACACCATGCTTGGTAAAGTAGTGGAGCAGCCAAAAGGACAAGATAGATTGACACAGCGGCTCATCAATGGCCTCAAACATGTGGACAATGGTGAGGAAGACATAGACCCAGGTAGCATTTCAGTTCCGCAAGTAGGGCTGCAATGAAGTGGCGCCATCTCAGTTGCATCAAACAACACTTATGTAGTGAGCACTACCTGATGAGGACCATGCGGTAACAGGCATCATCTCGTGTGATCTCCAGGCAGCACTGTGGTGAGTCACATCTTTTAGGGGAACTGCCTCAGGTAACTTGGCTGGTAAGTGGCCAACTTTGGATTTGAATTGAGGACACAAGATGACCAGATCGCTCATCCTACAGAGGAGACACTGAGACCCAAAGGGGAGAAGGACCTGCCTAAGGCCACACTACAAATTGGCTGGGCATTTTCTCCCTAGCTGTATAATACTCAGAAGGAACCCTCGTGGCCCTGTCAGGTAAACATTGAACTGCAAACCACAAGGTTGGTGGTTCAAACCTACCAGGTGCTCCTGAGGGAGTAAGTTGAGGCTCTCTGTTGCCAGAATGATTTGCATCCTCAAAAACCTTATGGAGTGCCACTATGAGCCAGAATCACCTGGATGGTAGTAGGTTTGGTTTGGTTTTATCTATACCCAAAGCATCCCTGGAACATATTCGATTACATGTTGGGCTGTTAGCTGAGAGTCCAGCAGTTCAAAGCCACTGAATGCTCCTTGGGAGAAAGATGAGGCTATTCGCTCCTGTAAAGATTTACAATCATGGAAACCCAGTGGGGCTATTCCACTCTATTCTGTTGGGCCACTATGAATTGGAATCCATTCCTTGGCAGTGGAGTTATTTGTTTTTCCTTTGAGGGAAGTGTTTTCTATACCCAGCCTTGTTCCAAAAAGATGGAACAGTCAATGGTTCCAGTGGAGCGGGATCAAGAGTGCAGGCTTGTTCCCTACCCTAGAACAGGCCACTCCACAGAGGCACCCGAGCCTGTCTGACAACAGCCTGAACACCTGTATGTAAGCACAATTGAAATTTTCATTGCCTTATAGCCAGTGCATATAAAAGACTGTTTGTAAGCTATGAGTGTTCACCATTAAAGTGAACACCATGACCACTCTACTTAAGAGCCAGAATATTACAGACACCAGCAAAGTTCATCCCTTCTGTCTTTTGGCTTGTGAAGTATGCCCTTCCTGTTTTTAAAAACGGTGTCTAGCACATGTCCAGGGATCCTGAGCTCATTGCACGTTGGAGATAATGAATGTGTCCATTCTGTATTCCCAGGGGAAATTCCTCCTCTAACGGGGCCTCATATCCACCCTGTTTCCCAGGGACCACTTTTTGTGCCAGTTGTTAGGCCCATGTTGCCCCTCACTCCAGCAAGGACACACCTTCCAGGTGAAATGGGATCAAGGCATGCTGTCTGTCCTGTGTCTATACCAGCTATTCCCTCCTACTGCCTTGCCTTCTTCCAGTCCAGCTTAAAGGGATGATTTTATGGGAGGATTTCTCCCCATCCCCAGCAGCATTGGCCAGGGCCTCTTCTGAGCTACCAGGGTCCTTGAGCATCCCCCCTAAGCAGTTATCCCTTGGGCAGATCCAGGTGTAGGACCCAGAACAGATGCTCTTAAGTGGCCAGTGCAGAGTCTGGGTACAGGTGATAGCAGACAGGCAATTCTTCAGAATGCCATGTACTGGAACCTGCAGGGCCTTGAGTTGTGGGGAAGGAGGGACACTTTGTCTCAGTGTCTACCTGGACTGGGGATTTGGAGGCAAGGTTAGGAGAAGACTTCCTGATGCTGTGGCTACTACGTTGATATGTACATGCAAGGCATGTGTGCAGGTCAGTGGGTGTGATCACAGGAGTACACACATTCACCCTGTGCTTATATACACATGTGCATGCACATGCTCCCAAGTCCACAGACCCTGCCGGGGAGCAGGCCAGGGCACCTACCTTTCTTGCTTTCAGCGCCCTCTTCTGGGAGGGTCTGTCTCTCCTCTGAGTGTTGTACAGCACACTCCTGTGTAGTGCCTGCTCTATGCAAGACCTGGGATGGGAGTGACTGGGCTCTGAGGGACAAGGATGACTCAGGAGTCACACACGTCCTTCCTGTCCTGGTCCCCATCCCACACTAGCTCCCAAAGCCTGATGGCATTGCCTCTACTTCCCAGATGAGAACCCTGAGGTCCAGAGGTCAGAGAGCCACGTGCTAAGTCAGCAGTGGGCAGTGAGGCCAGAGGATGGGTTGCCAGGTAGCTCAGGGCCAATAGGCATACCTCTTTGAGAGAAACTTGGCATTGAGAGGGAGTAGCCAGAGTCCTCCCTCTTCCTCCATCTTCTCTCTCCTTTTCCCTTTTAGAAACCAAACTTTTGTGGTGATAGTTCCATACGCTTTCTGTGAGACGGTGCCACTGCTGTTAGCCGCAACAGGGAGTGAGAAGAGTTGGAGCATAGTCAGAGGGGTCCCTGTGGAGAGGACCAACTGATGTCTGGGGACTGGATCACCTCCCCCCCCCCACCCCACCCCCACCCCCGCCCAAATGTTCCTCTGGATGTGTGCATGTGCAGACATGCATGGCTGCTTGCCTAGACCACTCCCTAATCACGCAGGGTCAGTTCAACCTCTGCCTTCCAGCTGCATTGTCCCTTTAAGCTAGGCTGCTATAACCAGTGCTCCTGTCCCCCAGCTGCCCCTCAACAAACAGGCCCCCAGTGGCCTGAAGAAGATGATCTTGGGGAGGGTTCATTGCAAAGAGAGGCCAGCACTGGACCAGCTCTCCCGATGGGAGCAGTGATGTTTGTTATCAACAAATTAAAAAAAAAAAGTTGCTGTCAGGTTGATTCACCACATGGGGACCCCAAGTGTGCAGGACAGAACTGTGTTCCAGCAAGTTTGAAGACTCTGCCCCATTCACAGCAGATCGCCAGACCTCTGGTGAGTTCGAACCACCAACTTTTTGGTTACCAGCCCAGCAGTCTGAGCCATCATGCATCTGGCAGTCAAGAGGAGGTCGGATCCCTGGAAGGTGTGGAGTGAGCCCCTTTCCTGTGAAGATGTGGGTGAGTACTGCTGTGTGGCCTTGGACAGAGTCCAGGCTCCTTGCTTCCTGGCCACATGGCTCTGGCAGTTTGCTTGGCCTTGTTGGAGCTCAGCCCCTTCTCTGTACAGAGAGGCAGAACACGCCCACTTCATGGTGTTTGTGAAGATGGTGCCGGCCCAGGCTACTTTGCCTGTGCATGGCAACTAGGGTGGTCAGTGCTTGTCATTGTATGGGTTGGTTCAGGGCCCAGACCACTGAAGCCAGACCTAGCACTGCTTCCACCAGGTGGATGAGGTCGAGTGTTTTACTGACCCCTTCACCTCAGTGGCCTCAACCTCAAACACTAATCCGAGAGGCATCCAGGATCAGAAAACTGATTCGATGGGACAGGCCTTGAAAATCACAAGGCTTGACCCCCTCTCCCCCTCTCCCTACATGCCCCCACCATTCAGGGATGCCATGCAGTTGGAGCAGGGAGTACCTTCCATCCTCTGTGATGCTTTCACTTGGCGCCTAGGCCTTATGCTCTGGGTCTGGTCTGGAGAGGCGCAGTCATTGGGGTCCTGCACTGGCTTCTCTCGCAGTCCCCCCAGAGCAGCCAGGCTGGAGAGCTGTCAGCCCTTTGAAGCTGGAAGTTTGCACTGGAGGGGAAATGACAATCTGGATTCAAAGTGCCTCTCCTGGCCCTTAATTACCCTTCCTCACCCATAGGTGGAATTTCCACCCAGAGAGCTAAAGGAGGTGGGGGAGCCACCACCGCCTCTGGGGACTGGGTTTCCCTGCTGCCTCTGTGTGGTGGAACCCAGCTCAGGGTTTCGGATTTTAATGATTTCCTGAACTCATTCAGTTTTCTACCTCAGGGAAAGGAGGAGAGGTGATCCTCTTGAAAATTCACATAATTGCTTTTATTTGATTTTTATTAAAATGCATTCAGGAATAATGTGATTGCCCCCTTTATTACACTGTTCATCAATCTGGCGTGAGGAGATCAGCCTGGGAGATGTGGCAGGTGCAGAGCCTGCTGCGTGCTGCGTGCTGGTTCCTCACAGCTCTGCTGCTACCTGCCCAGCAGGGCCATGCTGAGGAAGTGGGGTCAGCCTCTGAGCCCCCAGGGTGCTTATGGAAGGTCAGCAAGTCGTAGGTGCAGGACTGAAAGATGCTCTGGAAAGTGCCTCACCCAGTCCTCCCTACACAGCTGGCTCCTTGCTTTCTTCTCTCTCACCGGTGGGGTTCCCACGGCCCACCAGAAGCTGAGTTCAGTGGTCTCTCACGCTGCTCTCCCTTTAGCGAGACTCAAGGCCGTCCTCCCACAACCCACCGAGGGATTTTTGTCAAAGCCCCATCTAACTGTGCCACCCCTGCACAGAGACAGTCGTCCGCTCCCAAAGAGCCCTTTCCTGCCAGGGCCTTTGGGCTCCAGGACTTGTTTCTCTTTGTGCCCTGGGATATGGGACAATCCTAAGTCACTTCGTCTCTCTAAGTCTCAGTTTATTGTTCAGTGAAATGGGAACATCAAGGCCTTCTTGATAGAGTTTGGAAAAAAGCAGAGTGGACAGGCCAGTATGGGGTAGATAGCTCCCATGGTGTGCAGGTGTGTGTGTTTATATGTGTTGCTTCACAGGTTGAAGGTTGGAGGGGTTAGAAATGCTGGCAGGGGGAGCCTGTGCAGATGCAGTTCTGAGGAGGCCACAGAAAGCTGAAGTGGCCACTGTGGCAGGGATAGTATTTACTCTTGCCCTCCTCCTGGCAAAGGCTCTAAGTGGGCTTTGCACCCTAGAAGGCAGGAGAGGGGCTGGCCGCTTCACCTATCTCTTGCTGCCCTCTTGGAGACTTGAGGACTCCCAAAGAGGATCTGAAACACCCACTGGAGACCTCCCCAGAGCCCTTTACCTTCCTGACGTCACCACACCCTCCAGACAACTCCAAGGTGTGTCTCACAAATTAGCTGGGTCTCAGAGAGGGGCAGTGACATGCTCAGGGCAGCCCAGTGAGCGGGAGGCCTGGGTGAGGCTCCCTGGAGGACTAGGACCAGCTCCTTCCCACTGCTGAAGTGGCTGGGAAGATATTTTGAGAAGGGAGATGCTGGCAGGTGGGTAATGGCAAGTATAGGATGCGGGACAGGGATGCTATAGGCAGGCCCTCTCCCTGGTCAGTCTTTGTAGGGTCCTTTACCCCTTCACTCTTGTTGTGGGCACTCAGGAAGGGGACTCAGGAAGTCAGAGGAGTCAGGGGGACACAGACTTTCATTGTTAGCACTTCCCCTTTCATTCTGTGTAAAATTCTCTTCACGTCAAAAACACACACTTTGTTGTTAGTCCTACTTTCTTTCTTTGTTCTGTACAAATCATTTGGCGGAGGCAGCAGCCGGGGCCCCCCCAGAATAGAGGCAGTAGACTGAGCAACGTGTGCGCCCTTTGAGGGCCAGGGGAGTGCTCAGCCCAGGGCCTGGCATACCACTCACTCCGAAGTCTCTTCCCTGGAATGCTGATCCGACTCTTCCGAGAGGTCCAGGGCAGACCAGCCGTACCCATCCCACGCCTGTGTCTGCTTGCCCTAGGTCCTGGGGCTCCGACACCAGCTCTGCCTGCCTGTCCAAGAGGTGACCTGGGAGGGCTGGTAGAGGTTGGTGTTGGTGTATGTCTGTCCCGGGCAGGAGCATGTTAGAAGCTGGGGAAGGCTGTGGGGGTGCCATCCCAGGAAATCATGGCCAGAGCAATAAGGCTGATGGTACATCTTCTGGTCTGCCCGGGACCTAGGGGTTTCCTGGGATGTAACAACCAGTGCTCAAAGTAGGAGAGTCTCAGTCAATTCAGGTGAAGGTGCTTGTCATGGTCACACAGTGAGTCCGTGAACCTGGCCCCCTGCTTCCTAGCCCCGCACCCTATCCTCACACCATCACCAGACTGCTGGACCTTCATCTTAGGATGGGGACACTGACGCCCCCAGGGGCAGAGGCTGGTCCAAGGCCATGCAATAATTGGTTGCAAAGAGGGACTAAGAGAGCCACCATCCCTTAGCATCTGTCTTGTTCCACATTCTGCCTGATTATTGTTCTGCGAGCAATCTGAGGTGGGCAGCCTCTGGGGAAAGGCCTGTCCCACGGAAGGAAGCCTCCCTAAACCTTAGGACTCTGGTACCTTGATAGCTGAAAGACTGAGCCTCATTTTGGGCTACCTCAAGCCCCCCACTCTCCAGCTCTGTGGTTGAAACAGACTGAGAAGGGGCTGATCCTCCCCTGGGTCAGCTGCACCCTGGCCTGAGGTCTGGGCCTGAGGGAGCAAAGCTTCCTTATCAGATCTCTGATGTGCTCTTCTCTGCCAGGCCCCGCCCCCACCCCCACCCCCAAGTCTTTTCTCTCTGAAGTGATGCACCTTTTCCTGTTAGCAGCACGCACAGTGCTGAGGCTTGTTTCTGCTGCTTACCCAGGGTTTCTGTTGGTGAGGGGTGAGGGGCTTTTAATAGGACCTGCAGGTTGATAACTGGGTCTGTGTGTGTGTGTGTGTGTGTGTGTGTGTGTGTGTGTGTGTGTGTGTGTGTGTGTGTGTGTGTGTGTGTGTGTGTGTGTGTGTGTGTGTGTGGTGGTAGGAGGGAAAGGGAGGGGTGTTGGGGGGCGGGTGTTGGGCCTAAGCAAAGGCTGCATTACAACCCTGGGCCTCTACATCCTGTGTCAGAAACTTCACAAACACCAACTGTGTGCTGGACTCTGGGCTGGGCTCTGCAGCCTCCGCTGCCCACTCAGAGACCTTGAGCTCACGGGAGGCACCTGGAGCTCAGCACAGGTAGCAAGGGTGGGCTTGGCAGGGGTGATGGCACCGACTGGATTCATGGTCTGGGCTCTGCCACCAAACCAGACTGCCTTCAGTGTGTGTCACTCCCTGCTCACTGCGCACCCACAGGGGGCCAGTCCAGGAAAGAAAGCAGCTTCCTGAAGCTTCTGTTCCAGGCTCTTGTCCTCATCATGCATAGGATCAGAACTCAAGCTCGTGAGATCAGAACTGTGCTCGAATTTCAAGTCCTCTTGCTGTTTGGCCTGAGACAAGCCACTTCACCTCTCTGAGCATCAGAAGGCTCTACTAGCCAATGAGAAACGTGGAGAAGGCCTTGAGGGCCCTGGGCACCCCAGCCTCTGGAAGCAGGAGCAAGAGGCCCTCCCATCTGTTTAACAAGGGCCCCCAAGAAGTTTCTATGGTGTCCTTGAGGAAACCGGCTGAGGGTCTGGGGGGTTAGTGAAGGTGGGTGAGTGAGGTACTGCTGTGAGCAAGACAGGAGTTTCAAAAGGTTTATGCAGGCAGCAAGGCAGGGAGCATTCAAGGGGAGAGAGAGGCATGGGGAGGCTATTGAAGGAGGCTTTGACTCCCTTTTCAGAAAAATCATGGGACTCCCCAACCCAGGACCTCAAGTTATGGAAGTCAGACCCTCCTTCCTGGCTCAGATTGCCTGGACCTTGTTTTCCTGCCAGGCTCAGCTGTCATGCTGGGTGGGGGAGGGGTGGAGATGAAGAACAGGGATTGTAAGGGTCCTCAAACTTCATCGACCATCCTTACAGCCAGATGTAGGGCTGGAGATGCCCCCTCCTCTTCCCCAAGCCCAGGGCAGCCTCCTGGAGGCTGTCTCTGTGAAGTCTTGGTAAGGCTGCGGCCATCACAGCACTGCCCTTCCCAGTTCTGTTTGACCTTGGCCGGCTATGTTCCCTAACACTCTTGCTTCATCCCTCCAGCACTAACCTTGTTCTTCCAGACTACTGCCGCCAAGAATCACTCCAGAGCTGGCTTTTCCTGTACCCTCAGCCTTGTCACAGGCAACTGGAGTGGGCCCCCGAGGGAGCTCATGATGTCGGGGAGCCAGAGGGTTATCTTCTTTGGTGAAGGAGGTGCCGTTTTGTGCAGTGACTGATTTGTCTTCAGGGGTCTCTTCTAAAGAGCATCACAGGCATTCTGAAAGATGAACAACCCTCCTTAACCAGTGGAGGATGCTCCCGGAGGAGCCCACATGCAAGAATGATGGAGGAAGCAAGGACAAAAGCAGAGATGTTACTGTTCCCCTTTCCCCAAAGTATGTTGGATGGGCCATCTTATTTTCTCAAAGCTTCTTTATAGCAAGGGAAAGTGAAGGTTTGAATTTCACAGGCCACTCTGTGATCATTGTACCCATTTCCAAGACAAGCAAACTAAGACTTAGGCTAGGAGTCCAGGGTTACCATACCTGCATTCAAAGGCTGATCTCTGCATTTTTGATGAAGGTGGGATTGTCTCCCTGCTGGCGCTGGAGGCAGCCCCGGTCCACCACTCTCACTGCCCTCAATTTCTGACAGCACAATCACCTGCCCCAGAGCAGAGACCTGTTCCTTGCCAGCCCTGGATCTCCTCCTGCCAGGCTGGGCTCCTCCGCTGTTCATGTGATCGACCCTGGGAATAAACAGACTTCTCCAATTAGTTCTAATTTTAACTCTCATTAGGACCTGCATCTCCTACAAGGCTGGCACGCAGACAGCCGGGGAATGAGCCTGCCTCACCCTCACCAGTGTCAGAGAAGAAACACTGCCCTGGATGACCTGGGGTCTCTGATTGCATGTGCAGCATTGTTTCTGGACTTTGCAACCAAAGGGAAAAGCAAAAAGCAATGTGCCAAGGGCTGGGGGCTGGGTTAGAGCCACCTCTGGGTACAGGCACTGGGCAGGTGCTTTCGGTGTGTGTGTGTGTGTGTGTGTGTGTGTGTGTGTGTGTGTGTGCGTGCGCGCGCTCTTTTGCCTTCACATAGGCTTTCGGCATCAGGCGGAGAGTTGGGTTTTCACAGGGCCAGTGACTGTTAGCCCGTCCTCACTCGCCTCTTCCAAGGTGGTTCTGTGCAGCATTTATAGAGATAAACATCTCTGTACTAGCTACTCCCCTGATACCTGGCCTTTTCTTTCTCTACCTTAGGGATGCTATCTTAGTTATTTAGTGCTTTTATAACAAGAAGTGGGTGGTTTAACAGAAAAAAACTGGGTGATTTTAACAAGTAGAAATTTATTTTCTCACAGTTTAGGAGGCTAGAAGTTCAAATTCAGGGTGTGTCTCAAGTCAAGTCCAAACTCTAGGGAAAGCTTTCTTTCTTGGTCAGCTCTATAGAAAGGTCCTTGACCCATCTCTCTACCTCTTGAGTGCCTGTTAAATCTCCCATGCCTCCAAAGACACTCATTCAAGACACACTGAACCTGAATCCTGGCTTACTAACATAGCAAAGAAAACCCCAATGGGATTACAACCACAGGCATTTGTTTTAGGGGGACATAATTCAATCATCAACAGGTGCTATCGAAGCAACATCTTAAAGCCTAGGGCTCTTAGACAAGATGAGTTAAGATGATGCAAAGGGCCTCTGAGGGGTGGGGTCCCGGAGCCTTTGAGGGTTGGAGGATGGGGCAGCTGAGAGTGAGCAGACTCCTGCATGGACATTGGCCTGCCCCAAGTATGCATGGAAGGCCTGTCCTGGGCCTGGCCCTCCCCTCAACCAGTGAAGTAGGAGACCAGAGATGTTAGAGACCACACAGTCTCTCACCACAAGCCTTAATGGCTATAAAGAATTGCTGGTTAAAAAAAAAAAATTAAGGTCCTGCTTTTTTGGGTATGATTGTAGGTAAGACATTTCACTTGTGGCACAAACTATTGACACAAAAGTTGGTGGTTTGGACCCATCTGGTGGTGCTCTGGGAGAGGGATCTATTGATCTGTAAAGATTACAGATGAGTAAACCCTATGGAATAGTTCTCCCCTCTAACACGGAATCACTCTGGGTCAGAAGACACTTGACAGCACTGGGTTTAAATTTTGGTTTTTATTTCCTTTCCATATACATTTTAAAATCAGCATGTCAATTTCTATTTTTAGAAAAAGTTCTGTTGGAATTTTCATTGGTTTGCTGTTTTCTTACTTTGTCTTGGTCTAGGGTTAGTACTTGGGTAATGCTGGCTTCATAAAATAAATTGGAGGGTTCCTTCTATTTTATGAAAGAGTTTTTGTTTGGTTTGATTTCTTACTTAATTGTCTGATTACATTCACTATGAAGTCCTGAGTTTTCTTTGTAGGAATGCTTTATGAATTCAGTTCTGTAAGAGTTACTGAGCTATTTGTGATTTCTCTTTCTCCTGTGTCAGTTTATAAATTTGTGTTTTCAAGGAATTTGTCCATTCCAGTTATTACCTTGACATTGTTCCTGATTTGTCCTGTCTTTCCTAACATCTGTAAAGACTCACAGTGAAGCCCTGGGGGCGTAGTTGGTTACACACTGAGCTGCTCACTCTGAGCTCTGTAGTTCAAAACCACCAGCCACTCATTGGGAGAAAGACAAGGCTTCTTTCTCCCTCAAAAAGTTACTCTCGGAAACCCACAGGCTCTGTAGGAAGACCGCTAGTAAGAAGCCTACTTTGATTCCTGATGTTGGTGACTTGTACCTTATTTATTTTTCTTGATCAGCATAGTTACTATTTAATTGATTGTATTCATCTTTTCAAAAATAGCCATCTGTTAAAATTTATTTCGATGGCTTATCATTTGGTGGGAATTGAAAAGGCTAAGTCTAGAAGAGCCACACTAAATAATTTACTGCATTACAATAGCCAATTAAGTTTTTTTTAATGAATAGTGTTTGCATCTCCCCCCCCCTTTTTACTTTTAATCTGTTTGTTTTATATATCTTTGGCTTTTATTTTTTCATTCAATCTGAAATTGTCTTGTTTGATGTGTTTAGATAATTTATATTTAATGTAATTAATCATTCATATGTTGCTCTAAGCCTACTTGTTTTGCTATTTAGGAACCTTGGTGATGCAGTGAATTAAGCGCTGGTCTGCTCAAAATAAGGTTGGTGGTTCCAATCCACCAGCCTCTCTGTGAAAGAAAGGAGAGGCCGTCTGCTTTCATAACAATGTGCAGTCTCAGAAACTACGGAGCAGTTCTGTTCCGTCCTGTGGGGTCACTATGAGTCAGAATTGACTAAATGGTGGTGGAATCTTTTTTCATTATTCATATATTTCTATTTCCAGTGTTCTTAATTCCTTGTGTAGATCATGTTTCCTGCTTCTTTTTTCAGCTTCATTCTACTGGCAAATAATGCTTTTAACTTCCTCCTTCAGTTTGGATAGTTTCTCTTACCCTGTCTTCAAGGTCATGAATAATTTTGCTCTGCAATGTCTTATTTGCTAATAATTTTTTCCTATAAAGTTCTATTTCATATATTGTAGTTTTCAGCTCTAGCAGTTTTTTCTTTTGTTTTTGCTTTTAAATAGTTTTTATTAATGTCTTCATATGTTCAAGTTTCCTTTTAAGTTTAAAATATATGTATACCTATTTTAATGCATTTACCTACTAATTCTATAATTTATATTATCTACGTTTGCTTTTTCTTCAGGTTTGGGGTTACATTTTTCTGCTTTTGCACATCTGGTAGTCTTTGTTTGGATTCTAGACATTATGATATTACATTGCCGAGTGTTTGGATTTTGTTGTCTTTTTTTAGGCTTTGTTATTAAGTTGACCAGGGATGCCTCTTTTCCTGGCTTGGAACCTGATGTCCCCCAAATCTGTATGAGTTCTGGTAGTTGTTCAAGTCATAGCTCCCTCATGGTCATTGTTTTCTCTGATAGTTGGTCTTTGCTTGGCTTCATTGAGCATCAACCTAGGCAATAACCTAGGAATAGTTTATACTTCCACCAAAGGCTAAAGAAGACCCCGATGCAGATTTCTGGAGCTTTCCCTCTGTGTAGCTTCCCCTTTTATGGTACACCCACCACTTTCAACCTCCCTGTACCCCAATCTCAGCCTCTTCAGCTCTCTGAGACTTCTCTACTCAGATTCTCTTTGTTCAGTGGTCTGGAAAGTGTCTGCCACTAGTAAACTAGAACGGCCATTGAGCTTCCTTAGTCTGTTTTATTTATCTCGGGAACCAAACACCTGTGTTTCTGTTAGCCAATATGTGAAAATAGGTGTTTCCAGGTTTTGTTCAGTTTTCTCAACTTTCTTTTTATGGTGGTAGTGCTGGTCTGACTATCAGTGACCGTGTCATAGCTGGAAGTGGGCATCATTGTCTGTCTCTTTTTGATCCGCAACACAATGTTTATGGTGAGAATAAGTTCATCAAGTTGTGGAGGAGGTTCTTTTAAGAGAAGTGGCTGCATAGAACTCAAGGCATGTTCAGGGATGGTGAATGTGGTGTGCATATATGATGTATTGTGGTGTAGTGTGTGTGTGTGTGTGTGTGTGTGTCTGTGTGTGTAGGGTTAGGGTGAGCCAAGCAGATAGGTAGGGATGAGTTTGCATAGATAGGTGGGCAGGATCTAGCTAAGAAACAACAAAGCCCACAAGGAAGAAGCACACCAGCCTACCCCAACACGAATGCTGAAGACAAAGCGGGTACATAAGCAAATGCGGTGAAGAAAGATGATGGTGCCAAGCTGGCAAATTTCACAGAATCTAGGGTCCCACATCCTGGAAGATAAACAAGGGGCCATCTAACTGAGAAACAATAAAGCCCACATGGAAGAAGCACACCAGCCTGTAAGACGACAAGGCGGCGGCGAAAGGGTCAGGTATCAGGCATCAAAGGAAAAAAAAAAATCATAACATTGTGAATGAGGGGGAGTGCAGAGTGGGGACCCAGGGCCCATCAGGGGAAATTGGATATCCCCTTGCAGAAGGGTTGCGAGGAGGTGAGGAGCAAATCAGAATCCAGTGTAGTAATGATGAAATATGCAATTTTCCTCTGATTCTTAAATGCTTCCTCCACCCCACTATCATGATCCCTATTCTACCTTACATATCCGGCTGGACTGGAGGAGGTGCACTGGCACAGATAGGAACTGGAAATACAGTGAACCCAGGACAGATGAACCCCCCAGGACCAGTGGAGAGAGTGGCGATGGTGGGAGGGTGGAGGGAAGGAGAGGGAGAAAGGGGGAACAGAGGACAAGGTCTACATGTGGCCTCCTCCCTGGGGGACGGACAGCAGAGAAGTGGGTGAGGGAGACGTGGGATGGGGTAAGATATGATAAAATTATAATAAATTATAAATTATCGGGGGTTCGGGGGGAGCGGGGAGGGAGAAGGAAAAATGAGCTGAAACCAGGGGCTCAAGTGGAAAGTGGGTGTCGTAAGAATGGTGAAGTCAACATATGTACTAAAGTGCTGGACACAGATGACGTATGTACAGATTGTGATGAGTTGTATGAGACCCTAATAAAATGATTATTAAAAAAAAAAAAGAGGTGGGCAGGTTTGGGCATTTGTGTCTTATCCTGGAGGGTTTCATGAGATCTCTTCATTAATTATAACCATAACAATGACATAAACAATAACATTTACCGGATTTATTTTTATGTACCATAAACTGCTCTAAATTCTTTCTGTGGATTATCTCATTTACTTCTTCAGCCAGTTCATGAGAAAGAACAATGCTATAAAGATTTAATATATAGGGGTTGGGAAGTGGTTTGAAATGTTCAATGGTCTGAAATGTAAACCCCATCTCATTCACAACAAAAACCAAAATCATTATTGAAAATTAACATATACCAAAGACATTGTTCTAAGCACTTTAAACACATTAGTTAATCCAATCCTTATAGTAAATTGTGTGGCAGGAACTATAATATCCCTGTTTTAGAGATCAGGAAACAAGTCGGGAGAGATTAAATGATTTATGGTCAGAGAATAAATAGCATATAGGGGTTATTTACTTTTCTTCTAAAAACTTTTAAGAAAAAATATTCCAACAGTGTTCTCACAATTAAGAAGAGGTCTTTTGGATTACCTATATGTCCATGCACCTGGAATTCATGCTACTCTATCACCTCCAGATACTGTAGTGCAAGTAGTTGCCATGCCTGGAAGATACAATGCTGCCCCCAATCAAGTGGTCCTTACGTGGTTTAAAAGAACATCCTCAAATATTTGGACATTCTTCCTATCATATGATGAACTCTAATCTGCCTCCCTTTGACTATGGGGCAACCTTGGGTATTTGTTTCTAGTCAAAAGACTGTGGCAGAAGTGATGCTGAGAGACTTCTGGTAGCTGACTCAGCTAAGCCCAGTTTTTTCTCTTGTGACACATGCCTTGGGATCTCTGATTTTCTTCCCTGTTCGAGAATGTCCTGTAAGTGGGTTCATACGCTGTGTAGTCTTTGTGCCTGGCTTCTGTCACTTGATAGTGCGTTTGGAGCTGACCCACGCTGCTGCATCTGTCGGTGACTCTGTCCTTTTTACTGCCGAGCACTTTTGCTCATCAGTCCAGGTGTCCACCCTAGGGCTGAGCCCGAGAAGGGTGCTCAGTAAGTGGATGCTCAGTGACTGAGCAGGTAAATGGAGGGAAAAGAAAAGGGACTCCTCTATAAATAAAGTGTGCTTTGATGGGTACAAGAGGTGATGTTTTCCTAAGATTCATTTACCATTTGTTAATTCACAAATATTTACTATCTGCTCTGTGCCAGACTGTATGCTCTTGTTGTTGTGTGCTTATGTTGAGTTGATCGCTGATTCCTTAGGCTCCTATGCACAACGGAATGAAATGCCCATTGCTTCAGCATCCTCATGATCAGTTACAGATTGGATCACTGTGGTCCCTGGAGTCTTCATTGGCTGATTTTTGGGAGAAGATTCCAGAATTTTCTCCCTGGTCTCTCTTAGCCTGCAAACTCTGATGAAATGTGTTCTACATCATAGAAACCTGCAAGCCACTGACTGACAGATAGGTACATTGGCTGGGAATAGAACCCAAGTATCTTGCACGAAAGGTGAGAATTTTACCACTGAACCATCACTGCCTCAACCTTTGTGCTAACTCATAATACACAGTTTCTGTCTACCTAAAGCTAACTGTCGTGGTGAGAATACAAACAATTTCTATGTAGCTAAGGAAGATAAGTGCTCAGAGGAAGGAGAAGCAGGGCAAGGGTGGGGAGAATGGCAGGACAAGGTGGGGTGCAGTGGGAGGACAGACATGCGAGCACACGTGACTGCACCGAGTCCGTCAAGGCTTTCTTGAGGAAAACAAGGCTTGAATGAGGTCGTGTTTGGTGGACCAGAGGGGGGTGGGGGGGATAATGTGACCCAGATAAAAAGAACAGCAGGCGTTAGAGTTCATATCTGAGGACACAGCAGGTTAGAGGAGAGAAACGTACCCTCTTGGCAGGAGTATGACATGAATGTGGGCCAGGGACAGAGGAGCAGGCCTCAGACAGATGTAGAGAAACCGTAAGTCAAATTGAGGAGTTAATTCCAAAGATAATAGACTCCATTAGAGAACCTTCAGAGAGGAGAAAGAATTGGGTCTGGAGGTGAAGTGGGAAGACCATATGGAAGGTGGTGCAATATTCCAGGTAGAGGTGTTGGAGGCCAGGACAAGGACAATGGCATTAGGAACGATGGATTTTAGACTAATTTAGCAGCAGACTTACCAGAATATGGTGATTAGTGTTATCTGGGGATGGAATATAATGACATAAAAACTGTTGGGCTATCGGCAAGTAGACAGGTGGTTATATCAATTCTTGGAAGAAGAGCAAATAAGGGAGGCATAGTGATGATGCCCAAATATGAGACTTGTGGAGGTAAAGAAGCTGCGAGACATTCAGTGGAGAGTTCTAGGAGGCAGCTAGATATACCTATTAGCCTGGAGAGGGTAGTTGGGTTGAACCTGCAATTTGGGAGGCAGTGGCTTTTGAAAGGAGTGCATGGATTTGCCTGGAAAGGAATATAGAGTGGAGGGCTGACACCCAAGATTTAAACAAGAGGACATGCAAGCAAGACTGGAGAAAAAGGCATGAAGAAAATAAAAAAGAGGTGAGGATCAAGAGAGCTGTGGGAAGAGCCAAGGTAGAGCATGCTGAAGGGCGAGTCAGTGAACCCCAGGAGGCACGCTATTCTACTGTCGCTGCTGACCTTGGAGTTGAGCAAGTAGAGGAGTAGAAGGGGCAAATGTGAGCATGCTGGCAGGTGAGAAGTAGCTGGAAAGGGTCGAAGGAGAAACAGTTGGAATATCCTTTTCTGGCAGCTTCATTGGGGGTGGGTGAGTTAGAACTGATGAGGGACACAGGAGGAAGAGATTTTAGATCCGGAAAAATTGTATACACTTAGGTGTTGATGAGAAACAAGCAGTATAGGATTGTTCTGGTCATCTCATGCCATGTAACAATTTACTTTAATGCCACCTTAGAGTTTAATGATCAAAACAACCCCTTTATTATCTTCTGTAATGCTTAGATTGCTGGGCTCAGCTGGGGCTTCTTCTAGTTGACATGGTGTGGATTGGGAGCGAGCTATATAGGTTTGATTAAATCATTCAGATGGCGCACTCACAATGTGGGTGGTTACCTCTGGCTGTCGGCCGGGACCTCAGCTGGTTAGGGTGTGCCTTGGTTCTCCTTCATATGGCCTTTCACCCTTGATCGGGCTTCTCCCAGCGTGGCAGCTGGATTTTCAAAGGGCAGCATTTGAAAGGGTTTCAAGCAGAAGCTGTCGCTTTCTCGGACTCAGGTCTCTCAAGTCACGCAACATCACCCCTGCTTCCTCTACTGGTCAAAGCAGTCGCAGCCCAACTCCAGTTCCAGAGGTGGTAGAATGGACGCGAATTTTTGATGGACGGAGTTACAAAGAATTTGTATCGGTCTTTAATGCAACATAGGAAACAGGGAAGGTGCAAGAAAACAACGAATGTAGCTACTAAGAAAATGGCAAGGTCTAGGCCAGGGCATATGTGATGGAATTGACTTTGGAGGGAAGGAGTTGGATTGGGCCTCAGTGAGATGAAAGCCATCTTGTGTTTCATCCACATGATCTGAGCAGATCAACCAACCACAAAATTCCTGGATGTAAAACCACTTCAAACTGTTTCAACCCTTTTGAGGGGCAGAGAGTAAAGAGAGACGCTCAGGAACAACATATTTTAGAGACATCACAATGCCTTAATCAGTTCTCCTAATGAGGGCAATGCTGTGATCCCCATTTTTATAGGTGAAACGCAACAATGCAGGAAAAGCAATATAACTCAGCAAATGTCTCTCTCTGAGTTGGTGTGCACGTCTGTGTTGATTGTCCATCAAAGACCTTTGCTCTCTTCTATTGGAGGAACACGTCATTGTCATAACTACTCCTTAAAGTCAAGAACCCATAGTAGAGCTGGAGAGAAATTATGGACTTGCGAGAGTGGGATTGGGGTGTGGGGCACCAGCTAGCGTCCTGGCAGCTTGAGGGCATCTTGGTTTGGGATGGAGCTAGGGCCCGTGAGTTCCACATCCCTCAGGACAAGAGGATCACAAGTACACAGGAAATGCGTGGCTGCAGAAACCATGCATCAGTGACCACCATTCCCACCACTCTAATCATGCACTTGTGATATTAATAAAAATAATTTATGTCATGTGACTGCTTTTTAACTAGCTGCTTTCAAGACTTAAGACTAGGCTTATAAAAGGCATGCGTTTATAAATTATTAGCCCAGAGCTCATAAGCACATATACTTTGGGGAACACTTCGGTAGCACTTTACATTAATTTATTGTCATTCATTCCAGCTGTCTGTGATGTAAACCTTCAGCTATAAATCTGTACCATCATCTGACACACCATTAACTAAGGTGCTGCCCGAGCCAGAGCACATAATAAAGCATTCAAATACACTATCTGTGGGGATGTATCTCCTATCCTTCTTTCCCTCCCCCCTCCTCCCTCCTTCTCTCCTCTTCAGCAAGGCAGGTGCTTGAGAGTTGTGTTGGCAAAAGAATCAGGTTAGCGAGGGCCCATTCTATCTTGTGGCCCTTCACAGTGCTCATGGAGTTTTATCAAATGTGGCATAAGAGGCCCACAGGCAGCTAGTCTAAACCACACAGTCAGCAGAAACCTTGGCACCTATTCTACCCTAATGCCCTTGGGTGAGAAGATTGAATCTTTTGAGTGGGCATGAATGAAAGGGGCTTCTGGTGGGATATCCAGAAAATACTTCTAGGATGCGAGGCAAAACCCAGAAAAGAATGAGGGCATGGGGCTAATCCCATGATGTCTGCCTAAACACCAAAGGCAAAGATTGGCTTCCTTGGTGGGGAGGTGCAGAGGGTATACAGCTAGCCTATTGTCCTGAGGAGACAATTCTAAACCATGTGACGAGGAGGAGAAGTACTGGCTGAGGTCAAAAGAAGCTCCCCACCACTGGAGCAAGGCAGCAGAGACTGCATGGCTTTGTGAGACTTGGGATGGTATATTCGTTTCTTTTTTTCAACAGTTTTATTTCAACACAATCCACATATCATAGAATTGAACAGTTACATCATTCAGACACATCAAGGGAGAATTATACAGTCACCACCACACCCATCCTAGAGCCTTCCCTCCCCTGTGGCTGAGGCCCCCCAAAGTGAGCTGTGCAGTCACGATCCCTTCCAGTGCTCCCTTCCCCTCTCGCCTCTTCAGTATTGACTCCCAAACTCCCCTGCCCCTCCCTATCATGCACTCCACTCCTCTACACTCCCTGTGATACCTTGTATCACTTGTTATCATTGTACATCAACTCCTGCATGTCACAGCTGGGAAACCCCACAGAAAATAACGGAAAACAAATCACACTAAGGTGGTAAGAATATGATCACATTCGTGTAAAGACAAAAATACAAACAATATGTGAGAGGGCATAGAGCCACACCAACATTCAAGAAGTCAGGGAAGAAGGTTTTCTCATGGAACAGCTAAGAGATACTTGTCCCTAGAACAAATTCAGGACATGTCTATGGGGAGGTTGACTGGCCAGGTATCAAGTTTGATCCAGCATCATCAAGCTTACCATGGCCTCTGCCTGCTAGTAGAGTGTTCAGGACTCTTGCCTTTGGCTATAGCGGATCTGCCAGTGGCTCTGCCTGACTAGATACTTTGCAGATGGGTTTTGGGCTCCCACTGTCCTCCATAGTCTTCTATAAATTGGGTGTTCATAATTTTAGCTCTGATACTTTTCTCTTCATCATATTTGAATTTTGTAATCGTTATCTTTGGATCACATCTTGCTTAGGTGGCTGCTTGTTTGAATACAAGCCTTTAAGATCCCTTTAAGTCCCTATTTCAATTGATAGCCAGGCACCATCTACTTTCTTTACCACACTTTGCTGTAGCACTCCTAATCTTTAGTGATGAAAGTGAGTATCTAGCAGGGCTATGATGTAAGGTGTATTACTTTCTTATAGCTGGTAATAAATAACTGTAAAACTTATTGCCTTAAAACACAGAGCTCTGGAGGTAAGTAGCCCAAAACAGGTCTCACTGGGCTAAAATCAGGGTGTGAGCAGAGCTGATTCCTTTTTGGAGACTTTAGAGGGGACACTCCATCTCTTTGGCCTTTCCAGCTGCTGGCATTCCTTGGCTTGTGGTCCCTTCCTCCAGCTTTAAAGCCAGCATCTTCTGGCTGAACTCTTAGCATGCTGCCATCTCTCCCTTTCCTACCCCCCTCTTCCGCATTCAAGGGCCCGCATTGCACTATCCGCCTGGATTCTCTCTCCATTGGAACATCAACTCTTTAGCAACCTTAATTCTATCAGCAATCGTAATTCCTTTTTGCCACATAACCTAGCATATGCATAGATTCTAGACTAGGACACTAACATTTTTGAGAGCCATTATTATGCATCCCACAAGTGAAAAGCAAAGCCTCCATGGTCCCCCTCATCCAGTGTCAGACTTTCTAGTCTGGAGATTCATTTCTTCACTTAAGCATCTGAGGTATAAGGAAGAAGGAGGAGGGGGGAAAAAGAAGAAAGAAAGAAGAGGCAGGGCTGAGGGCGGGGGTTGGGGGCAGGTAGGGGAAGCAGGGACAAAGAGCAGAGGAAAGATGATGAAGTTGGAAGGAGGAGGAGGAAAAGAAAGTGAATGATATTCCATTTCAAATTGTGGCAGCCTTCTCACTCTCTATGAAGTGGGATGTGCACCTTGAACCTCAGCCCTGCTGATGATCAGTTCTACAAACTGAGACTAGGCTTTGTTGATTTCAATTCTACAAATTACCTGTCTGTGGTGGGCCACGTTGAGACAGACCCCATAGGTGCTGTGTTGGGGCTGAGTCCCAATGGCGAAGAATATTCTGGAACGGCTATCTGGCAAGGTGGAAACAGAGCCCTCTCAGAGTGGAGCCCAGAAGGTCTCTGGACTCCAGAGGCTCCCTTCTTGGGATTTCAGACACTTGCTCAATCCTCAATTGACAAGGACCTGTGGATTTGCCTTCTCCAAGAGTGCACCTTTCTTGCTTCCCCTTGACTGCCTTCTTTTGGATCATGGCACATTCTAGGGAGCTGTAGAAGAGGCTCCTCTTTGCAGACCCCCTGTTTCGGAGTAGACCTGAGCTCCATAACATGTTCAATGGCTGAACCAGTGGATGTAGACATTCACATTCAGGTCTTTCTTCCTCTGGGTGGGTTTGAACGGCCAATTTTTCTGGTTAGTAGCTGAGTGTTTAACCCAGGGACTCCCTAGTTAAGTACTTAGTAGATGCTAAGTCAGGTGTTGGAATGAATGGATGATTAAGCAAGGGATGAATAAGTGGGCATTGCTAATCTTGGAGCAGATTCACAAAGCAAGCACTGCTGAGCACTCCTGTGAATGGGGCCGGGTGGGGTTAGTGCTGACCTCAATAAAGCAGGTCAGATGAAGTCTTTGCCCTTTAAGAACTCCCTGTATAATTAGGACAAACCTGAGAACTTTGGCACAGGGAATACAAAGGCTATCGGAAATAGGGAAGAACACAAATAAACGGGAGGCACCAATTGATAAGTGGGATATACTGAAGATAAAACACCTGCGTACATCAAAAGAATTCACCAAGAGCGTAATAAGAGAGCCCACTGACTGGGAAAACATTTTTAACAATGACATATCAGACAAAGGCCTTATTTCTAAAATCTACAATACTCTGCTAGCTTACAAAAAGAAAAGAAAAAAAACCTAATTGCCCACTGAGGAGGTGGGCAAATGGCCTAAACAGAAGTTTCACAAGGGTGGAAATCCGAATGACCAATAAACATATGAGAAAATGTTCCTGATCATTAGCCATAAGGAAAATCCAACTTAAAACAGCTATGAGATACCACCTAACACCCTCAAAGAGAACCCAATTCAAAAAATCAGAAAGTAACAAGTGTTAGAGGTGCTGTGGTGAGATAGGAACTCTCATCCACTGCTGGTGGATCTGTAGGTATATACAGCTGCTATGGAAGTTGTTTTGGCAATATCTAAGACAGATGGAAATCAAGCTACATACAACCCAGCAATCCTCCTACTGGGTATATACCCAGAAGAGGCAAGAAACAGACCATGGCCCGCCATCTATGCTACAATGTTCATCGCAACACAGTTTACTATTGCAAGGAGTTGGAAACAATCCAAAATTCTGTCAATGGTTGAATGAGTTAAAAAACTGTCATATAAACAAAGCCCACATGGAAGAAGCACAACAGCCTATGCGATCACGAGGTGT
>NW_022111362.1:3024689-3034550 GCF_000313985.2 Echinops telfairi
TGTCTGGGTGATTTCCATCAGTGTGTGGGCATTAAATTGTGTTCCCTCCAAAAGGTGTGCTGAACAACATGAAGAGTGCAGTCAACGGCACTGAGTTGTACATGTAGAAGTTGTTGAATTGGAGGATTTTTTTTGCGTAGATTTTTGCCAAATTGAAAGGAAAATTACATGAAAAAAAGCATGCTGAAGTTCTAACCCTTGCACTAGTGAAAATGACTTTGTTTGAGGAACACGGGTTTCTCTTTGCAAATGTGATCAGTTATGGAATCTTTTCTGACTAGGGTGGCCACTAATCCTAATCCCTTCTGTGCAGGTGACCCACAGGAGGAAGACAGACACAGGAGATCGAGGAGAAATGTCAAGGATTGATGGCTCCCACCCGAAACTAAAAGAGACATGAACAGTTCCTCTAGCAGAGACCCTAAGAAATTTACATGGCCCGGCCCCGAATAGGAATTCTAGCCTTCAAAACTGGGAGGCAAATCATGTGGAAATTATCAAATAATATCACTAATACTACATGCAAATGAAATTTTGCTGAGGATAATTCAAAATGGTAGCAGCAGTATATTGACAAGGAACTACTAGAAATCCATGCTGGAGCAAGATATGACAAAATAATAATTTATACATTATCAAGGGTTCATAAGAGAGGTGAGAGCGGGGAGGGAGGGGATAAAATGAGGAGCTGATGCCGGGGGCTTACATAGAGAGCAAATGTTTTGAGAATGATGAGGGCAATGAATGTACAAATGTGCTTGACATACAATGGATGTATGCATGGATTGTGGTAAAAGTTGTATGAGCCCCTAATACAATGATTTTAAAAAAAGAAGAAAAAGAAGTCCAACCTGGATTCAGAAGAGACTGTAGAAGAAGGCATATTCTGACATCTGATAGATCTTGGTTGCAAGCAGAGAGTGCTAGAAAGACAGAACTCACCTGAGCTGTGTTGACTATGTAAAGGCCCTTGGCTCGATGGATGCTGACACATTTGTAAACATTGTGAAGAATGTGAATCCAGAACACTTACTTGTGCATATGTGGAGCTTGTGCCTACACCAAGAGACAGTCATTCACACGAAGCCAGGGGATTTAAAAACAAGAATGGTGTACGTTGAGGTTGTATCCTTGCACTATACTATTCAACCTGTATGCAGAGCAAATAGTCCAAGAAGCTGGCCACTTTGAGGAAGAATGTGGCATTCTAGATTAGAGAAAGACTCATTAACAACCTGCGATATGCAGATAATGTAAGCTGCTTGCTGAAAGCAAAAGAGGACTTGAAGTACTTATTGACTGATACAGATCAAAGACTGGTCTTCGGTATGGGTTAAACCTCAGCAGGATAAAGACAAAAGGCCTTATAACTGGACCTGTAAGCAAAATCATGTTAAGTAGAGAAAAGATGGAAGCTATCAAGGATTTTATTATACTTACCCACATTGATCCACAATCAATGCCCATGGAAGCTGCAGTCAAGATATCAAATGGCATATTGTATTGGTAAATCTGCTGCAAAAGACCTCTTTAAGCTGTCATTTTGAGTATTGAGGGACACCTTACCCACACCATGGTATTTCCAATCACCTCATATGCATGTGAATGCTGGAGAATGCATGAAGACAGACCATAGAAGAATGAATGCTTTTGAATGCTGGTGTTGAACAATATTTAATAATATACAATGGACTTCCAGAGGAACAACTATGTTTCCCTTGGAAGAAGTACAGTGAGAATGCTCCTTAGGCACGAGGAGGTTGAGACTCCATCGGCCCTACTCTGGACATATCATTAGGAGGGATCAGGCCCCATGAAACAGAGGAACTCTTCAAGGAGATGGACTGACACAGTAGCTGCAACAATGGGCTCAAACATAGCAACAATTGTGAGGATGACACTTGACGGGCATTATCTCCTAGGGTCATTATGAGTCAGAGCTGACTTACCAGTACCTAACAACAAAGCCACCCAAATTGTGGCGTTTTTTTAGGGACACTAGTTACTCAGACAGATGGTAGCTGATATCCACAAGAAAGAGAGGAGGAGGCTTAGGTCGCCGCAGAGGCGGGGGGTGGGGGGTGGTTATGACTTGTGTCCCTGTGAGCCCAGCCCGAGTCCTCGTAGCCCTTCTCTGTGGACACTAGCCTTTCCGGTTATCTCTGAGCAGCCTTTGAAGAGCCAGAAACCAGTGTGATTCATCAATTATTTTCTACCTGTGCTCAGAGCAGCTCTTCCTGTTCAAGTAAAGACCCAAGAAAAGGGGCCTA
This sequence comes from Echinops telfairi, assembly GCF_000313985.2. Taxonomy (NCBI): domain Eukaryota; kingdom Metazoa; phylum Chordata; class Mammalia; order Afrosoricida; family Tenrecidae; genus Echinops; species Echinops telfairi. The sequence goes on from NW_022111362.1 coordinate 3,026,960, forward strand.
GGAAGAGACAGAGACACATGGAGCCTTTGTCTTGCCTCTTCTGGAAGGGTACACACCCTTCACAGCACAGGGTGAGGGGCTCCTCTTATAATCTCTTCCACACACATCCCTTCTTTCACACAGACACGCACAGCCTCAGACTCTCACACCATCCCTACTACCTGCATCCTATTATGCATCCACCCCACCCCCACCCCCAAATCAATTCACAGCAAACCCATGAGTGCCAATAGATCTGTGCTCCATGGGGTTTTCAATGCCTGATTAAAAAAAAATTTTTTTCTGAAGTAGATCACTGACCTTTCTTCTGAGGTGCCCCTGGGTGGATTAAAACCTCCAACTTTCTATTGGCAACCGAGCATGTTAATTGGTTGGGGAACTACGTCTCTTGCATCCACAATCCTGCCCAAACCCCTCCTGATATCCCTCACACACAGCATCACAAACCCCCATGGTGCAATGTGTCCACACACCCATTTCTATGGCCACACTCCTACTCTCAACATCTCTTTATGGTCCCTGCTTCCCATGCCACTGCCCACCTCCTCACACCCTGTCCTGACATCACCCCCCTGTGGCCACAAACCTCCATCATGCACACTTGTGTCTTCACACCACCTCCACCCACACACCTAGCCAGTGCCCATGCTAGGGCCTTCTGTTGTATTGAAGTGGGGCCAGCATTCAATGACACTGCGATTTCCAAGGACAGATGTACTATTATCTGCAGCTGGGTGGTTTTGACTATGAGATTTTGACCATGGGTCAGAGCCCAAGTTTGAGTCACAGGAACCCTGTAGGAGTTCCTCTCCAAATTCAGATATTGTTTGCCTTATCTATCAGATGGAAATAATGCCAACTCTCGTGGGGGGTGGGGGGCATTGTGATAATTCAATTAAATGCCTTCAGAGAAGCGAAATATTTTTTTGAAGTAAAACGTTTATGAGCAGAAGGAATCAGTTTATATTATTATTGTCCTACTTGCTACTATGCCAGGGACCTTTGGAGTACTGGGAAGCTTTGCCCCAGTGCTTGTGACCAGGACTGCGGATTGATCCTGATAATCCTGAGGGTGCTGCAGACTCCTGCCTTGGTCCTAAGTCGTGATGTATGTTAGACCTGCCAGCTTCTCACACAGTCTGTTCTACAGCCAACCTGCCCACCCTGCCCACAGACACATCTGGACTTCTTTCTCCATCCTCAACCACACCTACCTTCTTGACTTAGGTTGGGTTCTCTAGAGAAGGAAAACAAGTGAAGCTTATATATTCATATATACAGAGAGGTTTTTATCACGAAATGGCCCACACAGTTTTAGAGGTGGGAAAGTTCCAAATTCATGGGTCAGATATCAGGCTGAGGCTTCTCCTGACTTGTCAAGCTTCAGGGATTGATGACCTTAAGACTGTCAGGTCAGATGATAGGCTTCTGGCTGCAGAGGCACAGCAGGTAAGATGGCAGACTGCTGACACCAGGATCAGCAGGCAAAAGAGCATCCTTCTGCCTCAAGTCTGGAAGTCAAATAATGAGCAGGATTCAGATGCAGCAAAATGCAAGCAAGCTTTTCCATATTGTGACCTTCTATGGGAAGTTGCCTACATCCTGGAGTACTCATCATGGGAGAATTGCTTCATTTCTGTCAAGTCATTGACAATCCTAGCCCAGCCAAATTAACACACAACCTTAACTACCCCAGTCCCCTCTGAACTTTGGATTGAAGCTTGTTTCCATTGTGTCTGCTTTCCCCCATAAGAATGTGTGGCCACATTGATGTTAGCAGCCATGAGGGTGATGTCATTATTCTCAGAGACCAGGAGAACTCTGAGCACTGGTTCATAAGCAGCTAAGGGTAGTGATGGGGGTGCTGGGGCCCAGGTGGGGCCATAGTGGGAGACTGTTATGTGAGTGTATATGTGTTGTGTGGAGATGTGTAGACATGTATTTCTGAATGGGCGTCTGTGAATGTGTGTGTGTGTGTGTATGTGTGTGTGTATTGTCTGGGAGTATGTGTGTGGTATGTCTGACTGGGTGTAAATCTTGCAGTGGGTATGGGTTTCTTTGTTGGTTATGTGTCGGATGCAGTGTGTGGTTGTCGAGTGGTCTGAGGTGTGGTATAGGCAGTCTGGGCAGGTCGGGGAGAAGCACAGCAGGCAGGCAGCCAACCAGGGTGCTTCCCCACTCACACTGGCTGGGCTGACAGCCTTGCCGAGAAGAAAGCGTCAGGGAAATCAGTCAGAGACAAATCGATTCCCTCTAGAGGTGAGAAAAAGCAGATGCTGTGGCTGCTGGTAGCCTGTTAGGCTCCAAGCCAGCCCTCCCCCGATTTCTCTGTGCTGCCAGGGCCTTTGTCAGGGGTCTTGTGACTGCCTGCACAGCCCTCCCGTGGCAGGTTCATGCGGACTTGGGGCGGAATAGTCTGACCACGTACATGCATGTATATGTACTTGTGTGGGAGGGGATTTAGTCTGCCTGTGGCCCTTATTTGATGGCAAAACCTCCACCTTCCAGGGTCTTCAGAGACATGGCCCAGGACTCCCAGGGAGCCAAAGGCCTCCTCTGCCCACTCACCCCAGCTCCTCTTGCGACTGCTGACTCCGTCTCTTCCACATCCGCCACAGGCTCTCTTTGGGTGTAATCCCCTTTCGTCTCCTTTTCAGGGAGATAGATGGAAGCCATCCTTGTTTCCTGCTTCCTCTAGGGGGGTTAGAGCAGGGCCCAGACCCTAGCAGCCTCTCTTTCCTGTGTTGGAGTGAGGGGGGCTATCACTACCTGGCTCTCTGCCCAGTGTAGACCAGGTGGGCAGCCTGATGGAGCCTCAGACTCTGGGAGAGGCCAAAGACCTGCCTACAGATTGGGATCTAGAAGTTCAGGGTGGGAAAAAAACATGAGAAGGAAGAGTCTCTATATTAATTCCCAGCCTCTATACCTTCCAAACCCAAACTTCCCAGCCTCCGGCTATCTCCTTAGGTGTTCAGGCCCCAAAGTTTAAGCCAGACTCTTTTCTTCCTGCAGGCAGTGCGTCTAGGCTTCCGTAGCCACATAACCCTTTCCAGTAAGCTCAGCATGGCCAGGCTCATTTTCTCTCTTTTCTGGATAGTGAGCTTCCTCAGACAGAGGCCTCCCTGGAAGAAGCTGAGGTTGGAGTGCTGTGTGGAGCAGAGGATGAAGGAGCAGCCTTTGAGAGAGCTGGGTTTCAGGGATTCCTGCCCCCGTTGGCTCTGCCCACTCTGCCTATGAGGGCCCCAGAGACCCTGCTGTCAGCTTCTTACTCTTAGGCATACCTTGACTCCTTCCTATGTGCCGTGTCCACCTTGGCTCTGCTAGCCATGCCCTGAGGTCTACAAGTCTCTGTCTTGCAACGGACCCTGTGGCTCTCCCACGGGACTTGGTTGCTCCACCACTCCAGACCTTGCTTCTCCCCCACAGGGACTCAGAGTGGGGATCAGGGGGTTGGCTCGTGGAAGCCTTTCAGCTCCAGCACATGAGACAGGCCAAGTGGTTGACCCTTAGGCATTGAAGCGATTCTGAGCCAGGATGTATTGTGAACAGACATCACCTAGCACAGTCCCCGGTCCAGAGGATGTGAAAAAACTAACAGCTGAAATGAGGAGTGGGTAGTGTGAGGGTGTAGACACCACTGGGGCCCCAGGGGTGGTGGTGGTGGTGGTGGCGGCTGGGATATCTTGGTGGAATCAGAGTGATTCTGACCAGCTCTGCTTCTGACCCACTCCTGGCCTTCCTGTGTATCTCTCGGAGACTCAGGAGCTTGAGCTCCGTGACCTTGATGACCTCTCCCTGGTGTGATATTAACACCACCACTAAATAATCACAGTAGCAGTCGAGGCAGGAGGAAGCACGTTAACATTAGCTGCACCTGTTGAAGGCATTGCACATGTCAGACCTTTACGTCTTATGACATCAGTCCTCATGACCCCTCCCTTGCTGTGTGAGCTGAACACATCAGCCCCAAGCGGTCAGTGAGCACAGGAAGACCCAGCCAGCTACTTGCTTAGTATCGCCACGCTAGGACAGGATGTCTGGGCTTAAACTGAGGACACAGGCCATTTTGATTAGGCCCTGCGGATGGGGGCACTCAAACTAACTGAAGGTGAGAAAGGTTTGAGTAGGAAAAATCACATCACGGGAAGACTTTGGGGCTGCAAGTGGAGCCGGAACTGTCCATGAATCCTCAGGGGACCAAGGGCCACTCGCATCACCTGCGGTATCACTTCCCCTGCCTCTTTGTTTCTGCTCAGTAATGCTCTGCCTGGATCTCAGCTCAGTTCCCTTACTCCTCATCCCTGTGACTGCCTTACTCCACCCTGCGCTCTTCCCAAACACCTCCCTCCAGCCCACCCCCTTCTCTTATTACCTTTCTTCCTAAACTGCTTGTCCAATCAAGACACCTGTTTCACAATCGCAATCCACTTTTCACCCGCAGTGAAGCCCATGGCGCTGTCTACCTATGGATTGACTGCCCTTCAGCCACCGTCCCACCCCTCATCCAATCAGCTGAGGCGGGGCGGGCACTGTCTCAAACCAGCTGTTCCCAAACTTGGCCTCAGACCTGGCTGCATTCTTTAAAAAATTAATGAGCCCCTCAAAGAGCATTTGACTGCCCAACGTTGGCAGTTTGAAACCACTAGCTGTTCCAGGAGAAAGACGAGGCTTTCTGCTTTCATACACAGTTCCCGTCCTGGAAACTCGTAAGGCTGGTTCTATTCCGTCCTATAGGGTGGCCATCAGTCCACATAGACTCAATGGCGGAGGTGGGGTTTTGTGTGTGTGTGTGTGTGTGTGTGTGTGTGTGTGTGTGTGCGTGCGCGCAATAGGTTTTCTTTATGTTCTTATCATATTTACAGCTCTAGAAATTAAAATTTCGTAATTCATTAAGAACAACACTAAAACCATTACATATTAGGTATGTATTAATCTAATGAGTTAACAAATAATTGACAATAAATTAATACTTATTCATAAATCTGATAACAGAATAATACTTCTAAAATTACATATAAAACCAAACCCAGTGCCACTGAGTTGCTTCTGACTCAGAGCGACCCTGTTTCACTGCTGTCAAGTCAGTGCTGACTCAAATGATGAGTCGTGCAGGGCAGGGTAGACTGCTCCTGTGGTTTTCCAAAACTGCTCATCTTTAAGGAAGCTCTTTCTCTCAGAGAGCAACGGGTAAATTTGAACCTCCAACCTTGGATTAGCAGCACCACCATAACCCTTGTAATTATATATAATACATTAGGGAGTGCCCCCTCCAAAACCAGATGTGATGTGAGGGGGATGGTGCGTTTGGAGTTCGTTCCACCAGCTTGTTAATCAAGCTTCTTATTACTGTGTGCAACTAGAAAAGGCCTGAATGTTGTAGACGGAGGACTAGTTTTGCCAGCACCACAATGCTCTCTCAGTGCACCAGTTTTGGGCAAAAAACAGCATGCCACTCTCGTGCCATGCACCTTACTCACCTGACTTCGCTCCAGCTGCTTCTTTTTGTTTCCGTGAATGCAGAGGGACACGAAAGGACATCATTTGATGATGAAGAAGAGGTGAAGAAAAAAACGAGGAGGTGCTATCAGCCATCCAAACAGATGAGTTTGAAAAATATTTCCAAAAAAGAAGAAAAATGTTTCCAAGAATGGAATTGCAGCTTTGACAAATGTATTAAGTGTAATGGAGGTGATAAGCTTGTTTTGTAAAAAAATTATGTACATAGCTTTGTAAAAAAATTAAGTACATAGCTTTGAAAAAAATTCCATTTTTTGGTATCCCTCATACAATAAAATACTAAAATAAAAAAGTCATTGAAAATATAAACAATAAATGATATATTTATGGAAAAAATATTTCTGAAACAACAACAACAAAAAGTAGCCTCGTTGGACGTATTTTTCAAATGTCTTTCATGATTCACTGAAGAATCTGAATGCTCATTTTTGCTTCTGCATTCAGTGGCGGGGGTGGGGGGGGCATTACACATCATGAAGCCCCTGGAAACCCACTCTACACTTGTGAGAAAAATGGCAAGCAGTGACTTGTAACTTCATGTTGTTGTTGTCTTTGTTGTTGGGTGCCATTGAGTCGGTTCTGACTCGTAGCAACCCCGTGTAACACTGCCTAGTCCTGTGCCGCCTCACGATGGTTCTTCTGTTGAGATGACTGCTGCAGCCACTGGGTCAATCTACCTTATTGAAGGTTTTTCTTTTTAAATGTTCTGCTACTTTACAAAGTATATTAATGTCCTTCTCCAGGTACTGGTTTCTCCTGTATATGAGACCAAGTCTCACCATGTATCCTTGCCTCTAAGGAACATTTTGGCTGTACTTCTTCCAAGACAGATTTGTTTGTTCTTTTGGCAGTCCAGTATTCTTCGCTAGCATAAGTCAAATGCATGGATTCTTCTTTGGCCTCCCTTAGTCACTGTCCAACTTTCACATGCATATGGAGTAATTGGAAATACCATGGTTTGGGTCAGGTTCACCTTAGTCCTCAAAGTTACATCCTTGTTTTTCAACTCTTAAAAATGTCTCCTTGTGCAGCAGATTTACCCAGTGCAATGTGTTGTTCAATCTCTTAACTCCTGCTTCCATGAGCATTGATTGTGGACACAAGCAAGATGAAATCCTTGACACCTTCAATCTTTTCTCCGGTTACCATGATGTTACCACTGGTCCAGTTGTGAGGACTTGGGTCTTCTTTACACTGAGCTGTGCTCCACACTGGAGCTGCAATCCTCAATCTTTATCAAGTGCTTCAAGTCCTCCTCACTTTCAGAGAGCAAGACTGGGTCAACTGCATCATCTACAAGTTGTTCATAAGACCCTCCTCAATCCCGGTGCTGCGTTCTCCATATAAGTCAGCTTCTTTGATCATAGACCCCTTACAAAAACAGTTTTAGCTGGTTCCTGTTGAGGTCTCTGTGGGGGCTTCTGATTGTGGCACAAGCCTCCTCATTGCTGAGAAATGCCTCAGAAACCAGTAAATGTTCCAAGACAAGACAGTCTCATGTGCTCAGGCACAAACTTCAAGGGTTCAGGAACCCAGGATGGGAGTTCAGAGCTAGATCTGTGGAAACTTGGGTGTGAATAGGTTTGGGAGCAGCTTCCTAGAAGGGTGTAAAGTTAAAGAAGTCAGGAAAGATGGCATATTTAAAAGGCAAAAGGGTAGGCAAAGGGAGCTCTGTGCAGGTTGTGACAAACCGAGTGGGAACGGTCTCCATTTGGGAAGGTGAACCTCAAGCATGAGTGCGATCTGACCCCACCTTGGTCCAGTTTCTCCAACCCTTAGCACTTCGGTTTTCTTATCTGCCAAGTAAGACTAATCCTATGTAGCATGGAGGGTGGCTGGGAGGATGGAGTCCCATTACAAGGGTGAAAATATCTGGCTCAAAAGAAAGCTTTCCAAAGTTACACCGAGTGTCCCCATATGTTGAGATTAAAACAGTCTCTAATTTTCAATTGCAAAATCGTGGATAGATGCACAGAAGCAGAATCATGTATGTGTGTGTGTCTCTGTGTATGCGAACCCAGGGAGATTAGACTCATCTGTCCCTTCTTGCAAGGTCGTGGTGGTTGGGTGGCCT
>NW_022111362.1:3036079-3037197 GCF_000313985.2 Echinops telfairi
GCTTTCTGCAGCTTCAAGTGTAGACATGCTGCTCTGGTGAAGTCCTTGGGAGAGAACCCAGTGAGTCATGTCCTTAGACCCTCCCTCCTACATGTGGCACCTGCCCCACCCATCTCCCTGGAATGAGACCAGCATTAATTGGGAGTCTACTGGGTGTCAGGGTTTTACACAGTTCTCTTTCTTCCCAGAACTTTGGGAAGAAGCCCCCACTGTTATGCAGGTGAGGAGCCTGAGGCTCAGATCAGTCACAAGACCCACCCAAAGACACCCAAAGACTGGCAGTGATGGAATTTGAGGCTCTGCCTGTGTGAGAACCTGGTCTGACCTCTTGATCATTCTGTGGCAGGTACAGGGTGTGTGTGTGTGTGTTTTTAAGGTCCCTTTCTTTTTGAAAAAGGGGGGGACCATACGAGGTCAGTAGCACAGGCAAAAGAGGCCCAAGGAGTTCCCTGCTCTGACTGACCGCCTCAAAATCTGCCACAGAAGGATTAGTCTCGGCCTTGCCTCCTTGAGAGGCTGGCAGACAAATCATGGAGATTACGATGCTTAAAAACAGGGTCACATATGATTTGACCCTTCTTTCAATGGGAGGTGGGGTCTCTGTGCCCTTCTCTTGTTTCGGCCATATTGTGAGCACTTCATCCAATAGAGGGTTACAAAAATAGTGCTAAGGAATGTTATGTGTTGGAATAAACTGGAATGCAGTTTTTTTTTGCTTGTTTGTTTTAAAGTCAGTAAAGGCCATGCTACTTCCCATTTATTCACCAGAACACTCATTCTTGGAGCATCGAGCCACCATGTAAGCAGCAAGAAAGAGCACAATTTCAAGGTGACTGTGTTGTGAGGAAGCCCGAGCCACACGGAGAGGACACGTCTTGGTGCTCTGGCCTCCCCTCTGGTTCCCCAGCTGAGGGCCCACACCTCGTGAAATACAGAGAAGTCAGCCTTGCTAGGCCCTGTCTGAACCTTTGATCTAGAACCATAACAAATTTATTGACCTGGACCACTTGGTTTTGGGGTGAGTTGCTATGCTGCAGCAGCACACTGGGAAGCATCATACAGCCAGCTGAGGGGTTCCAATCAAGACCCTCTTTTCCTCAAGCTCCCGATAGGCTACA
>NW_022111362.1:3038782-3040366 GCF_000313985.2 Echinops telfairi
AGTGCCTGACACAATGCCATAAAGCAGATCCCCGGTCAATATAACTTGCAGGAGTTGCATTTCCGGAAAACAAGCAAATAGCAACAAATGATTTCAGCTGCAATTGCCTGTTCCTGGAAGGGGCGACCGATGGAACACATTTCCATCCCAGTAGAACTGCTGTTTCCTAAATTGTCTGCTGTTATGGTCTCACACCCCCAAGTCCCCATGAAACGTGTGTTTGTGTCTATGCTAAGATTTTTGTTTTTACAAGGAGGACTGCTGGGGAAATTCTTGCTTTACAACCAAAGGCAGTTATGATTTTCATAAGCGTTGGATTTAACTTTGATTTCATTACCAACCATGTTTCCTTTTATCCACTTGCTGCCAGGAAGCTCACATCTAAAACATTGACCATTGGCAATAACATATAAGACATCACCATCTTCCTGTTTTAACTGGTTAAATTTCTGGCTCATTTAACCACCCTTCCCTTGCTTTGCTGTTTATCTTCTTACCATTTCCAACTTTCTGTTTTAGTGCAATATTTTGTTTTGTTATAAGTCCTTTATGAATTTGTGCATGTTTTAAATCATATTCTTTGGAACAAGGCAAGGTTTAATGAAGTACATCCATAAAATGCTTCTGAGCACAATATTCCCAAGCTGACCCAAGTCTCACTGTACAAGCTGAGGGATGTTGGCTTGGTCTGCTTTCAGCCACAGAGACCTGTCTCTTCCAGGCTCTGGCACAGCCTCACCTGGGTTGTGGGGGCTCTGTGCTGCTAGGCCATATTCTTCTATTTAAAAAAAAAATCATTTTGTTGGGGACTAGTACAACTCTTATCATAATCCATACATCCATCCATTGTCAAGCACATTTGTACACTTGTTGGCCAGGTTATGTTCTGCGTGGCTGTCACCTGATGATAGTGGGTCTAGCTTGTGCCTGATCCTCAAGCTGTTGGCCTCTCTGACATACTGCTGTTTTCCTGAGCCAGCCTTGCTCTGTGGTTCCTGACTCCTGCCTTTTCTCCCTGTTGTGAAGATGCTTAATTCAGCTCTTAAGAAACTAGCAAACCTCCCTTCTCAGCTAGGACTTGACCTTGTCCTTTGCATGTAGTCTGATTCCAGTTGCCATGGGCAACCACCCTGGCCATCCAGGCTGATCCACTGGACTTTTGCTGGCCCAGGCCAGAAGGACTGACCTTTAAGTCCTGAGAACAGGCCCTGAACAGCTGGAGTCAGGAGCAGGGATTGGCAAACTAATAAAAAATCAGGTATGATGTTACAAGTCCTTGTTTCTTTCCGCAGATACATGTTTCCCCAAGAGGCAGCCACAGTAGGTTGTGTGAATCCACCTGACAAATGGGGACTGAGATTCATAGAGATATGGTTTGCTCAAGGTCACAAAGAAAGTCAAAAGATGAGAGGGCCTTTACCTCCATCTCAAAAGTGAGAGCTAACTCCAGGGAAGCTTGGGGTGGGCTCTGAGTCGCTCTCCAGCAAGAATGGTCTTCTGAGAGCCACAGCCTCCTGGAACCCCCATATCCTAGTGGAGTCACAACGGTCAGATTCCCTCCCTTTCTCCCGCAAAGCCAAATGG
>NW_022111362.1:3041491-3043359 GCF_000313985.2 Echinops telfairi
CTTTGGACTGGAAAGGAAGCGTATGTGAGGTGCTCTCGGAGCACCCAAGAGGCAGGGGAAGGTTGGACCCTGGACTACTAATGGCAGACACATCACAATCTAGAGAGAACTCTTCCAGGATTCTGAGGAGACCAGTCTTGCATCTCCCAGCCGATTAGCAGCTGTCTAGTTATGGCAAGTATAGTCTGCATAGTCTGCATGCACAAAGAGATTAAACTATTTTAATCCATGGGCTCAGTTTCAGAAGTAAAGGACCTGGTTTTCCTTCCGAATCTTAGTCGTAAAGAGCCACTGAAACCGTTCAGCATCAGAGCAACCAACATGCAAGTCGCCACTGACTGGAAGGTGGTGGCCATGCATGACAAATGTTGGCCTGAAAGTGAACCTCCGCCTCTCACATGGAAGGTGAGAACTTTACTACTAATTTTACTACTACCAACAGTGCCCCCTTCACTCAGATGGAATCACAACCCTGTTTATGCTTTTGGATGGGCATCCGGGGAGTTAGTTCTTGGAAGACTTCATGCTGGAGTGGCATTGGTGCAGAGTCATCTGGGCAAGGGTGGTAAGGGGTGTGCATGTGTATGTGTAGAATGTGTGGAGCGGAGTGGGGAGGCCCCACCCTTCAAGGTGACCCTGCACATCTTTTTTTTCTCCTGCCAGGCTGGAGAGTAATGTTTATGATGAAATACCTGGTGAACAGAAGCCTCTGCAGGCCTGGAAGCCAGGGAGTGAGCAGGTATGTGACTCTTGACAGTGCATTTAGGGCTGAGTAGGACAGGTTGGTGGGGAAGACACTTGGAGATACAAAGGACGATTTGGCTGGTTGGGGGAGTAATGCAGGTGAGTGGAATTCACTCTCACTGTCAGAATGGCTCTTTCGATTCTACCAGGAAGGATGAAGCACCTATTGGGACTTGACGTGTGAAAGCCTCACCTTAGATCACAGGTTGCCAAACTTCTTGGCCTACTGCTCACTTTTTAGAAAATAAATTACTCAGCTCCCCCCTGGCAATGTGAAACTTTTGTTCTATCGTCCATAATCCAGTGTAAAGTATAGCCCAGTGGGATCATTCTGGCATGCCCCCAGGGGTATCACCCACTTTGGGAAACATTGCCCTAGATGATCCCTCTTTGTGTAGGATTTTTGCCCTTTCCTCCTCATACTCACTCTTCAACTTTACACTCCATGCTTATAGACTAAAGCCAACAATTTACTTGTTCACTGGCTTCCTGCTGGGTTATCAATGCATTTTGCTCAAGGGACCATGTCTATGTAGCTAACTAACCCCATGAAGTGTGACCAAAAATAGCAGCCATTGAGTATGTTGATGGATTTTGTGAGGTAGGAATTCAGAAGATGCACGGTTGGGACAGACTGCTCTTGCTCCACAATGTCCGGGATCTCAGACTGGAAGATGTGAGGGCTCATTCACTCACATGTGTGAGTACCGATAGCATGGTAACGGATTTGGAATTCCTGTGTGGAGCCTCCACATGGCTGCTTGGGCTTCTTGACAACAATGTGGGTGTTGGCTTTTAAAAGGGAGCATCCCAAAGAAAACCAGGTGAAAGTTACTTTTTTTTTAAAGCAATGTACTTAAGCCAAGGTTTTAAAATAATTTGTGCTTTCTGATTTTTTTCCCCTTTCTGCCCTTCTTGTCCATCCCCATTAAATTGCATACCCAAAATTGGGGGGATAAAGACATGAAGTGGTTGGCTTACAAACTTTCATAGGTGGAGGAACATGTTCACAGGATTATAGGATTAAGATGTAGATGTTACTTAATTGCAATTGTGAAGCTAAAGAATTATGTACAGGTGCCAGGTTGGCAAGGGGTGGATTGAGGTAGTTAGTTTATTGTACC
>NW_022111362.1:3044661-3046127 GCF_000313985.2 Echinops telfairi
ATTTGATGTACATTCATGCAGCATTTTTAGGAGGTTCCAGTTCTCAATTTTATTTTCTGTGGTGTGAGTGTTATTCAATATTTTTGATACTGTATGTATGCCTTGCATTAGGATCCTTAGGCTTATCCTTATATTTTCATTGATGATCTTTATATTTCTAGGGTTTATTTGTCTGTAATCCATTTTGCATATGGTGTATGCATTCACTTTCATTCTTTTGAAGATGGAGATCTAATTTTACCGGCACCATTTGTTGAAGAGATAATCTCTTTCCTGTTTAAGGTGTTCTAGTCCTTTATCAAAAATCAGTTGTCTGTAGGTGCTCGGTTTTATTTTCTACTTCTCTGACTTACTCCATTAACCTACATGTCATTGTTTTACCAATACAAAGGTGTTTTGATTATCATGGCTATATAATAGGTTTTCAAATCAGGGAGTGATAAACCTCATACTTTGTTTTTTAATAATGTTTAATTTATCCTAGATTTCTTTCCTTACCATATTGTTATTGATTAGTTTTTCCATATCTTTGAAGAATTGTGTGAGGATTTGGATTGGAATTGCATTGAATTTATAGTTTTTTTCATTAATATTGCTATTTCTACTCTATTAAATCTTCTTATCCACAAACATGGGGCATTTTTCCATTTATCTCCCTTTTGGTTTCTTGTATAAGTCTTTTATTGTTTTCTTTGTACAAGTCTTTGCTATCTCTGGTTAAGTTTATTTCTAAGTATTTTATCTTTTGAGTGGTTATTGTAAATGGTATTTTTTTCATTTTCTTTTTGGAGTCCTCTTTCTTAATATACAATAATCCTATTGATTCTTTTTAAAATCATTTTATTAGGGGCTCATATAACTCTTATCACAATCCTATTGATTTTTGTATGCTGATCTTACAGCCTGCTACATTGCCAAAATTTTCAATTATTCAAGCAATTCTCTATCAAATCTTTGGGGTTTCTACATATAAGACCATGGCATCAACAAATAGAGAGTTTTGCTTCTTTGCAAATTTGGATGTCTTTGGTTTCTTTTTTATGTCTAACAGCTCTGGTTAAGACTTCTAAGATTAATTAGAATGATAATAAAGGGTAACGTTGTTGGGTTGCTGTTTAGGGATGGAATGCTTTTTGTTTCTTTCCATTGACTGAAATGCTGGCCTTCATGTTGCTATATATGGGCTTTATTATTTGAGGGTCCACAATGAATGCTCATGGAAGCAGCAGTCAAGAGATCAAGCAATGCATTGCATTGGATACATCTGCTGCACAAGACTTCTTTAAAATGTTGAAAAGTAAGGACGTAACTTTGAGGACTAACATGTGCTTGACCCAAGTGTTTTCAGTTCCCTCATATGCATGTGAAATTTGGACATTGAGAAAGGAAGGCCAAAGGAGAATCTAGGCATTTGAAGTATGGCGCTGGTGAAGAATACTGAAAGAACCATGGACTGCCAAAAGAAG
>NW_022111362.1:3056734-3058116 GCF_000313985.2 Echinops telfairi
GGGTTGTTAACACTCACTTCCTTTACCCTGCCTCCCCTTCTCCCATTTCCCCCAGAACCAGTGGTCCCATTGTTTTCTCCTCCAGATTGTTTATCCCGCTTATCTTATCTAGATAGACCTGCAGAAACAATAATATGCACAAAAAACAAGATAGAACAAAACAAAACAGCAACAAGAAACCAATGACAAAAAAATAAAAAAAGAAAAGCCTATAAATAATTCAAGGTCTGGTTCTTTACCTTTAGTAGTGTTTTTTGGTCGAGTCTGATGAGGTGCTACTCCCTGGCCCCACAGTCTATTTTTGTATTCCCTGGGGACTTCATTGCTCTGTTCCCCTTGTGTTCTTTGGCATACCCTTAATGTTTTGCCTCGGTGTAGTGGGGCTAGATCGGATGCAATTCCTGCACTGTGTATCCAGTGTTGTCCCCCGTAACGCTATGGGTCAGTGAGGGACATTATGTCCCATAGTGGGACCAGCCCTATGGTCCTCTCTGTGCTTTGGCTGCTCTGAGTAAGAATATCATCCCAGGGCTTGATGAGCCAGGATGTGTTCCACTCTCTGTGCCTCTCCCTTCATTTGCTCCTGTGTGCTCTGAGCAGAGATGTCCCTCTCCCTGAGCTGTATGCTGAAGTGAATTCTTTGCAGGGAGTGGGGGCTGTCTGCACATATGGTTTCTATTGAAATATCTGAGCTGATTTTTATTGGTTTGTTTTTTTAAGTTGCTCTCAGACGTCCTTCTTTTTTTCTTTTTGATGTTAAATTTTTTTTTTTTTTATAATGTGTCATTGGGTTTTTCTCTTGGGTTCTTCTATTTGGAGTTCTTTGGGCTTCTTGAATGGTACCACCTCCTTTGTGGGATTAGAGACTTAATCAAGTCTCAGGGCCCAAAGAGCTGTGGGAGCTGAATTATCACCTCTTCTTTTACTTTCTTCCAATGTTGCAGACCAAAGTACGGGGCGGGGGGAGAGGGGGAGTGGTCACTCAGTGTCTTGCCAGGGTGGTCAAATATCAGCTGTCTTGTCGGGGTTCTTGCATGAGTTTCCTCCCTCTGAATTTCTAGGCTGTTTCTAGTTCAGACTTGTATTTTACTGGGGAAGATCAGAACCCAGGTTGCTTGTTTTTTGCCCTTTTCCCCCCCTACTTTAGTTAGAGAAGATGATTACAAAGCATGTGGTTACAAAGCCAAATTTTTCTCAATCTGCTTCATTTTTTATGATGTAACCTCACTACCTCACTAGCTCCATAGTGTCACTTTTATTATATCACCAATGGCCAAGCTTTTTTTTTTTTAAAGGATCATTTTATTGGGGGCTCTTACAACTCTTATAATAATCCATACATCAATTGTATCAAGCATATTTGTACATATGTCGCCATCATT
>NW_022111362.1:3059703-3061080 GCF_000313985.2 Echinops telfairi
CCCCCACCCCATTATTTAGTCTGATGTGAACAGCCAGTCAGTTACAAGGGGATCAGGATAGGATGCAGCACCCCTAATCAGGTCACAGCCCTGATCCAAGGCAAGGGGATTATGCCTGTGGTCCGGCCTACAACACCTTTTATTTAGAAGAAAGAAAAGGAGAGAGGAGCAAGAAGTGATAGCAATGCCTACTATAATCAAAAAAGAAGAGCTAGGAACAAAACATTTGGACTCAGCATCCTCATGCTGAGCACCTCCTGGACACAGTGGCAGACTGATGCCAAGACACATGGATGTTGGACTCAGATGTTGAAAGAAGACAAGGACCTTCCATTAGAGCTAATGGAAGCTGGGGAGGGAGAGAGGGTGAGGGAAAGGGAACTTTAATCCTCCTAAACTGTGAGAGGATAAATAAATATCACTTGTGATGTTTCTCTTATAGCAACACTAGATAACTTAGATACTAGCCCTGTTTCTTTGGATGTTGGTTTCCTTATTTGTAAAAGGAAGTAGCATATTACTGACTTATAGGTTTATTCTGTGGAATGAATGAGTTGTCTGTCAGTTTGGGTGGTTTTTGTGTTGCTATGATGCTGGAAGATATGTTACTCATCTTTCAAGTGTCAGCAGGGTCACTTAAAGTGAACATGTTTCAGCAGAACTTCCAGACTCAGAGCAGACAATGCAGAGGGACTCAGCTCTCACTGTGGAGAAAGGAGCTGCTGAAAATGGTATGCACAGCTCTGACACATTGTGAGATACTGCAGGCCTAATGAATGGAAGAAGAACACTGTTGGAGTTGGTGCCGGAGGAGGGGCCACTCGGGATAGAGGGCACTCACAGTGTGACTGAGGAGGAGCTGATTTCTGAGAGTGGAGTTGAACATGGTGTTGTGAGTTGGGTAGTCTGTGGGAGTGGAGCCTTCAGAATCTTCATTTGCTGATGGGGCATGACTCAAGATAAGGAGAAACAGCTTCTAAAATCGGCTAATGATCAGAACTTGGGATATGCAAATGAGTCTGTCCCTCATGAATTTTGAGACCATCTCAATAACACATTTGCTACATTGAACATTAATGACAGAAGACCCGATGAGCTGTGGGAGGACATCAAGATTATCATTCATGAAGAAAGCAAAAGGTCATTAAAAAGACAGGAAAGAAAATAAATATCAAAGCAGATGACAGAAAAGACTCTGAAACTTGATATTAATCATAAGAGTAGTTAAAGCAAATAGAAGCAATGATGAAGTCAAAGAGCTGAATAAAAGTTTCAAAGTGTAGCATAAGAAGACAAAGTCAAATATTATAATAAAGTATGCAAAGACTAGAATTAGAAAACCAAATGGGCTTGAACTAACTACAAGCTTTCCTTCTT
>NW_022111362.1:3062509-3064148 GCF_000313985.2 Echinops telfairi
AGAACATACTCAATCTATCTTCAACTGAAAGAATTCAAGTGAAAATTGAAACCTCAAGTTGTAATGTTGAAAGATTCTATGGGCAAAGCATGAATTGATGTAGAAAGCATCAAAAGAAGAAGCAAAGAATGCACAGAATCACTGCACCAAAAATAACTAGTAAAAATTTACCATCCCAGGAGGTGGCATATGAGAACGAAGTTCAAGCTACATTGAAAACATCTAAAAGCAAGGCTTCAGGGATTTATGGGAGATTAATTGAAATGTTTCAGCAAGCTGATGGAGCACTGGGAGTACTCCCTTCTGTCATTAGTGTTTGATTTATCAAATGTGTTCTTGAAATTCAAGATCCTATTTTGGCTCCCGTGAACTTATTTTTATTTTTGTCAGCTTTATTCTGGACTTAAATATGAGCAATTGATGGTCTGTTTCACAGTCAGCTCCTGGTTAGGTTTTAATGGCTATTACTGAGCTTCTCCATTGTGTCTTCCCACGAATGTATTCTATGCCAGTGAATTTGGAGGACAGCTACTTGGCCAACTGACTGGAAGAGATTCATATTTGTCCCAATTCCAAAGAAAGGTGACCCAAGAGAACGCTCAAATTATAGAATAATATCATTGATATTATGTATAAGAAAAATGTTGCTGAAGATCATCCAACAACTACTGTAGCCGTCCATTGACAAGGAACTGCCAAAAGTTCAGGCCAGATACAGAAGAGGATGGAACAAAGGATATCATTGCTGATATTAGATGGACCATGGCTTAAAACAGAGAGTACTGGAAAGATGTTTATTTGTGTTTTATTGATTATGCCGATGAATTTGACTGTGTGGATCATAACAAGCTATAGATAACCTTGAGAAGAATGGGCATTCCAGAACACTCCATTGTGTTCATGTGAAACTTGTACATAGATCAAGAGAGAGTTGTGTGAAGAAAACAAGGACATACTGCATGGTTTAAAATCAGGAAAGGTGTGCAATAGAGTTGCATCCTGTCACCATACTTAATCTGTGTGCTATGCAAATAATCAGAGAAGCTGGTTTATAGGAAGAAGAATGTGGCACCAGAATTGGAGGGAGGCTTATTAACAATCTGTGACATGCAGATGACACAACCTTGCTTACTGAAAAGGAAGAGGACTTGAAGCATTTGCTGATGAATACTAAGGATTGTACTCTTTGGTATAGATTATAACTCAAAGAAGACAAAAATCCTCATCACTGGACTAATAGTTATCATCATGATAAATGTAGAAAAGGCTGAAGTTGTCAAGGATTTTGTCTGAATTAGGTCTGCATCAATGCTCATAGAAGCAGCAGTCAAGAGATCAAAAGATGAGTTTCATTAAGTAAATCTCCTTCACAAGACCTCTTCAGAGTATTGAAAAGCAAGGGTGTTACATTGAGAACAAAGGTGTTCCTGACCCAATCCATGGTATTTCCCATTGTTGCATATACAGGTGAAACTTGGACACTGAATCAAGAAGACCAAAGACAAATAAATGAATTTTAATTGTGGTGCTGGAGAATGATATTGAAAGTACCATGGACTGCTAAAAGGGCCAACCCAGTGCTCTTAGACGAAGTAAGGTCAGGGTGCTCCTTGGAAGAATGGCAAGACTTTGTTTTACA
>NW_022111362.1:3064566-3066378 GCF_000313985.2 Echinops telfairi
GGGAGTCATCTGTGAGAATTTACTAACAGGGATTCTTTGGATCCTGCTGTGTATAAAATGAATCCTCTGAGAAGCATGAGGAAGGAGCTCATTACTACAAATATTCAGGGGTGGGGTTCGTTCTCTGGACCAGAGATCCCTCTGCAGTGAACCTCCTGGGTCCAGATGACAGCTATACCATCAGACAGAGGAGCAGCAACAGAACCAGAAGCCAGAGCATGGAACAGAGTAATGGACATCCCAACCTGAGGAGCAAGTCTAGTGCTTTTGTGCAAGTTGATGGCTTTCAGAGTGGGAGCCTCTTGGCACTTAATTGAGGAAGTTGAACTTACTGACCCACAGAAGTGGAGTTGAATGCCTTCAGGCTGAGGTTTACTGGAGTGGGGCACCTCTAGGCACTGAATTCAGGGAAATTGGGTTTGTTGACCCATGGAGCTTAAGCTCAATGTCTACAAGTTGAGGCTTACAGCAGAGTTGTATGCCTCTTTGTGCACTTATTGGTAGACCTGAAAATTTGTAACATGTGCTGGTAAATGACCATCCTGAGCATTTCTCAGTGGGATTACAATTTACTAACACCTTTAATAAACTCTCCACGAATTTTGCCTGTGAGTTTCTGTGTAGTCATCATAATGGCTATAAGATCCTAGAGATAAATTATAGAACATTCCGTAAGACTCTACAATGTGGTCAGCACCAATTCATGTTTGCTTTATTGTGTATTGGCTCCTGGTCTTGTATCCTTTCATCCCCTAGCACATCACCAGCACAGAATACAATCTGTTGCTGGAGGAAAAACTTCTTGAAGCCATAGTGGGACAAGCCCTTCTCATGGAGGCCTTATGCCCATTCAGATGATAAATCTGGGGCTTATCACAACCATCCAATCCAGCTTTCTCCTGTTACAGATGGGGAATCTGAGGCTTGAAATAGGACTGGCACTATCTAGGATCACACACGTTTTTGAACTCCCAGCACAGTGTACCTTGAATTCAATTGCTACCTCTCCTTTATCTCTCAATCATGGGATACTTTGCAGTTATAATAGTAAATATAGCTCTTACCTCCCAAAGGTAAGAACTTATGGGTGCTGGATTCCATGCTGTTTGAAATGATGAATGACTTCATGTAAGCAAAGAAGTGCCTTCCCCAATTGCAGAGGAGTGAACTGAGGCTCATTGTGTTAACTGGCTAGTTCAAATCACATAGCTACCAGGAGTGGGGAACCAGCACTGACCTGAGGGGAGTCTGACTCCAGAACTGGTTCTAGAATTTCCGAGGCCACAAAACCAAGCATTGCCAAAGGCAAAGGCAATGACAGGATTGGGTAGTAAGTTAATTAGCTTTCCTGAGTCTCAACTTCATGTTTGTGAACTGAGGTTGATGAGAATTCACAGGAGCATATCTACTTCATAAACTCAGGATTCTGGAATCCCAGGCCTGGAACCTCCCTAGAGATTATTCCATCTGGTTCTTATTCCATGACCAGAAGTTCAATGAGTAGTCGGGGCATGGGGCGCTAACCCACCCAAAGGGAGGGTATTGTTTATATCTCCACAGGGAAAGAGGGACCAGACTTCAACCCAGTGCCCCAAGGTGTGAATGCAACATGCCGGTGTGGAGTAGGGAACCAGTGGAGAGGTCTGGGGGCTGGCCCCAGTCCCAAATACTAAGTGGATGCCTGCCCCTTCCCCCCAGAAGAATTTATTTCAAAGGACAGCATTAAGTCTGCAGCTTCTGGAGAGGGGCTTATCTGATCGGAGCACACAGGAGCAGATGAAGGGGGAGTAGGAGAGAGTGGAGCACATCCTG
>NW_022111362.1:3070427-3072040 GCF_000313985.2 Echinops telfairi
ACAGGGTGTGATGCAGAGCCGGCCCTCATCCCAGGCTCCGGCTCCAGACTTCACCAGGTGACCTGAGGGGGATCAAGGCACTCCCTGGGGAGCTGGTTCTCAGTGCTGCAAAAGTGTTTCCAATCCTGGCTTTACCACCCAACATGACTGCCAGAGCTGAGAAGGGTCCTCACCCTGCTGAGGCGCTTGTCTCCCATGGTTTGTTCCTAAGCTTGTCAGGACCAGAAGCACCTTTGGGGAGGAGCCTGGACCTGCTTCTTAGACTTGGGCCAGCTTCCCTTGCACAAGAACCAGTGTGTGCTCTGGTGTCATTGAGGACCTACTGGGTGCAGAAGGGGAGGGAGCGCACCTAGCCTGATAGAATGATCTGCAGACACAGGACATGCACTGGGGGTGTCCTAGATCTAGTCAGTGACAGAGGAGGAGGTGCTGTTGAGGGCTGAGGGGGAGTGTGCTCTGTAACCAGAATGATCAATGAGAGTTTCTGGAGGGCATCTGGGGGTGAGGAGAAGGGATTGGGGGCCACTACACACCTACACACACACACACACACACACACACACACACACACACACACACACTACACACACAGCGGCGGCAGTGGACCAGGTGTCTGGAGCCAGCCCTGAACAATTTTGTTAGAAAGTGAGCCACCTGGGACCTTCGCTCTGGACACAGCTTGATGACAGAACCTGGAAGCATCAGGTACTCCCTGCCCTTCTGGGCCAGAAAACCAGCCTCTGTCCCTTGTGATTGACTCTCTCAGGCCAGAGCTGGCTGAGGGATACACACCTCTAATCATTAATTACCCTCTGTGGTGTGCTTTTATGCCTTTCCAGATTAACACTCTCCAAGGGAATGTCAGCATTACAGACTTCCCATTTAATGATCTGGGGACAATGATTTAAGGGATGGCGCCCAGAGGGCTGGAGAATAGGTGCAAAACCTGCTGGGAGGAGGATGGAGCTCTTCAGCATTAAGGCCTGGGGTTTCTGCCTGGACAGGGGCCTGGAGGGGGGAGAGGGTTAGAGCTGACTGGCCTTTGCTTGTCATTGCTCCAGGGTTATGTACCCAGAGAGCATACTCACTGTCTATCTGCTGACTGCTCAGCGGGACCTTAGGCCTGACACCAGGGGTGCTTTCTGGAGTGGAAGTCCTGGCCATCCTCCACTTGGTGCACTACGTTATCCTGGCCTTATGACAGCCGTCCAGGCCTAGCTCCTGCTCCAGCAAAGCTGCTCATCAGGCAGGCTCTGCCTCCCTCATGACTCACCCGCTTCTTCTTCCTCCCCATTAGTCATATCTTTTAAGAAGGTCCACTCTCCCAGCTGTCCTTCTCCTCACCTGACCCAGAGATGCTTCTGAATTGGCCCAACTCCCTGTAAGTTTGGGAATGTCAGGGGACATCTCGTGGCACTGTCTCTCGGCCCTTCCAAAGCTGGGTTCTGCAGGTGGGTGTGGGAGCCTTCCTCAGTGCCCATGGAGTTTGGTGGAAGAGCTGCCCTGAGGCAGAAAACCACCTTGCTGAGCCCGTGGTGCTAAGCACTATGCCAGGCCCTTCGTACGTCAAGTGGCATGTGAAGCACAGGACTCAGGAGCCAGACGCCTGAGGT
>NW_022111362.1:3075940-3078131 GCF_000313985.2 Echinops telfairi
CCTTCTGTGGTTCAGTCCTCAGCTGCTCCTGACTCATGCCCGGCTCAGAACAAAGCACTGCTGTCTTGTACATCCCATGAAAGGTTGCAGATCAGACAGTCGGAGGCCGCAGAGCAGGCACTGGCTGATTTTGGAAGCAGATTACCAGGTTCTTTTCCTGTTCATCTTAGTCAGGACCTCCAGTAAAACCTGCTCAGAATCATAGCCGCACACAAGCCGCCCCCCACAGATGGATGAACACTGGCCACGAAGTACATTGGCCAGGAACCAAACCTGTATTTCCCACGTGGAAGTCAGGAATTCTACCACTGATCCACCTTTCTCACCCATTGGCTCCTTTACCTGCACAACCAGTTACTCTAGGGGGCTACCAGGCCCATTTCACAGAACGAAACCCGGCTGCCCCAGGGCATCTTCAAGACACTAGACTGCATCCTTGAGAGAGGCTTGCCCAGTGGTGGCTAAGAACAGGTTTGGGAGCCAGGCCACAGAGGCTCAGACCTGATTTTACTGGTTGATTGCCTTAGTCTCTGAGTTCTGCTCTAAAAGAAATACCACAGGGGTATGGCTTTAACCAACAGACATTTATTTTCTCTCTCTTTGGGTGCCATCGAGTCGGTCCCTCCTCACAGTGACCCTGTGCACAAGAGAATGAAACTCTGACCAGTCCGGCGCCATCCTCGCAATCCTTGGCATATTCGAGCCCCTCATTGTAGCCACTGTGGCAGCCCACCTTACTGGGGGCATTCCTCTTTCCCTGACCCACCACCTTACCCAGCATGATGTCCTTTTCCAGGGACTGGTCTCTCTTGATAAGACCTCCAAAGCACATGAGGAGAAGTCTCACCATCCTTGCCCCTAAGTAGCATTCTGGGTGTACGTCTTCAAAGGCAGATCTGTCTGTTCTTCGGGCAGTTCATGCTACTTTCTACATTCTTCACCAGCACCATCATTCAAATGCATCAACTCTTCTTCAGTCTTTCTTATTTAATATCCAACTTTCATGTGCTCATGAGGCAATTGAAAATACCATGCCTTGCTTGAGTCAGGTGCACTTTAACCCTCAAATTAGCATCCTTGCTTTTCAACACTTTAAAGAGGTCTTGGGCAGCAGATTCACTCAGTGAAATACGTTCTCTGATCTCTTGACTGCTGCTTCTATGAGTATTGATTGTGGATCGAAGCAGGATAAAATAGTTGACATAATTCCCGCACTGTCTCCAGTGTTGTCCCCGGTAGCACTATGGGTCAGTGAGGGACATCATGTCTCATAGTGGGACTGGCCCTATGGACCTCTCTGTGCATTGGATGCTCCAAGCCGGAAAGGTGCCTGATCTAACCCAAGCACACTGGGGAAAAACACTAGGGTGCTCATCAGAGCAGCAAGAGGAATACCAAAAATAGATTTTGGGGCCAGGGCATGACACCCCATCAGAATCGACTGGAAAACGCTCATAAATAAATGTCAACAAACAGACCTGGAACTATTTATAGGCTATTTATCTTTTGTTGCATTGTTATTGTTGTTGTTTTTCTTTGTGCTTATTATTGTTTTTGCATGTCTATCTAGATAAGATAGGCAGGATAAACAATCCGGAGGAAAAAACAGTGGGATTGATGGTTCCAGGGGGAACAACAAGTGACCTAAAATCGATGGCGAGGAGGGCATAAGATGTCTGGTGGGGTTTGATGAAGCGCAATGTAACCAAGAGGAATTACTGAAACCAGAATGAAGGCCAAACATGATAGTGGGACAAGAGGAAAGTAAAAGGAAATAGAGGAAAGAACTAGGAGGAAAAGGACATTTATAGAGGTCTAAATATAGGCATATACATCTGCATATATATTTATATATAATGATAGGGAAATAGATCTATGTATATATATATATATTTATATGTTAAGCATTAAGGTAGCAGATGGACATTGGGCCTTTACTCAAGTACTCCCTCAAAGCAAGAACACTTTGTTTTAATAACCCAGCATTCTGTTATGCTCACCTTCCCAACATGATCGCTGAAGACAAAATGGGTGCATAAGCAAATGCCATGAAGAAAGCTGATGGTGCCCGGCTATCAAAAGATATAGCATCTGGGGTCTTAAGGCTTAAAGAAAAACAAGCAGCCATCTAGCCCAGAAGCAACAAAGCCCAGATGAAAGAAGCACACCAGCCTGTGTGATCATGAGGTGT
>NW_022111362.1:3078370-3080020 GCF_000313985.2 Echinops telfairi
TTTAATGCTTTCTCCTCCCCCCCCTACTATCATGACCCCAATTCTACCTTACAAATACTGATAGACCAGAGCATGAACACTAGTTCAGATAAGAACTGGAAACACAGGGAATCCAGGACAGATAAACCCGGAGGGGAAGGAGAAGGTGGCGGGAGGAAGGGGTAACTGATCAAAATGATCTACATATAACCCCCTCCCAGTGGGATCAGAAAAGGGGGTGAAGGGAGACAGCGATCGATGTAAGACATTACTTTTTAAATTTTTTTAATAAATTATCAAGGGTTCATGAGGGAGGGAGCATAGGGAAGGGGGGAAATGAGCTGATACCAAGTAGAAAGAAAATATTTTGAAAATGATGTTGACTACATATGTACAACTGTGCTTGACACAATGTATGTATGGACTGTGATAAGAGCTCTAAGAGCCCCCAATAAGATGATTTAAATAATACTTGACAACCTCAATCTTTTTTCCATTGATCATGATTTCACCTATTGGTTCAGTTGGGAGGATTTTTGTTTTCCTCACATTGATTTGTAATCCACACTGAAGGCTGCAATCAGCTTCATCAGCTTCAAGCTCTCCTTACTTCCAGCATGTCAGATTGTGTTATCTGCATATCAATGGTTATTAATAAGCCTTCCTCCAATCCTGATGCCATGTACTTCATATGAGCCACTTTCTGTGATCACTTGAGCAGCATAAAGATTGAATAAGTATGGTGAGAGGATACAGCCTTATGCACCTGTTTCTCCATTTTTAACTCAGCAGTGTTCCCTTTCTGTGTTTGCATCATCACCACTTGATTCATGTACAAGTTCTGCATTAGCACAAATGGTCCAGAATACTCATTCTTCTCAAGCCTATCATAGTTTGTCATATCCAACATAGAATGCCTTTGCATAGTCAGTAAAACACAATTAAACATCTCTCTGTTATTCTCTGTTTTCAACCAATATCCATCTGAAGTCAGCAATGATATCCCTTGTTCCATGTCCTTTTCTGAATCTGTCCTGAATTTCTGGCAGCTTCCTGGCAATGTACTGCTGTAACTGCTGTTGGATGATCTTCAGCAAAATTTTACTTGCATGTGATTATCAATGATATTATTGTAGAACAATATACAAAAAAGTGACCCATTCTGTTGGGTCACTTTTCTTTGAAACAAATTCAAATATAGATAGATCTCTTCCAGTCTGTTGGCCAAGTAACTGTCTTTCATATTGCCTGGAACAGAGGAGTGAGTTCACCTAGTGCTTCATCAGCTTGCTGAAACATGTCAGTTGGTGTTCTGCCAATTCCTGGAGGCTTGTTTTTGGCTAATGCTTTCAGTACATCTTGGACTTTTTCCTTCAGTACCATGGATTCTTGATTAGATGCTACCTCTTGAAATGGTTGAATGTCAACTAGTTCCTTTTGGTACCATGATTGTATTATCATCTTCTTTTGATTCTTCCTGCCTCTTTCATTATTTGCACATGGAATCTCTTTTGATATTGCCACTTGAGGCTTGGATTTTTCCTGCAGTTCTTTCAGTCTAAGAAATGCTGAGTATTGTCTTCCTGTTTGGGTTTCTAACTCTAGGTCTTTGCACAGTTCATTATAATGCCTTATCTTATCTTCTTGAGCTGCTCTCAAGAAGTCCAAGTT
>NW_022111362.1:3081151-3082564 GCF_000313985.2 Echinops telfairi
GTCGGGAAGGTGAGCATCATAGAATGCCAATTTACTAGAAGAAAGTATTCTTGTGTTGAGGGAGTACTTGAGTGGAGGCCCAATGTCCTTCTCCTGCTGGCTTTTGCAGAAAGGATTTCTTTGTAGCTTCTGTTTTCTGTTTTTATGTGATATGGCATCTGTCTCCCTGCATCTGTGTTTTCTTGTTTCTATTCCTAATCTGCCTTTTTCTGATCTCAAAAGTGATTGGTTTAAGACAAACCCTAACTGATCATTATGGTCTCATTAATACAACAAATGGAATGCCATTCCCAAACAGAATTTCCTCCACTGGCTAAGGGTTAGGATTTATAATATGTATATTTTGGGGGACACAATTCAATGCATAACATGGATGGAATGAATGTGCCTCAGTTTCTACCTTTACGATGAAGATGTTGAAGTAGTATAAGCCCCAAAAGTGGATTTGAGGATCAAGTGAGAGATGAGGGGTAACTCACAGTTAAGTGTTCAACAGGTATTAACTGATTGCTGTTAGAGTTCTTATGATGCCTAAGGGGCCTCTCGGGACTGGGGTGAGGGCCAATACTGATTCACAAACACTCGCCACATTCGAGGGAGGGGAAGACTATTCCCTTTTGAAGGGAGCTATGTCTACGAACCGGAGTGAGATGTGGTTTTAAAGCTCAGGACTCGGCATCTCCTTGTTACTGGTGCTGGGCAGCTGAGAGAAGAACCAAACCTCCTCAGCCTCAAGTCCCTTTTGTATCTGATCCATCAACCATGCTATCCCATGGGTGGAAGTGAAGTTCTTAGTGACCCTTGGTCAAAGCTTGTGTCCCGAGAAACTGTCCAAGTGGGAACAAGTTCTAGTGCCTCCAGTCTGTTCCATGATCGCAGCCCAGGAAGATGGGCTCCCTGAAGCGGGGGCTTTCAGAGTCATTAGCCCACTGTAGGAAAATTAAAATTTCCACATGCAGATATTAGCTAATGGAGACTTTCATTACTTATCATAGCAGTAATTTTAGGAGATAGCTTTGGTGCACATTAGGAGGCTATTTTAATACCACACAAATTAGACACCTTTATTAGCCATCTGAGGTCAGGGAGGTAATGAAACACCCCAGTAGAAGGTGGAAATCACAGTTTCCCTGGGATCTAGTAATTTCCGCCATGTTCCCGAAGTGGCAGCTCATCCGTTAGGCACTACCCGTGGCCTGCTGGTTCGGGACATCTCAAGGAAGAGATCGATGGGGAGGGAAGGTCTGTGTGAGCACTCTGGTCTAGGGGCACAGGTTTGCAGGGGTGTGGAGGAGCACATTGAAGTATGCGTGTTGTGTATGTGGAGTATGAATATACCTGTGTATGTGTGTGTGTGTGTGTGTGTGTGTGTGTGACTGATTGGTATTTTTGTGATGGCGTGTGTAGTCGTGT
>NW_022111362.1:3083739-3092857 GCF_000313985.2 Echinops telfairi
AGCAGACTCTGAAGGGCCTGTCACCAGGACTTACAGAATCAGGAGGTGAGACAACTGCACCCCCAACATGGGATCCATGCTAATAGAATAGAAGCTGGCCCCCATGATAGCCCTGCCTCTCCTGAGCCTAGCACTTAACAGTCGCAGAACTTACACCTTCCCTTGCTCATCAACCCTCCTGAGTCCTCGCAGCAGCCTTACCCCTCTGCACAGATGAGAGCTGGTGACCACTTGCTTATGATCATGCTGTGCTTGTGGTCGAACATTGTCTTGTGTACCTCACTCTGCTTCCTCTCTCTCTGCTTCTCCTGCGGTCTCTGAATTCTTCGCCTATTGCTGTTGTAGGCCATCAAGCCCAATTCACAAGGACTCTCTGTGACAGCCTAGATCTGCCCATAGGGGTTTCTAGGTTGCAGTCTTTACTGAAACAGACCACCAAGTCTTTTCTACTTTAGACCTTGGTGGGCTCAATTAGCAACGGAGTGGTAAATATGGCATCACCAGGCTTCACCTAGCAGCCGCTAATGTTGCCAAAGAGGGTGGGGCTCTAGTAGGGTATGAGCAGGGTGTGAGCAGCAGGAGAAACAGCTGTTTTAGAAGAATGTTCGGGCCTCTGCACCTGGACTGGGCTGAGTGGTGTGACCAGGCGTAAATCATTTCACTCTTTAGCCTTCCTTTCCTTCTCTGTCAAACCTCATCAGCATGAACATGACCAAAGTTCAGCATGTTTCCAGAGCTGAGGAGCAGCATCACATAGGCAGACTCTTGCTCCCATTACTGTTGACTAGATTGGAATAGGCTTTTTTTTTCCTTCCAGGTAAGTAGGTAGGAACTAATTTATCATGAAAATATTTTCTTCCTTATCCCCCTGGTGACACCACTAAAGTAGGTGAGATGAAGTCTCACCATCCTGGCTTCTAAAGAGCACTCTAACCGTACTTCCTCCACAAGAGATTTGTTTGTTCGCCTTGCCGTCCATTCACTATCTTCTTCGATATGAGAATTCAAAGGCATCAATTCTTCTACAGTCTTACTTCTTCATCGCCCTGCTTTTGTGTGCCTGGGAGGCAATCGAAGACCATGGTATGTGTCAGGCGCACCTTGGCCTGGAAAGTGACATCTTGGCTTTTTGAAATATTTTGCAGCAGATTTGCCCAACAAAATTTGATTTCCAACAAACTTTTGCCCAAGAAAATTGCTGTTTCCATGGACATTGATGGTGGATTCAAGTAAATGAAGTCCTTGACAGCTTCAATTTCTTCCCCATGTATCATGGTGTTGTTTATTAACCCAGCGGTAAGGAGCTTGGCTTGCTTCGTGTCGAGCTGTAATCCAGATGGAAGACTGCAGTCTTTGATTGTCATGAGTAAGTGCTTCGGGTCCTCTTCTATTCCAGCAACCAGGGTTGTATCCTTTCACCATAATGAATAAATCTTCATGTGTAACAAATAATCGGAGAAGCTGAATTCTATGAAGATGAACACGAGAGAGCTGTAGCTCCCAGCTCTGCCCTGTCTGAATTTCTGCAGCCTTGGATGACCTAGCGAGGACATTGCTCACTTTTAGTTGGGGAAGGAAAACCTTTCTGACTACATTGTGCCTGCCTGCCTGGACAAGGCTCCCTGTAGGCAGGGACATGTCTGGTGTCTCTCTCTCTCCCCCTGGCTCTTGATGGGTGGCTCACTCTTGGTGGCTGTTACCTGACTGAACAAAATACTGTTGTTGACAAGAGACTTCAGCAGTGAGTGAGGGACTCTGAGACTGCAGATTCATGGCGGTTAGTCCTGAGAATTTAGAATTCATTCACACTCTCTTTTTGCTGATTCGACTCCGACCAAGGGGGAGAAGGCTGTAGGTGAGGCAGAGCTGTCAGAGGGCCAGTGTGACTTAGGCCAAACAAAGGCTTAGACCCAGAGCTCACAGGCTTTTGAGAGTCCAGCCTGGACCTGAGGACAGAAGAAGAAAACAGCAGGAGATAGCTGGACTGAGTGGTGAGAGAGAGAGAGAGAGAGAGAGAGAGAGAGAGAGAGAGGAGTCCTCTTGACTGGGAAGAAAGGAGACAATGGGATAGGAAAGAAAGTTTCTTAGACTCTGGACAAACTTCCCAGGCCATCAAGTGAGGCAGAGTCAAAACCAGGACTATAATCCTGTCCTGTTCTCAGGCTCCTTGCTGAGCACTCACGCCCCTACTGCCTACCTTACCCTCCTGCTAATGAAGGGACTGCAAAGGGTTAGGAAAGGCTGTGTCAGGCCATCCTCCTGGGCTGGACAGGGGAGCAGGATGTTGCGCCTTCCCCAGGCCCTCGTCCTGTGCTGAGTGCAGGAATGGCAGATGGACCTGAGCCACGCAGTCCTTACACAGGGTCTCCCGACTGGCAAGCTATAGCTTTGCCTTCTTGAGTGGTAAGTAGGGGCTGCTGGAGCAACTCCCGGCCGCCGCCCCCCACCCCCGCCAAATAATTCAGATTCCTACCAGATATAGTAGAACTGTTTGGGTTTCCAAGCCTGTAAAGCTTTATGGAAGCGGATTGCCTCATCTTTCTCCTGTGGAGCAGCCGGTGGGCTCAAATTGGTGACCATTTGGCTAGCAGCCAAACACTTAAGCCATCGTGCCACCAGGCTCCTTGCCACTGCTACACATGGCAGCAAACTCAGGCCATTGATTCCCATTTACTTCCTGCTCAAATGACCCAGGCCAGCTACTGCTGGGGGCAGAGGTGGGAGGGGCTGCTCTGTAGCATTTTAAGTTTACAGATAATTGGAGGAAAATAGCTCCAATAATGAAATCACTGTTGGATCACATTCTGATACGTGACAAATCAATTCATTTATGATACCTTCTTTGTCACACCAAGCCATTCTGGCGCTCAGTGGAAACCTCTTAAATTAATAAAACTGTTAAATCCATAAAATCCTCCATTCTGAGCAGCACAGCACAGCACAAGTTTAAATCATTAAAGGAATAAAACTGATAAATGTGAGTTCGGGAGTGTCTGTGTCTGCAAAGAGGGGCTGGCTTTTAAGACAGATACAATATAATAGTCATAAGCTCTACTATATCCTCGATATATATAGCAGGAGAGGGCTGGGCAGCCACAATTTGCATATTCCAGCCCCAGCAAGGTGGGGGGTCTGGAGCCGGGCATGCTGCTTGAAGGGTGATTTGTGGGGTTTTAGCTTTTTAAATAAAATGCAATTTAATAGCAAAGAGAGAAATCTAAAGTCTTTATTAGACCCCATTGAACTCAGCTCAATCAGGATTTTCCAAAAGAGCTGCCTTGGTCTGAAAAGGAGGGATGGCTCAAGTTATCAGATCAGATGCCTGCAGGCCCGGGGCTTGTGGGCCCAGGAAGGGACGTGCCTCCTAGCTTCATGGCCAGCTGTTTGAGTGACCTCAGGTAGGCTGCTCTCCCTCTCTGGGCCTCCTTGCCTCAACTCTGTAAACGTGGAGTGTGCGAATGAGACTGGTGATGTCGTAGGGAGGAGTAGGGGAGTTGAGGGAGGAGAAAGAGCTGTTAAGCCATAGCGAGTAGAGGATTGCTCATTTGTGATCGCTTCTGGTCACTGCAAACACTAGGCCGGGCAGGCCTCATTGTGGCTGTGTGCGCTACCACCTCAGGGCACACTCCTGAGTACTGGCTGGGATTTGTGGATGACTGACAGAAGGAAGAGTTAGGAGGGGGTCTATTTGGACTTCTAGACCAGAGCTGTCCAGGCGAGGCCGGGATGTATTAGGATGGTGGGAAAGAGAAGGAGAATTCAAATGTGGAAAAAGTCAGCGTAGGGTGGCACTTCTTGGTAGCGGATATTGATTGAGACAATGTTAGGAAGAAGTTTCCTGGGTTAGGGAGTTGTTTCCTGTGAAAGATAAAGTAGGAGGAAGCAGGAGGACCCTAGGCTCCAGAGCAAAATCTGTTCTCTGGAACAGGTCTGCATTGGGTGGAAATGGCTCCATCACTGGTTGAGGGCTTCCTGGCAAAACATGGCCTGAGTCCAGAGGCTGAAACAGATCATGAAGGTGCTGAGAACTGGAGGCTGTC
Source organism: Echinops telfairi (assembly GCF_000313985.2). NCBI lineage: Eukaryota > Metazoa > Chordata > Mammalia > Afrosoricida > Tenrecidae > Echinops > Echinops telfairi. The sequence goes on from NW_022111362.1 coordinate 3,087,780, forward strand.
ACCTGCACCCATGTAGCTGAAAGGCACGTTCTTTTTGGAAGTGTGAGCCAGTCCAGGCTCCTCTTTGGCTCCACAGAATCCGTCAATGGAAACCAAGCAATACAATATGGACCAACTCACTGACACATTGGAAGAGGGATCACTAGCTGGAAGAAGGCATCGCATTTGGCAAAATGGAGAGTTGGCGAGGCTGAGGGAGACGGTTTCTGAGACGGGTGGCCATGGGAGTGGCAATGAGGACACACTGGCATTCCTGAGGGTGACAGTCCAGGGCAACATCTCCTTCTGCTGTCCAAGTCACTGTGATTTGGAATTGCCTCAATGGTGGCAAACAACAGAACCAATCAACAAAGGAAGGGCAGAAGGGAAGACATGTTTGAAAAGTTTGGGGAGGTAGAAATCTAGAAACACAGACATTTAGGGCTTAGAGCTTGGGGCTGTGCCTGGAAGGGGACAGGAAGGATTAATAGAGCTTGGGCCAAGAATTGGGGGCCAAGCTTGGGACTTCATAAGGAGAGACCTGAGCACCCAACTCTCACTGGTCCTCCTCACCTGCCTGGATGCTTGGTGGGACTCTACCTGCGAAGCCAATGAAGCTAAATTACAAAACCAAGCCCAAGTTGTCAAGTGGATGCTGATGCTGATGACTGGTTTTGGCCAATGGGTCATGAGCACAAGTGGCAGTGACCTTTGCAGACTAAGGCACTTATAGCCGTGGTCAAGCCATACCTTCAGATAGTAGCATCACGAATAGGGGGACCTCTGTCAGTCTAGGCACCCACATGATCAAGTGAAGAGCCCTTCTTCAACCGCACCCACCACTGACCGAGTGCCACTTACAGTGTAAGTGAGAAACAGCCCTGTGTCACGGAACCAACATGTTGCCACCACGTGACCGACCTGTCTTGACTAATACAGGGAATGGGATTTTGTGTTTCTCTGAGTTAAAAAGAGTCTCCGACTAAGCTGCCCACCATCTGTTCTTTGGATGGAAGGGGACGCTCACCTTGAGTTCCTTGATCTGGAGCAAGGGTGGCAAACAGGGAGGAAACTGTCAGTCATTAATGGTACTTGCCACCAATTGGATCTGGTCATGTCCTGAACACCCTTTTGAGCAGCATGCTTCTGTGTTTGGTGAGGGCACCGGATGCTGGGGTATGTTGGACCCTGGTGTGAACAGGATAATCTGGTCCCTCGGCTCTTCTGTCTGCCTTGGGCTTTCTATTAGGAATTCAGTGCAATGACACTTGCCAGAGAGGCCCACCCTAACCACCCTCTGCGAAGGAGCAGCTTTCACCCCACCACTGCCCCGCTTCACTCTGCTATTTTACCCCCCACAGCGCTATCCATCACTTGACATGCTTGTGCTTGCTCCCTCCTGGATTTCCTGTACCCAGCACCCAGGAGCTGCTCCCATCTCATCTCTGCCCTGTATTAGCTGAGGCAACCTGGCAAAGCCACACACCTTCTTCTTTTATAAATCCTTTTAGTGGGGGCCCTTACAGCTCTTATCACAATCCACACATCAATTGTATCAAGCACACTTGCACATATGTTGCCATCATCATTTTCAAAACATTTTCTTTCTACTTGAGCCCTTGATAGCAGCTCTTCTTTTCCCCCTTCTCCCCCATCCTCCCATTCTCGTGAACTCTTAATAAATTATAAATTATTGTTATTTCCATATCTTACACTGACCGCTGTCTCCCTTCACCCATGTTTCTGTTGTTCATCCCCCGTGGCGGGGTGTGTGTGTCATATGTTATGGTGATCGATTCCTTCTCTCTCCCTCTTCTCCCCATACCTTCCCCCTACCCTCATGATATTGCTCTTCTCATTATTGTTCCTGAGGGGGTTATCTGTCCTGGATTCTGTGAGTCAAGAGCTCTTATCTGTACCAATGCACATGCTCCAGTCTAGCTGGATTAGTAAGATAGAACTGGGGTCATGATAGTGGGGTTAGGGGAACATTAAAAAACTGGAGGAATGTTGTGTGTTTTGTGGGTGCTATACTGCACCCTGGGTGAATCATCCCTTCCTTGTGACCCTTCTGTGAGGGGATGTCCAATTATCTACACATGGGTTTTGGGTCTGTACTCCACCCTCCCTCATTCGCATTGATATGATTGTTTTGGGTCTTTTGATCATTGGTCCCATTGAAACCTTGTGATCGCATAAGATGGTAGGCTTCTTCCATCCACAGGCCTTCTTAGCACCTCTACTGCCTCATTTTTATGAGAAGGATAGCAATTGTACCACACAGAAGCGGAAGTCTTTTGGCATTTTATATAGATCAAATGGCATGCTTTTGCTAGAGTGTACTGTGGAGTTTTGTGTACACAAACGGTATCATGTATCCCACAGCTGTATGCTCTGTTCAGGGCATGTTCCCTGAATATGTGGAAGCCAGAGAGAGTTCTGTGTAATTTACTCAGTCTGATGTGGTCTGTGAAACCAACCGAGGGACTGGCACACTGAAAAGATTTCTCCTTCCATTTTCGTCCAGTTTGGGAAACACTTGTAGGAGTGCAAGTGGGTAGGAAACACGAGGGAATGAAGGAGATCCTCTCCCTGACTCTGTCTTTCACATGACTGCTTCCTGGGTCAATTGCCTTTTAGTCTAATGAGAATGGAACCTCCCTGAAAATGTGGCCCTGGTTGTCTCTCTTACTCGTCTCCTCTAAGGTCTTCTTCTTCCACCAAAGACCACATACCTGGATTGGGTGTACTGCTCCCGACCCCCCCCCCCAACTTCATTCTAGAAACTTAGAGTTTATCTCACGGAGCAGCTTTCAGACTCTGCTTACCCCCAGTCAACCGACGTGTGCATTTATATTATACATAAGCAAAATAGAAGCTTTATGGAATAATACTCACCGGTAATGCATGGGATTTAGGCTCGAATTATTCTTTTATTTTGTTTGCTTCTGTCCTGTCCTCCCCTGTTCTGTTTCTCAGTTTGAAAATGCTGTCCTGACCACTCAGTTGGTTTTATGGCTCATTGATGGGTTATGACCCGTAGTTTGGAAACGTCTGATCTAGTTCACCTCCTCAGTTTCCTGACAAGGGTCTTGCCATAGGCCACACAGGAATGACCACTCCTGGCCTCCCAGGCTGGGGGGGCGTCCAAACCCACAGTCCTTCAGGCCACCTGCCCTTTTCTGTGCTCTGGATCAAAGCGAACTCATCGGAACCTTTCCCGCTGGCCACTCTGTGAGGGCTCAGAGACACCAGAGGGGACAGGGGTGAAGAGGCTGTCACCAGCAGCCTCCATCCACCTTCTGGCAAAGAGAGTGGAAGTGACAAGGTGGCTCACCTGCCTTTTCCACCCAGAGCATAGCAGTCAAAGGGGTTGGGGGCAGGGGAGCCCATGCCCCCAGCATAATGAGCCCTGTGGACCTGGGCGCCTGACAATCCTTTACTCCCCGCAAGTGTCAGCGTTCTTGACAGCCAGCATCATGAGTGCTAATTGCCAGCCAGGGCCACGGTGGCAGCCCGCAATCCACATCAATTATGGAGACTGGCTGTGGCTGCCAGACCAAAAGGCCCCCTCATGCCATTACTTAGGGCAGCTGTGCCTGCTGGGCAGGACGGGTGTGAACAATGGCACTGGTGGCCAGGCCCAGGGCACCATTGGCTTGCTGAGCAGGGCCTGACAAGTGAAGGGGGAAGCATGGGGTCAGCACAGCACTATGCTTGTCAAACTGAGGTCTGACAGGCCGGCACCCTACCCACCTCACCTCTGCTATTACGGAAAACAAGCAATTTGTTCTTTGTGAGGAAACAGAAATGACCCCCTCCCTGCAAAGCATTACAATGCGTGGTTTTCAAACAAAGGACCATGCCAGGGAATTGAGAGGCGGAGTGGGAAACGTTCCGGACTCCCCCACCCCGGCACTCTGGTTAAATGTGTTTTTTCGTGTTGTTGTTCATAGAGGCCATCGGTCCGTTACAACCACAGCGACCCCATGCACAACCGAAGGAGACACTGCATAGTCCTGCGCCATCTGCACAATGGTCCCTATGTCTGAGCCCACTGTGGCAGCTCATGGAGGGCCTTCCTCTCGTTTGCTGCCCTTCCACTTGACCATGCAAGATGTCCTTCTCCATGGACTGTTCTTTCCTGACAACACACCCAAAGTATGTGAGATGAAGTCTCACCATTCTTGCCTCTAAGGAGCACTCTGGGCATGCTTCTAAGACAGATCTGTTTGTCCTTTTACCAATCCTTGGGACTCTAGCACTGCAATTCAAATGCTTCGATTCTTCTTTCATTTTCCTTATTCAATGTCTGACTTCCTTATACGTATGAGGCAATTGAAAATACCTCTGCAGCATGCCTTGGGTCAGACCCACCTGAGTCCTCGAGGTCTTGGGTAGCAGATTTACCTAATGTACCTCTCTTTTGATCTCTTGACTGCTGCTTCCATAAGCATTGGCTGTGGATCCAAGCAAAACAATCTTTGACAACTTCAGCCTTTCTCTATTTATCATGATGTTACCTATTCGTCCAGCTGTGAGGATTTTGGTCTTCTCGACATCAAGTCCTAATCCATACTAAAGTCTGAAATCCTTAATGTTCATTAGCAAGGGCCTCCTCACTTTCACAAGCAGAATTATAAGCCTTCATCCAATCCTGATGCTGCACTCTTCTTCATATATTCCAAATTCTCTGATGATTTACTCAGCATACCGAGTGAATAAGTATAGTGAGAGGCTACAACCCTGATGTACACCGTTCATGGTTTTAAACCATGCAGGATTTATTCCCTTGTTCTGTTCCCACATCTGGTCCGCATGTCAATTCCACATGCGCACAATGAAGTGTTCTGGAATTCCTCCTCTTCTCTAGGTCACCTATAGTTTGTTATGGTCCACACAGTCCAATGCCTTGGCAAAGTCAATAAGCACAAGTGAGCCTCTTTCTGGTATTCTCTGCTTTGAGCCAGAGAGTCATCGTTGATATCCCTTGTTCCATGTCCTCTTCTGAATCTGGCCTGAACCTCTGGCCACTCCCTGTCAGATGTGATATAGTGAGATATATGATATCTCACCTGACACACACACACACACACACA
>NW_022111362.1:3099842-3108686 GCF_000313985.2 Echinops telfairi
TCTGTTTTCTTCCTGTTGTGATGTGGCAGAATTTTAGCGATTAGTTCTTTGTCTGTTGTGTCATTGCTAAAAGTATTTTTGCAGTAGGCGTGTTCTCTTTTCACTCTTTTGATTAAATCCTTTGAAGTGCTTAAGTGTCTTCTTTTAACAGATTCCAGTCATCTGTTTTGTCTTCTGCTGTGTGTGATTGTTTTATTATGCTTGGTAGTCTGTGTATACCCCACAATACTGTCCTTAAATTGGTTCCACGTTTCTCATTGATGACCTTTTAATTGGGGGGTTACATTTCAGTCTTTAATCCATGTTGAGGGTTTTGTCTGTGCATGGGGTGAGGTGTGGCTCTCCCTTCATTCTTCCGCAGCTATAGATGCAGTTTTTCTGTACCAGTTGTGGAAGAGGGGGTTTCGTCCCCATTTCATAATTTTTGATCATTTGTTGAAAATCAATGACCTGTTTTTATATGCTTTTATTTCTGTGCTTTCTGTTCTGCTCCATTGGTCTATATAGTTATTGTACCATTACCAGATTGTTTTGATTACTGTGGCAGTATAGTAGATTTTGAGGTTGAGTCGTGCAAAGTCTCTTACTTTGTTCCTCTTTTTAAGAAGCTCTTTGTTTGCCCTGGGTTTCTTCCCTCTCCATATGAAATGAGTTACTCATTTTCCCATTTACTTAAAGAATGTAGTGAGGTTTGTATTGGAATTACATTGCATTTGTAGATTGCTTTAGATAACATTGACATTTTCATTATGTTGAGTCTATGTATCAATGAACATTGGATATTCTTCCATTTGTGTAGGTCTCTTTTGGTAGTTGTATCCTGTAATTTTCTTTGTATAAGTCTTTTGTTTCTTGTGTTATGTTTATTCCTAAATATTTCATCTTTTGTGTAGTTATTATAAATGATATTATTTTCTTGATGTCTATTTTGAGGATCACTTCAGTGGTATACAGGGATCCAATTGCTTTGTTTGTTAATCTTGTATTCTGCTACCTTTCCAACTTTTTCAATTGTTTTCAATTTTTGTGTGTGTGTGTAATGCTTAGGGTCTCTAAATATAGTATCATGTCATCTGCAAATAGTGACAGTTTCACTTATTTGCCTATTTGTATTCTTTTGATTTATTTCTGTTGTTTAATAGGCTTGGGTAAAACTTTGAACAAGATATTGAATAAAAGTGGTGATGGGGGACATCTTTGTCTAGTTCCTATTCTCAGGGGGAATGTTTTCAGTGTGTCCTCAGTGAGCCTGAAGTTGGCCATTGCTTTTTTGTTTTTTTAAATTTTGTCCTGTGTTTTTTAATATGTCTCAAGATATTGCTTTGTTGAGGAGTTTCCTTTCTGTAATAGTTGGGATTTTTTGTGCCAATATGGCACCTTTACAAAGATATGGGTGGAGTTTAGCCTGTCAATCAGATCACAGCTTGATGATCTCCTTTGGAGGTGTGACTGAGATAAAGAACTCTCTGGAGGCCAGCTGCCTTCTCTCTCTCTGCCTTCACCTTCCAGCTTGTTGACCCTGATGGCTGCCAGAGCCCTGGAGATGTGTCTACCTTCATTGGATCCACAAGACTTTGAACCCACCAGCCTGCGATGTTCCTGCATTCTGCATCATTGCATGTGGCGTCATGAGTCTGAAGAGGAACTTATGGACTAGTGTTTGATGTGAGCAGGACTGGGCTGGGATGTTTTCCTGATATATAACTACTTCTTGATATAGAGCTCTCTTTTTCACATATATGTCAGTGGATTTTTTTCTTTTAGTCAACCTGGACTAACACAGTATTGTACCTTGAGGATGGGGTACCAGAGAAACAAATCAGAAAGATGGAGAGTGGAGGTTTGTCTGACATTAGAGGTCAGATATGGCCTGCGTTGTTTTCTGGAAAGGACAAGGGAAATTAAGTTTGATTCCTCTCTTTGGTTATTCCTATCTGAGATGGCAAAAATGAATATGATAAATCCAAATTTTGAACTCAGGGGGCAAAAACATTCCTTGAACTTCTCTGAGGCCATGCTGCTTAGTCACAATGGCTGACAGAAGGCCTAAGACCATATTGCATATGAATGGGATAGTTTAGATAAGAAAGGATTGAATTTGACTGTTTTAAGAATGGAGTTGAGGTTCTGGCTGTACTTGGTTTGTAGTGGTTTCTTCTGCCTACTGTTATTGATATAATGTGTGACAGAAAAGATTATTGGGATTAATCAAGTATAAAAAATAGTGTTTGCAAGCCCACTGCCATTAAGTTGGATTAAATTGTATCTTTAAATGGGTATGGGACACACCTGCAAAGAAGGCTTAGAAAAAGTAAGACCCACCCAGTGCCTTGAGTGCTCAGGATATTTGCATTTGATATGACTTGTTGAAAGAACTGTTGGGAGACTGTGATGAAAATGGAGCTATTTGGTCTTTATGAATTTTGAACTGGTGGTTTGCTCCTGAAGCTGGAAAAATTTGGAGCCATGAAGGAACTCTCCTCTCCAGGACTAAAAGTTAAAGGAAGCCCGTGGGCAGCCTGAAATGCTCACTAGGTGACCACCTGGATCCACTTGTTGAGTGGAGTGGGAGAAAAGCAGCAATAGAGAGACAAGTTGAGTCTGGCCACTGACACCTGTGGACCTAGTTCACAGTGACTAGGGGAGAAGGCAAGAGGTGGTTGGCTGGTCTGAAGTTTAAAGTGTTGTTTTGAACCTGAGCCCATGGCATGACCTAGCCCAAGGGGGCTAGGGTTGTTTAGAATTTGTGAAGGGCCTCGTGGTCAAAAGGCAGATGGCCAATGGGCACTCTGGTGAGGCTAAGCGAGGTGGCCCACATTGAGTTGACCAGACCCGACCAGATGGAGATAAGGCTTTTGAGCCTGTGAGTTAGTGCATATTGCTGGCGACTTTATGGATGGCCTGTCCTGATTTAACTTTCCTTATGGATGTGGACTCACAAGGTTCCAAGTGGAAGGAAGATTCTTCACGTCAAAGAACATGCCTGTCTCCTGATATAATGGGCAGGAAAGAAATTGAATATCCAGAATTGGAGGGATAAAGGCATGAAGTGGCTGGATTACAAACTTTCATGAGTGGGAGAATACATGGATAGGATTATAGGATTGTGGTGTAGGTGTTCACATAACTGCAATTGTTAGGCATAGAATTTTTTTTGTTTACTTATAGAATATTTTATTTAAATGGGGCGGCACAGGTTCATTTGTACGCATTTTAATTTTATCTTGTTAGGTACGAATATGATTTTATTATTGTTTCATTTGAAAATTATACATGGCTAAAGAATTGTGTATAAGTGCCAAGTTGGCAAGAGGTAGAGTGTGATAGTTAGGTTGGTTTTTAAATTTTTTTTCCCCCAACATGGCACCTGTAAGATTACATGGGTGGAGTTTAGCCTGTCAGTCAGATCATAGCTTGATGACCTCCTTTGGAGGTGAGACTGAGATAAATGGCTCTCTGGAGGCCAGCTTCTCTTTTTCTCTGCTTTCACCTTCCAGAACCCTGAAGATGTGTCCATCACTGTTGGAGACACAAGACTTTGCACCATCAGCCTGTGATGTTCCTATATTTTGTATCATTACATGTGACTTTGTGAATCTGAAGACGGCCTTATGGACTACTATCAGACTTATGGACGTGAGTGGGACTGGGCTGGGATGCTTTCCTGATGTATAACTACTTCTTGATATAGAGCTCTCTCTTACACAGGAGTCATATTGGCACCAAAAAACCCAATGATCACAGTCCACTCCTTGCCAACGTGGCACTTGGACAATTATGATATATTATTATTATTATTTTTCCTCCTAGTCATTTTCACAGGAAGATTTGTTTCTCTAGTCAACCCAGCATAACATACTTTCTATTTCTATTTTATTGAATGTTTTTATAAGGAATGGGTGTTAAATAATGTCAAATGCATTTCTTTCTTTTTAAAGTTTTAATGGCACTCAATCCACATATCATATAATTCAGTAGTTCAGTCATATCAAGAAGAATTTGTACAATAATTACCACAATCAGTTTCAAAACATCAAATGCATTTCTGCACTAATATGATCATGCAGTTTTCATTTTTGTCTTGTTTATGTGGTGGATTACACTTATTATTATTCTGACATTGAACCATCCTTGAAAACTTGGTATGAATTCCACTTGGTGTGGTGTATTTTTTTTAATGTTGTTGAATTCTGTTGGCCAGACTTTTGTTGAGAATTTTTGCATCTGTGTTCATGAGGGATACAGTTTTCTGTCTTTGTAGAGGATCCTCATCTTTTTGAGAGATGGGCTCTATGGCCCTACTCCTGAATCTGACTCTGTCAGTTGTTGACCCTTAAAATATAGCAAAAATAATGCTTTGTCAATTTCCAGGACAAGTCCGTTAAGAGACTAGCAACGTTGGGATTCTTTCTCTTTGACATTCAACCATCAAGCTGTGATGAAGTCCCTGTAAAGGTCTCTGTGGAGAGGAATGAAGACTCCCGCCCTCAGTTTGGGTTCAGCTCTTAGGCATTAGCAGCACCAACCTGCTAAACCAATAAACAAACAAACAAAAACAAACTAACTCACTGCCGTCAAAGTGGTGTCCTCTCATAGTGACCCTATAGGACAGAGTATAACTTCCCCTGTGAGTTTCTGAGACTGTAACTCTTTGTGGGAGTAGAAATCCTTGTCTTTCTCCCACCAACTTGCCCGATGAAGGTATAAGCCATGTTGGAAGAGGTTCTCCCAGTTCTCAGTTGAACTGCTATAGCTGATGCCAAATAGAACAGAGACGAGCCTTTCTTACTTTGCATTGATTATAGATTAGTAAGCAAAGGCAGGGAAATGTTCCTCTTATTTAGTACCAATAAACAACTACTTTAAAACAGTAGCTCCAATCTAGTCATGCCACTTTGCTTACTAATGATGGTCAAGGTCAGATCTGTTTGTTTGGAGTTGTGTGGAGTGCAAATCCCTGAGTGATGAGGTCATGGTGGGATGACAGGATGACAGGCAGCAGCTGAGCTCAGCTCGCAGACATGCTAGCTGGCCTGGCCTCTGTGCCAGTCTCCCTTCCCAGTGTGTTGACACCTTTGCGCCACTGCCATTACTTGCACTCTTGGAGTTGCTGCTCTTTTCTGCCTCATGAAAGGCTACATCCTCAGAGATGCTCCCCCTGACTGCCACATATACCTTTCCTTTCTGCTCTCAGGACAGCTTGAACATGGCTGTGATTCTGTGCTCAGTAGTCTTGCGTCTTGTCCCCTTTTCCTGCTGGAGTTCTGTGAGGCGAGAGCCTTTCTGTCCCTCTCCATTGCGCCCAGTGCCAGCACAGTGAGAGCACAGCTGGGAAGGAGTTACGGTTGCTTAGTGTTTATGGGGTCGAGGAACCGTCCGGAACACTTCCTGCATTCAATGATTAGACTTTTTTAGCAATCTATGTGGTAATTACGATTATTTTCCTCATTTTATAGATGAGGAATCTGGGCCCAAATGGGCTAAGTGTCCCACTGTAGTAAACAATGACGTCAGGATTTGAGCCCATAGACCATCCTCTGAAATCCCTGAATGAGGGACACTATTCAATCTCCTGGCCTGGGGACCATGGGGCTCAGATCAGTACTCCCCTGGTCAGCATGAGGACCTCGCTTCTTACCCAGTGTTCCGACCTTATTGGTCTCACAAAGTCCTGCTTCGCTGCTGCCCTCTCAGAGTTGTTCTTCCCTTCACAGGTTTTCCTCCTCTTGGGATAAAGGGGGACCTGAGGCATAGAGGGGAAGGAACTACAACTATCTTGCCTCTAACTCAGGACCCTTTGTCTGCACTCTGAGGCCATTCTCATTTTCCAACAGCTCTCTGAGGAAGATGACAGACACAATCTGTTATCCCCATTCCACTGATGGGAAAACTGAGGCCAAGGGAGATGAGGGCTCTTACCTATGCTCACCAACCTGTGAAGACCCAGACATTCTGATTTCCAGCTCTGGACTCCATCCAGGGTGTCCATGTATTCCGATTGTGTGTTAGGCCGGGTTGACTAGAGAAACAAATTCAGTGACACTCATATATGTATAAGAGAGAACTTTATATCAAGAAGCAGTAATACATGAGGAAAACATCCCAGCCCAGTCCAGATCAAGTCAATAACTCCGATGCAAGTCCATAAATCCATCGCAGTCCATACATCCCTCTTTAGACTCATGCAGCTACATGCAATGATGAAAAATGCAGGAAGATCACAGGCTGGTGGAGGCAAAGTCTTGTGGATTCAATGGTGGTGGATGCATTTCCACTGCTCCTACAGGTCTCCAGCGTGTCTCTGAGTGGCTTGCCAGCAAGAAGGTGAAGCAGAGAGAGAGAGGAGGTTCACATGATCCTCCTAATGAGAAGGCCCTGATCACAAGGAGGCACCGTCAGGCTGTAATCTGATTGACAGGCTAGACTCCGCCCCTACGCATCAAGTTGACATGAAATTATGTAACTACCACAAGTGGTTTCTGAGGGGTCTCTGCAGGCCATTTGCCCTGAAGTCAGAGGCAGAAGTCAAGGAGACTGGCATGAAGTAGGCGAGCCACACAGGACCAATTGGACCTGAGCTTTGAGATTCAGGCAAAGGAAGATTAGCTCCAAAAGGTGCTTGTTGGGTAAATGTATGGTCCTTTGATGTGGGTCCCACCATGGAGGCATCCCTCCAGTATGAGCACCCACAGGGGCTAAAGTTCCCATTGCATCCCCTAGACCCATACTGTCCCTTAACAGCTCAGCCTGGGGCCAGTGGTTTATTCTCAAAGGTCAAGGAAAATCCAAGGGCATGGGAAATAAGGAAGACTTCTTGGAGGAGGTGTTCTAGTGCTGGACATGGAAGATTCGGGACAAGCACTTCTGAGGATGAGAAGTAGAAGACTCAAAAAGGTTAGCACAGTTCTGGCTTCAGTTGGATTCCATCACTAGCCTGGAAGAGGGAGCAGGAATGGGGCGAGGGGGGTGAAATTGCCCATTAGCTCAGTCTCCAAACAGGCATATTCAGGATATGAGGGACATTGTTTGGAATCTGAATCTCCAGCATTCCCCAGGAGCCTCACAACACCGATCTCCATCTGAAACCCTTAGTTCCTTTGGCAGTGAACTCTTAGGAACTTATGGGCTTTCACCTTTAACAGCATGTGGATCCCACTTAAAAGAATCCAGTCTATGAAAATCTTACTTCTAGGGGAAGGAAATAATTTCATTTATTGAATGCTCCCTGGAGGCTAGACATTTTACATTTGCTCATTTCATCCTTACAAGAATCTCCGAGGAAGTAATCATTCTCTTATTTCATTTTTCAACAGTTTTATTGTTTAAAGTTCATCCATTTAAAGCATATAATTCAATGGTTTTAAATGTATTTGTGGAGTTGTTTAACCATCATCATAATCTAATTTTTAGAACATTTTCATCATCTCCTAAATAAACCTTGTTCCTATTAGCTGCTAAGACTACTAACATTTTACCCTTCCCCTCCCTCTGCTTTCCAAACAAGGAGCTCTGAACGGCCAGTGAGCATAGGTTCAAATCTACCAGCTGCTCCTCAAGAGATGTACAGCCTTGAAAACCCCATGTGGGGTTGCTGTGATTTGGAATTAATTCAATGGCAGTGGTGGGTGCTCCCCAAACATGCCAAAAAAGGAGAAAAGATGGCATCCAGAGTTCCTTTTACCCTGTAACCCACCTTCCAGGGTTCATGCCACCCCCCCACCCCCCCACCCCCGCACCCCGCCATGGATGCTGTTTCTAGAGAGCTTTAGGCCTTTGCTCCTCCCAGTGCTCACACTCCCCCACTTGCCCTGTTCTTTGCAGGCAAAATGATCTTTAACGCCCCTCTTTAGCACCAGACCTTTGCCTATGCTGCTCTTTCAGCTTTAAGTAACTCTCCCCTCACCCCCCATTTCTTGCACTCTCTCGAAGCAGTTAGCTCTGCTTGACCCAGAAGCACCTCTCAAGACTCACAACTGGGGAGGACGCAGACCCTCCTGCATCTGAACATAGGGCCTCACTGCCTCTGAGCTGGAGCAATATGGGTTCTAGCTATTAAATTCCTCTTATTGACACTGCCTCCGTCCCCAGTCCAGCGGCTACCCTCTCAGAGTCAGCTCTCTCTCTGCTCTGTGCTCCCAGTGCCCATGCGCCCGCACAGATGGCCTGGTTCTGCCTCACCTCAGCTTGTGACAGCCTATCTCTGCTTGTCCCAGGCGTGCTGCTCTGCTACATTGTTCAAATCTCGTCCCTTTGTTAGCACACCGAGTGCTCTCAGTGACACTGCGTGGCTTGGACAAGGCCCTCAAGAGCTAGAGTAATACCTGGCTGGTTAGTGAGGTGTGGTAGAAAGGTGGGTTCACTGAGTAAGAATGATTGAGTCTACACCCTAGAATATGGAGCCAGCCTTGTCTGTGACTAGCAAGTGACCGAGTAATAGTGGACAAGTCACAGACCATTTCTGAGAAGTGTGGCCAATGGTCCTCCTTGCCTTTTCTCCTCCATAATGAGCAACATGGGGGGGGTCCACAGGTGGGAACACAGCTTCTTTATTCTTCGTTTATGCTGAACATAAAGCTCTATTTTGTGAATCTGGAGGACAAAGCCTTGAACTGCAGCTGGGAGCTTGGGTCATTGCAGCCTGGCCAGAAAGCAAAGAGATAGAGCGAGGGCTGGGGATGGGTGGGAAGCTGTTTCAGGCACTGGGACGGGCACATGTCAAGACTATGGGATGCAAGAGCCACTGGCCCTCTGTTTGAGGGGCAGTGAGTGTTTCAACTAGATTGGTTCCCCAGAGTGAGCGAGGGACAAGGTGGGGAGGCCCCGGCTGCTAAGTGGAGAGGTTCT
>NW_022111362.1:3108825-3113586 GCF_000313985.2 Echinops telfairi
TCTATCCAGGGAGCTGTCCCTGGATGCGCAGAGTCCCCTGTTCAGGACCACCTGAGCTCTGGCATTCACCTGGCGGAGACTGCTTCAGGCCCCTTCTAGTGGCGCCTGCCTCAGCCTGGCAGCGCCTCCTCTTGGTGCTCCCTGGAGCACACATTCTGCTGTGCTCCGTCTCCTCACTCCACGATGTTGACATGAGCACTCAGATACCACCAGAACACAGCTGACGCATGTCTCAGGGTCAAATGAGCTCGGTTGGGCCAAGTCATGTCTCTATTTAATGTTCCTGGATTAGACTCAAGCTTTAGTGTCAGCAACAAAACGCCCGCCTCCACACTCCCCTGCTTTAAAAGAGTGTCACTGGCCTGCTTTTATTTTGAACAACTAGCATTGTCTTGTGACAGGAGGCATAGAGCAAGGCAAAGAGGAGCTTGTGATTTTGGAATTCTTTGGGGTAAGGATATAACCTTCTCATGAGCCCCTTGGAGACATCAAAGTTCCAGCCTCACACACAAACCAGACCAGTTGCTGCCAATCAGCTCCAACGCACCCTTGAGTTAGAGTGGGACTTCGCTCCATGAGGGTTTCAGAAGAAGATTTTTTTTTTTTGGAAGTAGAAAACCAAGCCTTTCTTTAGAAGTACCTCTGATGGTTTCAAAGGTCCAACCTTTTGGCTGGCAGCTAAGCATGTAAGGTTCTCCATCATTCATATCCTCCAGGAAATTTATACCCAGATCTGGAAGAGTTTACAAGGTCTCCTCTGGTTCTAACCTTTACCCTCTAGAGCATTGCTTCTCAACCTTCCTAATGCTGTGGCCCTTTCATACAGCACCTCATGTTGTGGTGACCCCCAACCATAACATTATTTTCATTGCTACTTCATCACTGTCATTTTGCTACTGTTATGAATCATAATGTAAATATCTGATATGAGGATGTATTTTCATTGTTACAAATTGAGCATCGTTAAAGCATCGTGATGAATCACAAAATAATATGTAATTATATATTGTGAAATATTTATTTCTAATGACAAATAAATGAAGTTTTGTCTTGAAGCCTGGTGTAGCATGGGTAACAGTCTTCATGGTGGGTACTCGTATGAGGGCATATCTGCATGTGGGCGGACACGCCTGGAGATGGATAGAGGAGCGGTGTCTCAGTTCCTAAGACCATCAGAAGTATGTGCTTTCTGATGGTCTTAGGTGACCCCTGTGAAAGGGTCATTCGACCCCCAAAGGGGTTGTGACCCACAGGTTGGGAACTGGATTTAAACAGACATTGAGGATTGGATATAGGCTGGGAATTTCAATAACACTCATTCACAAAGGGAAGACAGACTAAGACATGTCATCAAAGAGCAAATCGAGTATGATAGCAAATGTATGGCAGTCTTGAGTTGCCATCTATTGGTCTCCATGAAAGCAAGAGATTTGAGCCAACATCCAATGACTTCCAAATTCTTATCCTTGGGAAAGTAGTCATCTGTTTCTTGTACTATATCATTTCAGCCTAAATCCCAAGGGAGTCTTTCAGTTCCTTTAATCTGCTACAGGTATATTTGAGGTAAAGTCTCGTTCACTAAATTGGGTTTTCAAATTGGATCCTTCTTGTGTGGCCTATGAAGGATGTCATGCACCTTGAAAGGACGGAGTATGAAATTCTGGTTGTCTATAACAAGTGGCCTGGATCAAGGACTGGATAGAAGCTAGGTTGAAAGTACCCAATTAGGAACATAATTCCAGGCTTATTCTCCCATTTGGGGCCTAAATACTTAAGGTTAAGCATTTTTCCTCCCAGTGGCAGGTTGCCCTACCTGATTTACTCACAAACAGAAATGTAATTGTCTTCTCTGAGACAGACTTGGCCCTCCCCCATGGTCCTCACTGTCCCCCAACAAAACTCTCTTCTTGGCTAGGATTTCAGTAAGGTTCACTAATCACTCTTGTAGAAATGGAGTGTCTGTTGATTTGGGATGACTGTGGACAATGTCTCCTCCTCTCCCCTCCATCAGGAGAAACTGACCTAGCTGAGGTGAGGTCTCCTCTGCTGACATGATTTCAAGATGTACAAATAGAGAGTGGCATGGGTCATGAGCTGTAGGCAGGCATGCTTCTTTGTTGCTTGGGGAGCCAAATTAGATTAGATACCTGGGACCAGATGCCTGACTTTGTTTTGGTGTATGTCCTTTTAGTAGCGGTCTCCTACAATAGTTGTCCCTTTGTGATGGACTCATTTCACTCGGCATCATGGTTCCCAGATCCAAGCAGCTATGACATGTTTTGTGGTCGTATTGCTGTTTTTAGAGGATGCATAGCATTCCATTGTATGTACCTGCATTCCTTTCTTCATTCTTCTACTGATGGGCATTTGGGCTGTTCCCAGCGTCTTGCTATTGTGAACTGTGTTTGTGCCTGTTTCTTTGTGTGTGCTGATTTTTTTCTGCTGCTTCTTTGATGTACTGGTATAGCTATTAGGACTGGCGTGAAGGTTGAGTTGTGTATAGGTTGTGAACTCTGTCGAGTGGTAGAGTAGAGGAATAATAGGCACTTCAGATCAAGTAATGGAAGAAAAGAGATTAAATAGGGGAAAGGGGAAAGAGAAAAAGAAATGATGGGAAGAAATAGAGGAAAGGTAAAGGAACAGGTGGTGCTAATTTAAGGAATGTAAAGCCAGTTAAAAAAAAATTGTTATTGTAAATGGATGAAAGCAAAGGTAGTACTAATTGAAAAGAACTTATAAAGATATTCCAGTATTTTATTTTAAAGGAAAAAGTGTGTGTGTGTGTGTGTGTGTGTGTGTGTGTGTGTAAAGCTGCTGCTACTGTTCGGTTGGGGTCTATGCTCTGTCCAGGAGCCTCATGCTGTTTAGAAGATGGGGGTCTCAAAGAGGGGCCTACGGAGGAGGGAGCTGGCCCGGGCACCTTTGATGAGGAAGGCCATCTCTCAGGTGGAAGGCTGTTGCTATGGATAGCCTGTGGTGGTATCAATGGAAGGCTCTCTGGGAAATGAGGTGGTGAGGAGGTTGGGTGATTAGACCAGTCAAAGACCTGGTGTGACCAGTGTGGGCATCAGCAGCACATGAGGCAGGCGGTTGGCTACACGGCTGTCCAGGCTTAGGCCATAGGATGCCTGCCTACTGAGGGAAGAGGCGGTACGTGGGGCAGGTGTGTGGCATGTATGCCAGCTGGAAACCTAGGTGGCACGTAAGCCTGCTGTGAGTTCAGCTGGCTGGTCTGATAGGAGGTAAGCCGAGGCTTCTCCTCTGCTCCCTCTAGAGGGCCGGCTCTGGACCTGGCTGGGGCTGGTGGGCTCAGGTTACTTAACGATTGTTCTCTATGATTGTTTGGACCCTGCTTTCTCTTGCTTGATATTTTCCTCCTGATTGTTAGAGGATTCACTCTCCATGTGATAATTCAGCCATTTTCAACTGCAACTCTGTACACATCTTAAACCCTACATAAAATTTAAAGATAATGATAAAGTCCTACTTGTTTAAGGACTCTAAGGAGGGAGTATCCCTGGTAATATGCACCAAATAAGTCACATTGGCCCAAGTTTCTGGGCACAGCCTGGAGAGCCAGGACAAGTGTCAAAGAACACTGGGGGATTGAATCCTGTATCTTCAAGGCACACAACACACCTGCAAAGGCCGCACCAGAGAGATTGGATGTCGAAACTCCACGAGGGGAACTGGCCTCTATCTCAAACACACCTGTACCCTGAAGACTTAAGGTTGAAAATGCATGGGGTTTGAAGAAGCAGAAGACAGCTTTACCAAGAGTGTTGAACTGTCAGTAGGCAGACAAACAATGACTTACTACATCAATGTCCTATATGCTGTATTAAGTTATATATTATTCTAGCAAACCTGGGACTGACATTGTCAGTTAATATTATTATAAAATTTTTCTGACAGCCAACTTCCATTGTTTGGGTAAATAGTTCCCAGCCATGAAAGGATGTATTTTGTACAAGTGAATAATTCAGGTATGGTGATAAAGAGTTAGCCAAAGATTCTCTACCACAAATTAGAAAATATATATATATACAGGAATGGGTTTGGGGATGATTCCTAGCTCCAATTTAAGAAAAATTAGTTCTTACATCATGGCCCTGATTGATACTCGCCCTGAGGAAGGAAGCACAGAAGATGTGGGTGCTGTAGTAAAGTGTAGTGAAGAAACCAGATAGTGCCAGCCATCAGATAGAATAGTGTCTGGGGGTCTTAAAGTCTAGTTTCCAAATAAGGAGCCATCAAATGAGATGTCAACTGAGTACACATGGAAGAAGCACATCAATGTCAGTGACCCAAGGATTGTAAATTATGTAATCTGAAGAAGGAGGAGGGAATAGTATCCGAACCTAAATTGTGAGATTCTGGTTTGCAGAAGGCTATCGATGACAGTGGGAGCCCCAGATACATTTATGAGATCTACACAGGAAATAAGCTTCCGGCGATTTCCCTCTATTCATAATGGAGGGAAGGGAATAAGCTGGTTACCAAACAGAATGCATCGGAAAGATGATTATAGGAGATCAAAATGATAAACCTGAATTGAATGGTTAAAACCTTGTCACTTGATCTCTCCTCTGATACACCTTGGGCCTAATCTGGTTTGGAACATTTTCTGTTTTGGTTTGCTTTTCCCCTCTCATATTACAGTTTATTTCTGATGTATTTTGTCATTGGGGATAGCCTTTAGAATTTTTGTTATATGTTTGACTGTTTTTCGGTATCTGAAACCCATGATTGATGAACTTT
>NW_022111362.1:3114206-3122220 GCF_000313985.2 Echinops telfairi
GAACTTATAGAGACAGCATGTAGAATAAGGGTTCTTGGGCGGGGGCAGTGGGGGAGGGGAGCTGATTGATATCAAGCAGGAGCTGAAGAAACTGACTGTGGTAGCAATTGTACAATACTGCTTGATGTGATTGAACTATGGAATGATATGATATCTGCATTAACTCTCAATAAAATGGTTTTCAGCGCTCGGTTATCAAAAGATGTAGCATCTGGGGGTCTTAAAGGCTTGAAGATAAACAACAAGTCATCTAGCTCAGAAGCAACAAAGACCACATGGAAGAAGCACACCAGCCTGTGTGATCATGAGGTGTCAATGGGATCAGGTATCAGGCATCAAAGACCCAGAATTTTAAAAAAAGTCATATCAATGCGAATTAGGGGGAGTGTGGAGGGGAGACCCAAAGCCCATCTGTAGACAATCGGACATCCCCTTACAGGAGGGTCACAAGGAAGAGACGAGCCAGTTAGGGTGCAGTATAGCACTGATGAAACATACAACTTTCCTCTAGGTCTTTAATGCTTCCTCCCCCCACTATCATGGTCTTAATTCTACCTTACAAATCTGACTAGACCAGAGGATGTACACTGGTACAGATAAGAGCTGGAAACATAGGGAATCCAGGACAGATAAACCCCTCAGGACCAATAATGAGAGTAGTGATACCAGGAGGGTAAGGGGAAGGTGGCGGGGAGGAAGGGGGAACTGATCACAATGATCTACATATAGCCGCCTCCATGGGGGATGGACAACAGAAAAGTGGGTGAAGGGAGACATTGGTCAGTGTAAGACATGAAAAAATAATAACAATTTATTAATCAAGGGCTCATGAAGGAGGGAGGGAGGGAAAAATGAGGAGCTGATGCCAAGGGTTGGCTTAAGTCGAAAGAAAATGTTTTGAAAATGATGATGGCAATAAATGTACAAATGTGCTTGACACAATGCATGTATGGATGGATCATGTTAAGAGCTGTATGAGCCACCATTAAAATGATTACAAAATAAAAAATCAAATAAAATAGTTTTGAAAAACAAAGTCATACTGTGCCCAACATGATACAACTAATATGCATACAACTGAAAACACATTAACACCATTTACATATTGTTTTAATATGTAAAAGTGAGAAAACCAAAAATACTTGATAAATACATACAAATGGGGAATAATCGTAACAATTACAGTCCTAGTTTCTGTAATTGGTCACATGGATTTAGCTAGTGTATTAGTCTAGGTACTTTGGAGAAACAAATCCACGGTGACTCACGTATAAGAGAGAGTTTTATGTAAAGAAAAGGTGCATCACGAAAACATCCCAACCCAATGCTGCCCAAGCCCACAAGTCCAACATTAACCCATTAACCCAACACCAGTCCACAAAGTCCTCCACCTCACAAAACAGAGGCAATAATGCCGACTGCAGGAGGAAAGCTGAGTCAGTGAACGTGTAAGCATCTCAGCACTGGCAGGGGTCTCCACATGGCTGCTCCAGCACCCAGGGCTTCATCGGGATAGATCCATGTGGCTTCTCCTTGGGGATGTCTTGTAGGAAATCCATCTTGCAAGCTGAAGCAGGGAACTGCTAAGGCAGCTGCACCCGATGCAACCATCACAAAACAAGAGACCCGAGAACTAGAAAGGCGAGGCTTCACCACCCATTTATCCCTCCGCCTTTCAACCAGCACCACATGTGATTATCGGCCAGGCTGGCACAATTAACTAACTCAGCTAGTATTTAGAACTACCTTCTTCCACTACTCATTCCAAATTCCCTTTGCCCTCAGCAAGGACCTCAACTGGCCATGGTTCTTTGCGTGGCAGGGAAACCCAACCAGTCATTCTTGAAGAGTCTAGGTCATCAATATTCACGTAAGAGTTGGGTAACTGTAGTTTACTATTTACTTTAATCACAGGACATAGTATTTCTAAGAGAAGGCCTAAGGAATCTCCTGGGTTCTAGATATCTTCTCCTTTGCCTTCACTATGTAATACCAATCCAATTTCCCCTTGGTAATCAACATCACCACCACCACTAAATACAGTAACACCCTTCTTTCCATGTTGATCCGGAGGCATAAAGTATCCAAATGGCCAGGAGACATTCTTAACTTCCAGTTCAATGGAATCAGCTCTGTGTCCACAGGTGGGAGTATTCCTCCCTTTGGAACTAAAACCTGCCAATTTGAGAGAATCATAGTCAAAGCTACAGGAAGCAAAAATGTTGCAAATGGGTCCCTGGGAGTAATAGTGGTGGCCCCCCTCCCATTTCTACCCCTTGGTTCCTGGATCCATGAATCCTGGTTGTTGGAGAAACACCACCATGCATTGGACACTGATCTAGAGCATCAATAGCTTCCCAGAGAGCATTGCCCCAACCCTTCAAGCCGTTGCCATCTAGTAGTTCTGTAATTGGGTCTTTAGAAGGCCATCCAATTGTTCTATCAAGCCAGTTGCTTCAGGATGATGGGGAACATGACAAGAAGAGTGGACTCAATGAACCAGGGCTCACTGCTGCAATTCATTTGTTATGAAGCGAGTCCCTTGATCTGAGCCAGTACTGTGAGGGATACACTTTGGTGGTGGACAGGTAGACTACAAGTTCATGAATGGTAGTTTGGGCAGTAGTATTGTGTGCAGAGAAGACAAATTTATATCCTGAGTATGTGTCTATGCCAGTAAGAACAAAGTGCAGCCCTTTCCATGGTGGATATTGCCCTATTGTAATCAACCTGCCACCAAGTTGCAGGTTGTTCTTCCCAAACAATGACTGACGCCTTGGACAAAGTGTTGGTGTTTGCTACTAGTAGAATGAGCACTCTGCTGTGGCAGTAGCCAATTTGTCCTTGGGGAGTGAAAGTCTATATTGCTGAGCCCCTGAGTAACCTCCATCTCTGCTACCATAGCAACTTTGTTCATTATTCCATTGGTAATGACAGGAATGGCTGGGGAAAGAGGATGACTGATTTTCACAGAACCTATCATTTTATTCACTTTATTGTTAAAAATCTTCCTCTGCTAAGGTCACTCTTTGGTGAACATTCATATGAGACTAAAATATCTTCACTTTGGGGGCCCATTCAGAGAAGCCTATCCACATACTTTTTCCCTATCCCTCTTTGTCATTAATTTCCCAGTTAAGCTCTTTCCAAATCCCTGACTATCCAGCCAAGCCATTGGTCATAGCCTATGTATCAGTACACAGTGGCATATTTGGGCATTTATCTTTCCAAGCAAAATGAATAACCAGGTATACTGCTCAAAGTTCTACCCATTGGGAGAATTTTCCTTCACACTGTCTTTCAGGGAGGTCCCAGAAAGGGGTTGTAGTAACTGCATATCATGCAGAAACATTTTTACAGATGGATTTTTAAAGCATGAATTTTCTCTCCCTTAGTCAACTGATTATAAGGAACTCCTCAGGAGGTCATAGGTGCAGACTGGGAAAAGAATAATACTGTGACAGGAGTATAGACCAGAGACATTTAGGCCACTTCTTCATGTACCTTCCTTGTACTTTCAGATCCTACTTGAGCTCAATCTCACATATACCACTTCTATTTAAAATTGAGCACTGCATTCATGTCCAACTTTATGACTTTGTGGATTAGACAACACCTAGTTCATGATGGATTGCTCAGGTCACATGGTGACTTGATGGCGCATGGGGAGGCACTCAATCTCTACTCAAGTCCAGTAACAAGACCAAAGCTGATTTTTAAACAGAGAGTAGTAGTTGTCTGCAGAGGATAGCAGAGCTTTGCTCCAAAATTCTAAGGGTATGAACTAAGATTCACAAATATGGGCCTGTCAAAGACTCCCCACTGCATCTGTATCTGCCACTGACACTTCTGGCATCAGTGAAACAGCTGGATCATATGGTCCAAGTGGCAGAGTGGCTTTCACAGCAGCCTAAACCTGTTACAGAGCCTTCTTTGGTTCTGGGCTCCCTTCAAAGATAGCACCTTTTCATGTCACTTGATAAATATGCTGGTAGCAAATCCAAATGAGGCATATGCTGCTTGCAAAATCCAAAGAGGCCCATGAGGGCACTGTGCCTCTCTTTCAGTTGTTTTGGGGGATAGACATCATAACTTATCCTTCACTTTGGAGGAATTATCTTGATGTGCCCCACATCACTGGACCCCTAGAAATTTCAGAGGTGGAAGGTACTTAAATTTTTGCCTGTTGTCCTCCACCCTCTAGTCTTAACAATAAGTCTAGATATTGCCTTCTTATTTGATTCAAATCATCATAATGTCATCATTTTAATGGACCAGTATGACATTTTGTGTACGGGAAAGGCAATCAAGGTCCCTGTAGATTAAATTATGACATAGTGCTGTAGAGTTTATATAACATTGAGGGAGGGTTGAGAAAGTGTATTGTGCCCTTGCCAGTTGAAGACAAACTGCTTCTGGTGGTCCTTAAACCTGGAGTTGAACAAACTAACTAAATAAAAAGTATTGACTGGCTCTATAGCTGAATACCAGGTACTGGGAGAAGTATTAATTTTTCCAAGCAATGAAACCATATCTGGAAAAGCAACTCTACTTGAAGTCATCAACTGGTTAAGTATATGAGAATCCACTGTCATTTTACAAGATCCATATGTTGTCTGCACAGGCCAGCTAGGTAAGTTAAATGGAAATGTGATGGGAATGATCATCCCTGCATCTTTCAAGTCATTCCTTGATGGTGGCACTAATCTCTCAATCCCTACAGGAATGCGGTATTGCTTTTGGTTTACTATTTTCCTAGGCAGAGGTAGTTCTAATGGCTTCCACGTGGCTTTTCAACCATAATACAACTTATTTCACATTTCAGGGATCCAATATGGGAACTCTGCCACTTACTGAGTATTTATATTCCAATTATACATTCTGGGACTGAGAAAAGCATTATAGGATGGGTTTGAGGACTTACTGAATCCATCACGATATGGACCCAAGCTAAGATTCCATTAAGAACTTGACCTCCATATACCCCCACTCTGACTGATGGGCCTGCAAGACTTCCTGGTTCTTGTAGAATTGATGTCGATTCAGAGCCAGCATCCAGTAATCTCCATAAAGTATGATTATTTCCTTTCCCCCAGTTAATAGTCACTCCTGTACCAGACTGCAGATCCCTTTGGGGAAAGCTAGTAGAAAGAGTAACAGTGGGATACGAAGAGATTTTCATTCATAAAGGGTCCTAGTCTCCCCTTCGTTCTAGGGTTGTGGGTTTGTAAACTGGCTCAAGTCTGAGAATGGATTGAGGGGTCATGAGCCTTTGTTCTAGCAATTTGAGGTAGACTAGTGTTCAACTGCTCTGGAATCCATCTGCTTCTACAGATCAGGTAAATATTTAGTAGGCTTCCCATCTATTTCACTCGTACAGACACCCTTCCCAAGTAACTAATGCCATCAAACCATGAGTCAGACGATTCTGATTATTACGTTGACTGCTGTCCACTATGGTAACACAGCCTTGTATTGATTAAGTGTTGTAAATTGGCCCCTGCCACTACAGGACCCAGTCAGCCGCATTGTAGTGAGGTGTTTTCATTCCTTTAGGATAGTTCCTGCTTACACACATGAGTTACATAAGATAGCAACCAGAGCAATCTTCAAAGATGCTGGGTCTCCCTTCAAAAATGTGTTCTTCACTGTTTCGGTAAAGGGTATGTCCTCAGGTCACTCCATATATTGGTCTATTCTCACACATTCTAACATGCCAAATTCCCTAAGCCTTTGGATACCTTCTTCCACAGTAAATCTGGTACTTCAACTTGACTTATTGTAGGCCACCATGCAACCTCTCAAGCTAAAATATTGAACGAAGAATCTGTGCTTATCAATAAATGCACACTAATTCAACCTTTTGTTCCTTACATCATTATTCCACACATATTATGCATGTTTCTGTATATGTTGGAAAACTCTAGAAGTTCTTTAGGAGTATAATATACCTCTTAGATTATCATCTGCATTTCATCCTTTGGGACTCATTGGGACTGAAGTATAACTATCTGACTAGAGGCAAGAACATACAGTGAGGGTACTTTCTGAGAGCTCTTAGCAGTATTCTGTAAGGCATCTGTCCAAGACAATGCTCCAGATACAGCTCCAGGGACCATATCAGCAGACACAGTTAAATTTATCTCCTCTAGTGTGGGTAGAGGGGACAATGGTTTTACTGATAAAGAATTAATCTTATAATGGGAGGGGGGATGCTAGTGATTAAAGTTGCTATTTAGAGTTTAAGAGCTCTATGGCCCCATTTTCCTGATTATTTGCCATATGCCCCCATACCAAGTTTCAGGTCTAATTTCTTCCAATCAATGTCCTCACTTTAACATCAGATAGAATTCTAGGTTGAAAATTCAGTTGGCATTGTAATTTAGTCCCCTTTATGATAAAATTCTGAGTTTAACATTCAGCAGTGTCAGTTCTGGCATTAGAGGAGACAAGGCTTTCTGGTAATGTATAAGTGGAACCTTTAAGGTCTTTTATATGCCCTGAGCAATGTCTTCAGAACCGTGAGCTCATTTCTTTCTTTTACTAGTTTGTCTATTTTAAGTGGTACCAACCAATCAACTTCCTTATACTTCTCATGCTGACAAAATCGCAGAAAGATAGCAAACAAAAGATTATTCAAGACCTCATTTCTCACCAACACTTCATCTATTGGTACTACTTTAGGCAGTTACATTTCCACTTCACACCTTGGATTAACAGCAACCTGTTTAATAACAGTGGCAGATTA
This sequence comes from Echinops telfairi, assembly GCF_000313985.2. Classification (NCBI taxonomy): domain Eukaryota; kingdom Metazoa; phylum Chordata; class Mammalia; order Afrosoricida; family Tenrecidae; genus Echinops; species Echinops telfairi. The sequence continues at coordinate 3,120,955 of NW_022111362.1, forward strand.
TCTGTATTAACAATGGCAGAGTTCTCAGTATCTTGAGATCTAATTAGACTTGAGAACCAATTTAGAAAACTCATTCTTACAATTTTCTTTCTCTAGAACCATTCTCAGTACCCAATGTGTTAAGCTGTGTTCTTGAAAGAAGCAAAAACAGTGATGCTCATGTGTTGCTGTTGTTGTTGTTGTTAGGTGCCATTGAGTCGACTCTGACCCACAGGGGTTGTAAGCACCACAGAGTGAAATGCTGCCTGGCCCTACACCTTCCTCACAATTGTTCCTGTGCCTGAGCCCATAGGCACAGCCACATAGGATGCAGCCACTATATCAGTCCATCTCAATTTGCTGTCCCTCCACTTTACCAAACGTGATGTCCTTCTCCAGGGACTGGTCTCTCCTGACAACATGTCCAAATTACGTAAGACAAAGTCTTGCCATCCTTGTCTCTGAGGACACTCTGCACTCATTGCAGTTTGAACGTCTTCCTTCAGCACCATTGGTTGCTCATATGCTGCCTCCTGAAATGATGGGCTCTTGACTAGTTCTTTTTGGTACATGCTCATATAAATATAGCTTTATATCAAGAAAGTGGGCAACATAACTGTAGAAGTGGTTAAGTTCTATCTAGTTCAGGCCTGTGGGTCAGATGTTAAGCTGGAGATTGTTCCTAACTTACATAGCTGCCAGGGCCCAGGAAGCAGGAAGACCACAGGCTGGTGGAGGCAGAGGTAGATGAATCTAAGGTGAGCAAGTGAGCCCGTGGCTGCACAGTTTAATGAATCCAAGATGGGCAAGTAATATGGTGGGCCACTGATAGCTTCCAAGATTGGCAGGTCAATGAGCCAGATGCAAGATTTACTGCTGAAGCAGGGCCAAGGACTTTGGCTTCAGGCCAAGGGTCCCTATCAACAGTGTTAAAGAGTGGGTGGGTAGACCTTAGGAGATGTTGTTGTGCAGGATAGATGAAATGAAGGGCGGTGAACTGTAGAGTCAGAGATATTAATGAGAGAGTCATTCAAGTGCCCAAAGCACTAGATCAACAGTGTGTAGCCACAGGGAGAGATGTGTTAGAGCAGTGGTTCTCTCCCTTCCTAATGCTGCGGTCCTTTAATACAATTCCTCATGTTGTGGTGGCGCCCCCAACCATAAAGTTATTTTTGTTGCTACTTCATAACTGTAATTTTGCTACTGTTATGAATCAGGTGGCCCCTGTGAAAGGGTCATTCGGCCCCCAAAGGGGTAGCGACCCACAGGTTGAGAACTGCTGTTAGA
>NW_022111362.1:3123631-3138269 GCF_000313985.2 Echinops telfairi
AGCCTTGCCAGCTGAAGCAGGGAACTGGCTAAGACAGCTGCACCCTGGTGCGACCATCACAAAGCAAGAGACCCAATAACTAGAAAGCCGAGGCTCATCAAGCCATTTATCCGTCTGCCCTTCAATTAACACCACATGTGTTTATTGGCCAGGTTGGCACAATAAACTACCTCACCTGGTGAATAAAGGAGTGCGGGGAAGGGTGAAGGGACCGGCAACTCTGACTAATGGCAATGCTGTTGTGAGTTGTCTACTGTCAATTTGGTTCTAGGACACAAAACGAAGCACTGCTACAATTACTACTGTCCAGAGTTAGTGGTGTGGGGCAGTAGTGTTCTGGACCCAGGTCTTATTCTCAGGCCTGTGGTAGCGATACCAGGAGGGTAAGGGGCTGCCCCCTGCTTCCTTTGGTCTGACCTTTTGCCTTGTGTGGGCCACCCTGACCTGAGCTAAAGAGGAAGGAGCCCTGTGTTTCCCCCCAGCCTGTTCCTTTGCAGCAGGCATGTGACATATTGTGGTGTGATGTTTTTCTCTCATTGTATAAGATGTGACTCAGAGGGGCATGCTGGGGAAACGAGTCTCTGGGATTTGTCCATCTCATTGCTCCTGCGTTTTATGAATTTTTCTGAATCAGACTTTATATCTGGTTCTGCCATTCACCAGCCTTTTTTATACCCCAAACAGCCACACACTGCCAACTTGCTGAAGCGCGCTAAAGATTGCTATTTGGCTCCAGGGACCCTCGCAACAGAAGGGAGAAGACAGAAAAAGGGACAATCAAAAGAACCTTCTCCTTGTGTAATCTGGGCAGCTTCCAGGGAGAGCAACGTCTTTCCACCGTGGATCGTCCCTTCCCTCCCAGGCTGTTTTCACAGGAAGCAAATCCTGGAGCATGTTCAATGTGCCCCTCAAGGCAGCACAATAAAGCCCTTGATGCCCCTGAGCCACACTTCCTGCAGTCATCCGGAGCGCTGCCCCGGCCCCTTCTGGAGCGGACACGGCACGGGGTGGCTGCGGGGCGGGCGGGCGGGAACGGGCCATCTCCGAGGATGGGGGGTGGGGGTGGGGGGGAGTCTGCAGGGTGTTCCCCAGCCACGAGAAGGAAGCCCATTAGCCAAATAATAGGTTTCGATCGACTGTTTTGCCAAGGTACCCGGCATTTATCTGGCTCCCCGATTGGGGGCGGGGAGTGGGGAGGGAGGCGGAGTGCATCCAATTACGGCTGCTCCGTCTGTCCGTCCCTAGCGGGAGGGCGTCACCATGGCGGGAGGGGCTCCGGCGTGGGCCTCCCGTGCTCAGAGCCCCCACCGAGGTGGGCCCAGCACGGCAGAGGGTCGGTGGGCCTCAGTGGGTGCCCTCTCAGGGAGCTCAGCGGCCTCATTGTTTACTGCGGGGTCTGGGCTCGCCACCCCTTCCTCCCCTCCCCTCCCCTCCTCCCTCTTTTCTTCCAGCTCGCTCTTTCCTGGCTCCTTTCCTCCCTCCTCCCCAAGCACGGAGAGCCAGTCTGCGGAGGCCAATGAGTCATGAATAAACAAACAGCGTGGGGGAAGCTGTCACCGAGCCCTGACTTCCTGGTCTCCCGCGGGCGCTTGGGCCCTGGCGCTTAGCGCCTTCCCGGACAGACGGAGGCAGAAGCCGGAGGGCCGGCGGCGGCCAGCGTTGCTTGCTGGTGGGGTGGCCAGGACCCTGTCCCCCCAGCCTTCACCGACGTGGCACCATGGCTGGAATGTAGCGCCATGTCTCCCATCCAGGCTGAATCGGATTCCCAGGGGCTTGACGCAAGCCAGCCAGACACTGAGTGTGACTGTGCTGCACGTGGTTGACGCTGCTGGGAATGCATGTATGTGCGTCTACTGCGGGCTGGAGGCGTGGCTACTCCTGTGTGTGTGCTGAGACACAAGAACATTGTAAGGGCGTGCATGGATGGGATGTGTGTGTGTGTGCACACGGCGTATGTCTGGGCTGGCAGCGCCAGTGTGTGTGTGTGTGTGTGTGTGTGTGTGTGTGTGTGTGTGTGTGTGATGTGACCATTTCCCTGCTTTGAATTTCCTTCTGCCAGTTTAAGGCATGAAACTAGCTTTGTGCTTAGTTCTTCTTTGCTGGGCCCCAATTCTTCTCCCTGTGTGATTGTGGGGGTCATTTGGGGGCCATCTTTTGCCATTAGGCCCCAGAGCTAAAGCAGACCTCTGGGGCCTGGCTTGTTGGGCCTCCAAGCCCACCCAGCTGTGGCCACACACAGGCTGACAGCTGACTCCTTCCTGGCAGAGCTGAGAGAATCTGACCAGGGCCCAGGCTGGGTGCGCCCCAGCACAGAGAGGGTATTCTGCCCTGGTGTGGCGAGCACTTCGTTACTCCCGAGGCTCAGGAGAAGGAGAGGCCCTGGGCCAAAGCCAATGCTCTGGGCTTCTTGACACACCGACAGAACTTCACCACAGGACCAGAGCTAGGGGTGAGAGTCATTTCTTCCTGATTCTCTGGCAACTACACGCTCTCATATGGGTCAGTACTCCCCAGAAGGATGGTGAGCCAGAGCAGAGGCTGTGGTTGAAGCTCTGCACACGCTCCAGCTCCTCCACAGCACGCTGGGCGTAAGGAATGCTAATCTCTGATGGGCAGCCCCTCCCTCTCTGTAGGGATGTGCTCTGCACACCCATCATTTCACTCTGGACAGCCTTACACACCTGAGCCCTATCCTGAACCCTGCTCTTAACTGGCCTAGAACACTGCCTCCTCCTCAGAGGTTGGCCTCAGCTCCCTGTTGGAGCTTTGCAGGCAGGGGCAGGTCTACCTGAAGAAGGATGTGGGTGTACTGTCTTCCCCCTACCCTCCTTATTATCAAACACTGCTGTAGCCCCCTGCCGCTACCTACTTACTGGGTTTGGTGTCCTGACACCAAAATCACGGGGTTGGATCCAGACTTGATAGGGAGTCAGGCTCTGAGAGTGGAGGCCAGCCTTGGGACTCAACTCACAGAAGACTGGGGTGAGTATTGGTTGGGAGGCAAATGTTGGTTCAAGGTCTGGCTCTATCATGTGCTGAAGCCATTTAGCCTTTCTGATGCCCTCTTTCATGGCCTTTAAATGTCCATGCTGACACCAACTTTGCAGGGTGCTTGGAAAATTTGAAGTTAAAGAAAGAACCCGAAGAGCTTTGAGCATAGGGCTTGACATGGAATTGGGGCTCAGGAAAAGCAAAGTCACTCTCCGCTCCCTTCTCCCTTGTCTTGCCTGGACTTTGATATTCAGGTCCCAGAAGTTTGCCTGCCTAACCTTTTGCTCCTAATTGGAGGCAGTGCTAGGTACCAAGACCTTGCAGGAAATTAAGGATTCAGAAGATGTCCATTAGAGAACTTGGGGGGGGGGGTGTCTCTGAGTCCCAAGGCAATGTGGGAGCTGGACTCAGCCCTTAAAGCCAAATGGGACCCATCATCTTTTTCTAGGGCTTTCTCTGTGCGGAAGTATTTCCACCACTTGAGTCAGACCTAGACTGAACCTGGGCTTGCCTTGACTTGGTGACAAGTTTTGTTTACTCTGCATGGGATTAAAAAACAAACCAGTACTCCAGGATGAAGCCATTTCATCTTAAAATGTAGGTTTTCAATCTTCCTGGAATAACCTGGGGATTTGGCCCCTCTGGATTGATATCCCTGTGACCCCTCTGGGCTAGAGCTGAGCAGCCCAAGCCACTCTCCAGTCTCCATCCGTCCTCCTTGGCCCCAGCGCTCAAACTTTAGTAGGAGCCATGGTGACATTGTGGCTAAGTGCTTGCCTGCTAACAGACAGGTTATTGGCTTGAACCCATTAGGTGCTCTGTGGGAGAAAGACATGGGCCTGATGTTACCTCCTCCTCATTGAGGCCTTCAAAAGGTCACTGGTTCAGGTCACGTTCTCCATCCCAGTTTATTTGTCAGTAGCTCTTAACTGAGTGAGTGATTCTCTCTTTAAAGTCTGCCTCCCCTCCTCAGCTGTAAGCTTTCTGAGGGCAGGGGTCATGCCTGTTTTAATTCTTTTGTGTCTCTGCTACTTACTCAGTTCAGGGTCTGGAAACTCAAAAACACTTGGAAAATATTTTTGAAGTAAATGATACATTTAAAGTACTTGGTATTGTTCAATATGAATTCTAGAGGCCATGTAAACTGCTCCCACTTCAGGGCAGTGGGCAATTATGCTGCTGGAAAATTCTGTACTGGCCTTTCTAAGGTGACCAGATTTTAACATTGGTAAAGTGGGACACCATTGATAAAACTCATATCTTGGAGAAATAGTCACATGGCAGCCGAAAACCGTATACCCTAGCTTGTCGTGCATTCTTTCCAAAAATTGGGACTTTTTTAAAACGCCGTTGGACATGGGAAAAATTGTTAAAAATCGGGACTGTCTCACCAAAAGTGGGACGTCTGGTCACCTTACTTTACACCCCTGTTAGGCCTCGATGCAAGGAAGGGAGTGGGAGAACCTTGCAAGGTATGCACATATGAGCCCTTGATGTTGGTCATTATCTGTAATAAAACCCTACATGCCGGGGCCTCCCATTAGTGAACCCAAGCTTATTGATTATCTTGGCTTGGAAACGGGGACTTGGCTGCGCCCAAGCCTCACACTTTCTTAGGAGGACGTGTGTTCAACTGCCACTGTAATTAGCCTGCTTTCTGAGCTCACTGCCCACATCTTCCTAGACCATGTCTGCTTCTTGAATCTCCTTCTCACCACAAGTTTGATGCTTGTGAAACTTTATCAAGATGCCCCAGCTTGGATCTTCAATTTTACTTCTCAGTTTCTCCATTTGTCAAATGGGGATGAGAAGCTTATGAGAGGCATTGTTTGTGGGAACTCTAACAGGAGAACCACCCCCATATGTTTTCCTAACAGAACGCAGAATGCTTTCTTGGGAAGAACTGGAGGGGACTGTGTGCCGGGGAAATGAGCGACCCACACACCAGTGTCCAGAGCACTGCAGTGTGCAGAGTGAGCATGCAGCTTCGGGGTAACATTGTTAGGAATACAATGGCAACAGTGCCCCGTGTCCTGGGGCAGACAGTTGACTGACATGGGGGTCTGCTGAGTGCTTGGAATTGGCCTGCTCATTAGGCCCATGGCTCATTTGAATCTTCAAATTAGTCATAATGTCCTGAGCATCAGGGCTAGTAGCCACAGAAACCCTAAGCTCTGGACCCTGTGCAGCCTTGCCTGAATGGCCTGAAGGCCTGGCACACTTGTGATGGAACATACCTCACACATGCACATATGCACAGATGCACACTTATGTGCATGCATGTACACACGCATGCAGGTATACAGTGCTCTAGACTGACCCCACATGCATGAGCCCAAGTGTTTCCTGCCATTATATAAAATATGTGCCTTTATATAGAATAATTTCCAGTAATTATAATCTATTTAGGTCCCTTTGCCTACTACCACCATTTAAAAAACCACCACTACCACCACCACCACCACCACCAACCCGTTTTTTTTATTGTAAATTGGGTGAAGATTTATAGATCAGATCAGTTTTCTAGTCATTAATCCAGACACATTTTGTTTCATGTCATTGGTTGCAGTCTCCATAAGGTAGCATCACTTATTCCACTTTCTCCCTATCTTGCCTGTTCCATTCCTCCTTCTTTCTAATCCTCCTGAGCTCTGTCCTGGGGTAAATGGCATCCTTTTGATCGCCATCGTTGATAATTTTAAGATGTGTATACTTATGTTATTGGTGGTGGCGGTGCCCTTGAGACAATTCTAACTCTCAGTGAAACACTGCCCAGTCCTGCACCATCCTCATGATTGTTCGTATGTTTGACCTCATTGTTGTAGTCACTACGGCAATCCGTCTTGTGGAGGGTCTTCTTTCTTGCTGCCCCTCTGCTTTACCAAGCCTGCTGTCCTTCTCCAGGGTCGGGTCTCTTCCGACCTTCCGACCTTGAAAACCTGTTCAAAGTACATGAGATGAAGTCTTCTCATCCTTGCCTCTAAGGAGTATTCTGACTCTACTTCTTCCAAGACACATTTGTTTGTTCTCTGGGTGCCCTTTGGTACTTGGGTGTTGCACAAGCAACCAAGTATGATAAACTGACAGACAAGTAGTGAGTTCTCCTTAGTCTTAGGAGTTTCATCAGTCTGTCCAACCAGTAAGCCTGGTCTTTTTGTGATTGTGAGTTTTGCTCCATACTTTTCACCCTCCATTAAGGACCTTCTAATGTAATCTTTTTCAGAGCACTTGGTAGTGACAGATGGGCACCATTTAGTTCTTCTGGTTTCAGGTCACACAACCATCATTCTACAGACTGAAGCCAGAGAAGAGAGCTGGTTTGCCCAGGCCCCGCAGGACAGTGGCAGAGCTGGGAGCAGCAACAATATGACACCAGGACGTCCTTCCCTCTCTATGTATGGAGCTGCCCAGGTAGGTTCAGCTGTCATGCCAGGGCATGTGATTATCTGAAGTTTTCTTTGGCCCGTTGCGCCGATGAGGAAAACTGATTTGGTCTGGATGTTGTTCAGAGGGCTCTCACGTCCCAGACCACACGGAACTGAGACTCCAAGGCCCTGACTAGAGCTTGGGCTGGAGCTTTGCTTCACACCGCTGAGAATGCCAGGTCTGCAGCTGCTCTACCAAGAGAAAAGCTCATTCAGACTGTAACTTTAAAAAAAAAGAAGAAGAAAACCTTTATAAACAGGATTTCGTGCAGAGGCCTGGGGCAGTCTCTTCCAGTGGCCACCCACTTGGGGCTGCCTGCCCTGCGTGCTCAGCTCACTGTAGCAGGCTGGCCAGGAGCCCTGGCTGGGCACCCCTCCTCCTGCCCTTCTCTAACCTTGCTGACAGAGGCTCCCTCCTGGCCTCTCACCTCCCCAGCCCTCTCCACCCTCCTGCTGGCAGACTGTGGTAACAAAATACCTGTTGTGTGTGATGGGCTGGGAGGGGCCACGGGCTCCACTGAGTGCTGGGCAGGCTCCTGCTGCTCCTGCTGCTGCTGCTGCCTGCTGCTGCGTCACAGTTCTATGCCAGGCTCTGGGGATAGAAAGCCTCAGGTGACTGACCAGGCAGCACTGAGCCCAAGACCTTGGAGATGACCTCAGGCAAGCCTTTCCTTCCACTGGTGGGAAAGCTGAGGTTTCCTGCTTTCCTAAGACTGGGCAGTGTCCCCCTTCCACCGTCTGTGGCCCCCAGGCTTCTAATGTGGCTCCCAGGCTTCTAATTGTCCTCCTCCCTTGAATGACCTGGTGTGTCCGTGTGTCATATGTGTGGGCACACATGCTCATGTAAGTGTCGGTGTCTACATGCCCCTGTGCATTCCAGGTGCAACCATTAGGGAGTGTGTGTTTGTGTCAGTGTATGTGTGTTTGCTTTTCTAGGGCTTCTCCACCCTTGAACTTTCTTCCAGAGGTATCCATAAGCCTGTCTGCCATGGCCCCACCCACCTCACCTGTCTCTAAGAGCTTACCACAGCAGCAGGCTTCTGTACCAGCCTGGAGAAATCCAACCAGGGCCAGTCAGCGGCTGTGACAAGAAGCTCAGTACCTGGGAATTCATTTCCCACAACCTCAGGTAGGGTGTCTTTATGCGCCTTGCCCTGTGCTGTGGGAGTTGTCAGTGGGGACCCGTTTAGAACTCAGGAGTGAATTCTAAAGAGAACAAGGGCTCGGAAGCCAGGCTGCCGAGCTGGAATCCTGGCTTTCCATTTTCTGCTTGTGCGACCTGGGCAAGTTCCCATTCCTGGAGCTTCCATTTTTTTAATCTGTAAAATGAGAATAATAATAACCCTGCTTCATAGAGTTGTTATGGGTTAAGTTAATTTATACATGTAAAGGTTTTAGAATAATTTGTCCTCAATAAATATTTGCTACTATATTAGGACTGTAATAATTATTGTTCTCATTTCAGTTGTTTTCATGCTTCTTGACCGCCAGAGAGCCTGCTGGGGATGCAAAGCCCGACCCCTGGGTCACTGACAAGCAGGCAACAAGGGGTGGGGTTGCTCTCTGGGAGACTCGCTCATCTGGGCTGTGTGCCCGGGTGGTGCCACCCTCAACAATAGTTCCTAATCGAGCTCTGTGCACACTGCCTCTTGGGCCAATGCGCGATAGCTAGGCCAGGAGGCAGGGCCAGGAGTGGCTTGTGGATGGAGCTGCTCCTCCCTCTCTGATCACCTCCAGAGGCCTTGGCTTGCCTCGGGCCTCCTCCTGCTGCTGCTGCTGCTGCTGCTGCGTGCTCCATCTAGTGCTCAAAGCACCATCTGGGCCTGAGGGCTCAGTGAGAAGGCCCGTCAGCCATCTGTCTGCCTGGTGATGGCTGCTTCCAAAAGGCCACGGGGCCTCGGCAGAGCTGGGGCACTAGGAGGAGGGCTGCAGGAGGAGACCTCCGTGGCCAGTTCTCTGGCCAGTGCAGCCTGTCATGGGACATGTGAAGCCATGTGGGTATGTTTCCCAAGCCATGCTCCTTATACACATGACATATGGGCCCGGGGGTCAGGAAATGGACCTCTTATACCAACATGTGACCTTGGACAAGTTGCAGCACCACCCAGCCTCAAGCTTTCATCTGTGCAATGGGTAGCTTGACCCTGGTGGCCCAGATCTCCATCTAGTTAAGGCTGCCTCTAGGCCAGGGATCTGTTTGGTTAACCCCGGGGGGCTGAGGACAGTCTCATGACTCTGACCTTCTGGAGTTGCACAAGGCCAAAGAGCAGGTAAAGGTCAGAGTATATAGCTATGATTCTTCCTCATCCCCAACTCTGGCTCCTTGCTTATTCTCAAGGGTCCCAGGTGACAAGACCCTGAGAGACCTTCTCCTAAGAGAGATGGAGACAGGAGGGGGCTGAGGAGTCAGCTTCATAGGCAAATGGTTTGTTTGCTCATTTGTCCATTTCTTCTCTGACTCACAGCTTCCAGAGTGTCCACCTGCAGACTGGGGATTGGAGGCGGAGTGCAGCAGTCAGGATGGGAGATACACCCACGATCTATCACATACAACACACCATCAGCTCTAGGACAGGAGGACCTCTCTGGGAATTCAAACCAGTCTAGGAAGCCAGACATGTTTCTGGGTAGATGTGATGACTGACCGAGAGCTGAAGGAAGAGTGGGCATGGTCAGCGTGTGCGGTGCTGAGGAAGGAGGCTCTTGACAGTCTGAATTCCATCTGTTTTGTGGAGACCATGTGTCAGACACTGGGCTGAAGGTGCCTAGGCAGCCCCTTAATCTATCCTCTGAGCAAGCCAAAGACCATCCCCATTTTGCAGATGAAGGAACCAAGGTTAGAGGGCTAATTTGAAGTGAGTGGAGGTTAGTGATTCCAAGCCAAGCAGTTGAGATTCTGAGCCTGTCCTCTTACCCATGGCTTACACTGCTTTCCCTCATGCTAAACTTCCTTTAGCTGCATTCAGCGTATGAATACACCCCCTGGGGCAGGGGGGGGTGGGCAAGGTCATGGGGATGGAGCCCTGGTCTGCATGGAGTCAGGGTGAAAGGACAAGTGTCTTCTCAATAACCAGCCAGAAAACACATCAGCCCCCTTCCCTTTAGGCCTTGCTGTGACTCAAAGGAAAGGTGAACTCATTGTTTCCTTGTCTCAATCAGCATCACAGCGAAGCCAACTGGTAGCTTGATCTAAAGGAGATTCCGGCTTCAAACAGACCCGGGCTCTATTAACAACACTCTAGCCTTGTGGTCTTTCTTGGTCAGAAGATCCTGCAACCCTTGGAGCTTCAGCTTCTCTGTGTGTGAAGTGGTGGTGCTATGGACTGCCTGCCTCTCAGCAGGGCTGCTAGGAGGAGCAAGTGATCTTGATCTGAGTGATGTCAATGGACCTATTATTTCTTCCTTTCCTTTGGCAGGCTCTTAAGGAGGCTTCTGGTCTATTGGGCTAGCTAGAGGAACAAGCCCAGGGGTACATTGAGCGGGGGCAGGGGGTGGGTACATTGAGCAGGGGTGGGGGGTGGGGAGGTATGCATGGCTTAATTCTGGTCCTGATTACCCAGTGATACTTACTTAGAGGGCTTTCCTGTTCTGAGACACCCACCCCAGGCCATGAACTGTCCCATCACAGGTCCAGAGTGGCCCCACTGGGAAGAATGTGAGGTGAGCTTCTGTGGGCAGGGGTCACTCTGGGTCACTCAGCCAGCAGGGCTGTGCGGACTATCAACCGGAGTCCAGATCCTTCCCACTCCTCCAGGGCCTGGAGTCAGAGCAGGTGGCAGGGAGGGCATAGGGCATGGACCCAGAGCCCTCCTGCTCTGGCCTCACCTTCAATGACTCATGTGATGTGGAGAGAGCTCCTGTCCCCCGAGTGCCTCTGCTTGCTAGTCTGTGAAGTGGGGAAAAGGGCAGCACCTCCCTCGTAGTCGGTGGTGGTTAGGGAACATTGACCTCAAGGCCCTGGGTGGTGCAAATGGCTAGTGTGCTCAAGCCTAAAGGGAAAGTTGAGGGTCCAGTCCACCCAGAAGCACCTTGGAAGGAAGCTCTGGCAACTTGCTTTTTAAAAAAGGAACTCCACGGAGTAGTCTGAGACACACGGGGTTGTCTGAACTGGAATTGATTCAAAGACAACTGCTTTTATACATTAAAATAGCACAAGGCCTGGCGACAATGCAGACTGAATAAACGTGAGCTGTTAGTATCTTTCAATTATGCTTTTTTGGATGCAATTAAAGTCCTCAGGACAGATCCATCAATCTTTGCTGCTACTCTCTGCAGAAAATTAGCTGATGAACGTGTCCCCGAGACTTCCAATATCTGAGTAGTGTTTCCTCCTCTTCATTTTGTGAGCCATTCTTTCTTTGCTGAGTTGTTTCCAGAGCTAATGGATGCAGGAGGCCGGGGACCAAGAGCTGTTCCTAACAAAGCAGAACCGTGCGATCTTCAGAGGCAATGCATGCTGGATCACCAGGGAGCTATACAAGCCGCCTGGAGGGCTACCTGGTGGGTGCCTCCCAGATGGCAGGAGTGTTTTTGGAGTGCTCCCTACATTCTGGGTGCTATGCAAAAAGCATCCGATCTTTCTCATTTAGCCCTCAATGTAGCTGTGAGATGACCTAAAAGCCAAACTCACTGCCATCGCGTCAATGCTGAGTCATAGGGACCCCTCTGTGGATTTCTGAGAACGTAACTGTTCATGGGAGTAGAAAGCCCAGTCTTTCTCCCGAAGAGCAGCAGGTGGTTTCGAACTGCTGACAATGCGATTGCAGCCCAACTTGTAACCATTCCACCACCAGGTGTAATGAGATAGGTAGTTTCTATGGCCACTTGATGGATGAGTCAATTGATAGAGCCAAGCTGGGATTGAAACTACTTTGCCTGACCCCACAGAGGTCCATGGTGCTGTTCACTGGGAGCTGTGGAGCCTCTGTGCTAAGGTTGGAGATATCCTGAGCAATGAGGCCACTGCATTATCTGCAACCCAGAAGCTGCCAGGGATCCTCTTTCCTCAACCTGGCCTTTCAGGGTTCGCATTGACACTGTGGTGACACTGCTTCTGAGTCCTGCAAGAACAGTGGGTGGGGAGAGGCCGGTTTTTGATATCGCTGACTGTAACAGGGTTGGGTTGCACTTGGTTTCCTAGGGTGGGGGCACTAGGTCACACAGCCAGTTAGGAATGAGAGTGTCAATGTTGGTTTACTATGGACATGAATATCACCATGCTTAGTCCGTGGGTACAATTGGCCAAATGCCTTGGTTTCTTTCTCTAGGATGAATTCACTGGAAGGAGTTGTGCAAAGGTTTGTGCAGGACTGTCTCACGGAGAGTCCTGGTCATACTTATATGCTCCAGTGTGGCTCCAAGGTATAGTGCTTGAGACACTGATCCCTTCCTTTCCTAGCTTCTCCATGGGACTGGCATTCGCTCTCAATCTCAAGCACGCGGGCAGGGCATTTACCAACCCTAGAGCCAGGGAAGACCTTCAGTGGGTGCTTCATCCACACAATTATGGTTTAGACCTGACTGGTTGGCTCTCCCCCATCCCAGTTTCTGTGGTGCCCTGAGTCACCCTTGACCCCTGTCTTCTATTTATCCACCTACTGCCAACTATTAACTCTACCTAGACCTTGAGCTTCTCCCTCTCCTCATCTCCATTGCCACCAGCTCAGTTAAACCACCAACTTCTTGCTCTTGTTTTACTAAACTGACGTCTGATTTGGCCTCAGTGCTACTATTCTATGCCCCTATGATCCCTTTTCTGCTTGGTTGTCAGAAGGAGCTTTAAACACAAAATTAGAACTTGGCATTCTTATGTTTCTGTACTCTAGACCTGGTGGGGAGACCTTGGGACCTGGCCCTGTGTGGTAGTTATATAATTGTCAATTTGAGGATTAAGAGTGTAGGGGTGGGGTCTAGGCTGTCAATCAAGATATGGCCAATGAGATCTCTGTGTGGGCATGGCCTTCCTCTAAGGATTCTGGGAAATGCTGATTTTCCACCTTGGAGGTGGGAGATTCTCTGTTCACACCCTGGGAGACATAGCAGCTGACAAGAAACATGGACCCACCCTGAGACAGAGATCCCTGCCAGCGCCAAGATGTTTCCAATGCAACTGGATCCAAAGACTTTCTACCCACTGGCCTGTGATCTTCTACATTCTGTGTCATTGCATGTGTTTCTTGAGTCTGAGGAAGACTTTATAGATTGGTATAGGGCATATGGGCTAATATCGGACTTATGGACTTGATCTGGACTGGGCTCGGATGTTTTCTCAATGTTCAATTGCTCTTGTATATTAATCTCTTTCTTATACACATATGTGTGTCCATGGATTTGTTTCTCTAGTCTACCCAGATTAACACACCTGTCCACCTCCTGCTTCCTTTATCCCTAATCCCTGGTTGCTTTATATTCTGACCTCTCTATTCTCATCTCTCCTCCCTGGTACCCCAGTATTTACCACCTCCGGACCTTTGCTTGGTGTCTCCTGTTTTTGGAGATTCTCTTTCTTAGGCCAGCTCCTTTTTGTTTAAATGGAATGACATCCCCTAATTGGGCCTTCCTTGACTAGGTGGTTTAGCTGGTCTCTCCCCAGCCCTGGCTTGATTCACGCTCTGCCCTACTACCCTGTTTGATTTTATTTTTGGTCCTCTCCCCTGTAGAGACATTTTCTGTTTTGTCTAGTCCAGTGGTTCCCAACGTTCCTAGTGCCATGGCCCTTTAATACAGTTCCTCGTGTTGTGGTGACCCCCTCAACCATAACATTATTTTTGTTGCTCTTCATCACTGTAATTTTGCTACTGTTAAGAATCAGGGGACACCTGTGAAAGGGTCACGACCCCCAGGTTGAGACCCTCAGGTCTAGTCCATATCGCCAAGCCCGGCTGGAGCTAACCCCGAGATGTCCATGAAAGACCTGGTGAATAGACTCCCTGGTGCCGTGGGCTTCCAGCTGGCAGGGATGTTGGCATTGTGAATCCTGAAGAATAGTGTGCACCCTCAGAAGCCTCTGGTGAACTGCAGCTTGCACCCCTCTTGGGGACAGGTGCTCATTTCCCCCATGGAAGCGCTCTCCCTTTCTGGAGGGAACGATTGGACATTGTTCTTACTCTGACCTGCAATCAGCTTTGGCAGGCCATCGCTGCTCTCAGCTCAGCTCCCGAGCCTGAGCCTGTCATCTCAGCGGAAGGAGCTTCGATCCCCTACTTGAAAAGAGTGCAGCATTCTAATCTTCCAAGGTCAGCTGGAAATAACAAGAGGCTCTGGGCTTAGTTTTCCCTCTGGCCAGGCTGGGAACCATGACCCACATGGTGGCACTCGGATCAGAGGAACTGTCTGCCATGTGCCTGGCCTGGTACGTGGCATGGGGCTGGCATTTAACAAGTGTCTTGAGGTTGGAAAAATGTCTCCAAGATTCTTCACTCTCTTGCCTCTCATTTGCTCCCCAGACCTCCCTGTCCCATGTGCCCTGAGGGCCTTTTCCCAATAGCACAAAACCGAGCCCACAAGAACAGGGTGCTCATGTAGACCCTCGCAGCTGGTAGGAGGTGGGGTGTGGGTGGGTGGCAAGCTCCCCTACAATGGTGTTGTGCCTTTTGGAAAACATGGCAATGCAAGGTTGTCCAAGGTCAGTGCCTCTATTTTGAAAGGGAGAAGAGAAAGTGGGCAGCATTTCCTATTTTTAAGGAGCTGGCTCAGAGCCAGTCACCAGGCATCAGAGGAAGGCCACTACTGCTCTCCACCATATCACAAAAGTGCTAGAATAGCAGGAGGAAACAGCCAGACCCATGCTTGGCACCTGCCATCGGGCATGCGTATGGAGGGCTTGTGCCAGACAGAGCTCAAGTCACTTGCTGTGGAATTGACTCATTTCATGACTTCAATTCTTTTTTTTTTTTTTTTTGCTTTTTTTAACTTTTATTCTGATGTGGGTAAAGGTTTACAGAGCAGATCAATTTTTCATTCATCTGTTGATATTCATTTTGTTTCTTCACCTTCTGCAAACTTTTTGAAACTCTCATATGGCAACCAAGTACTTTCTCCCATTCTGTAAGCTTTCTCTCCACTTTCTTTTTTTTTTGGATTTCATCTCAATGTATTACTTTATTACTTTATTTATTTATTTATTTTTAACATTTTATTAGGGGCTCATACAACTGTTATCCCAATCCATACACACATCAATTGTGTAAAGCGCATTTGTACATCGTTTCTCAAAACATTTT
>NW_022111362.1:3140168-3155183 GCF_000313985.2 Echinops telfairi
CACACACACACACACACACACACACACACACACACACACACATTCATTTTCATTGAGTCAATTCTGACTCAAAGCCTCCTGATAGGACAGGGTAGAACTGCACCTAGTTTCCAAGATAGTAACTCTATGGGAGTGAAAAGCCGAGGGAAGTTAAATCACAGGAGTTGAGCCTTCCGGCGAACATGGTGTTATTCCATTCCAGTTTCACAATGGCTTGTGACTGCTGTTATACTACCAATGAAGGTTTTAAGGGGGTCGGCAACTTCTTTAAGGTCAACAGCAAGGTCCTGACTACAAAGCAGTACACAATTTCATGCTGTGCTATGTGACTGCTTTCCTGACCTCTCTCCCCTGCCTCGGCATTATGAGGAAGGAGTGGGCCCATAGTCTCTAGAACTAGGAGGGGAGGGTGGGAACTGAGTCAGCCCCAGAACACCCTGGGTCCCTCAGATTTCTTGACAATGGGGTCTGGGGCTCTGTGAGTGTCTATGTTTCCCACACAGACCTAGAGGAAAAACCTGAAATCCCCAGTACACTGTCTGCTCCCTGTTAAGCCACCTTCTTAGTTATTGGAGGGATGTCAGGAAAGACTCAGATTAAGAGGCGATGTCTGGGCCCCACCATCCAGAATAGACGCCCCCCCCCGCCCCCCACCCCCACCCGGGATGAAGTCAGATGAGAAGAAATTCCTGGTCTGGGGCCAGGATCAACTCTCAGAGACAAGGTGGGAGCTGGCGCAGTCTGTTGGCCTGGAGACAGCCTGTGGAGCCCTTCTCTGCCTGCCTGGGGGCCTCTCCAGCTTGGCTTTCCCCTCCACCATCAGAACTTTCCCCAGGGAGGGTTGGGGTGTACTCAAGAAACTAGGAGTCCCTAGAAATCAGAGTCTTTGTCTCTTCTAGGTTATTCCCAAGGGTCTACTGCAGCTCTGTGGGTGGAGGCAGATTCTACCCTGGAAGCACGGGAGGTTGGGCTCCAGTTCCAACATGACTATCTCAGGAGATGAGGCAACATTGAAGGCCTCACTTTTCGCATCTGTAGAATGGGCATAATCATGTGGCACCCCAGTTGGCAGATAGCCATCAGAGTGGGCAAAGGATAGGTTATTGGCTAGCTGCCCATAGTTATTGTCCTGGCCTGTAGCCCAGTGGTTACCAAGGGCTGAGTCATGCTGAAGACACCTGGGTCTTAAAAATAAAATACTGATGGCTGGCTCCCTCCTGTAGGCATTCTAACCTCACTGGTCTTAGGTTTAATGGGCACCAGGAGTTTGCCTGGGTGATTCTATTGTTTGGTGCAGGGAGCGAATCCCCAAGGCAGTCCATTCCACCTGTGACTCCCTTGGCTTATAAGACAGGAAGGAAGCTTGCATGTCAACAGCAGGCCAGCTTTTTCCTTTGAATGCTTGTCCTGCTCTCTAGAATTATCCTACTGTGTTTTGCTCAGAGTGGGACTCCTGACCACCTTTGTTTTGCAAAAGGAACTGCTGGCAGCTGGCTGGGGAGGGGAAGGGGATAGCTGTGATTTTCACTATCTTCTTTCCCTCTATTAAACTTATGTGGAGGGTTGAGAGGAATTTGGAGGCCCAGCTCTGTGCTTGCCCTTCAGGCACTCACACAGGGGTTTCCCTTTTCTGAGTTCTCACCTTTATGGTCAAGAGGAGGAAGTGGAGAGGGACCATCGCATCACATAAGCACCCACTACACACACACACACACACACACACACACACACACACACACACACAATCATAGGCTGTCACATAGCTGTCTTCATTCACTGTGAGAGAGACACGATCAGCCCATCAATTGGAGAGCAAGCTGAGACTCAGACTGCTCAAGGACTTGCCCACTGTGTCACAGATTATGAGACACCAAGTGGGATGGGGGACAGGCAAGGGCAAAGGGCAGGAGGTACTTGAATAGAGGCAGTCAGATGGGATCTAGGGTCAGATTTCAGGGGGCAGAGCGGGCCCAGGAGGTCCATTAGCCCTCCCCCTGACCCTTTTCGTGTAGATTTCCCAGAGCAGAGGGGAGCTCTGGCTGTCTGGGACTAGGTTCTAGGGCTAGGAAAGGAGGGTGGAATTTATGAACAGGAGTTGAGCCCCAGGGATCTGCATCTGCAGGGCTGAGGCACGAGTGCCGATGTCAACTTCGTTGAGTAGGGACTAGTGAGGTGGAGCCAGTGGCCTGGAGGAGATGGGGTAACATTCCCAAGAGCAGCCCAGAGAGGCAGCAGCTGAATCTGCAGAGGCAATGGACATGTGAGGTAATGACCACACAGAGGGCTCCCAGCACGGTTAGAAGTTTGATGCCAAGTTAGGGCTTTTCGGCTCCAGTAGGAGCCGGTATGCCCGAGAGCCTGCTCATCTAGGTTCCCTTATTGCATTAGAGATGAAGTTTGCCCAGTCTCACTTTTCCCATCTATAAAATGGGAGGTGCTGTAGCTGCTTGTTAAGGCAAGAGCGGGTCCCCAAACCAGCCAACCCAAACCAACAACCCCCCGCCCCCCCAGCAACATCCACCAGTTACCCTCAGTCAGTTCTGATTCATGACAACCCAATGTGTGGGGAGATAGAGCTGGGCAGCATGAGGTTTCCAATGGCCAACCTTTCAGAAGTAGATTCCTGAGTGCATTGACAGTTTGTATCACACAGGGGTCCCAAGTGCAGATCAAGGACTTATAGAGCATTCCTAGGCATCTCCCCACCCGTGTGTGCACTGAAGTCCACTGAGCTCTTCAGGTGAGCTAGCGCTGCGCAAGAAACTGGCAGGCAGCGAGAAGTCAGAAGTACTCCTGCTTTCAAGGACTTGCCGTCCTACTGGGGAGGACAGTGGAGAAAGGGAGTTAGCTGTTCCTTCCGTGTCAAAGGTGCCCTTGTAGCTGCTATGAGATGAGAGAGAGCATTTCCCAGGTAGATGAGTGAGGAAGGGCATTGCCAACACAGTGCGTGGCAAGGCCCAATAGGGTGAAGTGTACTTAGGGCTCCAGGATCCTAGTTAGGGTTCCCTGTACAGTGCCAATGGGTAAGCACGTGGCCACTCCCAGAAAGTTTGGCAGTTTGAGCCTCTACCTTGTATCACAGAGGAAAGGTCTAGCAACCTGCTTCTGCAATGATGGCGCCTAAGAAAACCCTCCGAGCAGTTCCACTCTGCGCTGTGCAGGGTAGCCGTGAGTCAGAGTTGCCTTGAAGGCAACTGGTTTGGTCAGATCCTCGTTATGGCTGACATTTGGCAGCAGCAGCGCCTGGTGGGAGTTTCTGAGACAAGACGGAACACGGCAGCAGAGCCCTCCTTGGGAAGGACAGTCTGTCTGACTCAGCTGGGGCAGGGAGGATTACAGTGGACTGCTGTAATGTCTGTTTGCTCTGCTCCTTACTGCGTGCTTCCCCACTTGGCTCAGCCTCTCTCTTTCTCTTTGCGGGGTTAGGAAGTGTGTCCTGCCCAGGTGTGGAGTGACAGAGTTGGCAGCCTAGAAGAGCGCCTAGCCCGCCTTCATTATGTGCCCCCCCACCCCCCCACCACAGTGCTTCTGTTATTTACATTTCAAAACCTGCATTTCCCATCCTCCCCCATCTCCCCTGAATAAGTGCCAATTCCACTTCTGCCCCAAATGCTAGAGGTCTTGCATGTCATTGGACTTTCATACTTTTGGGGTGGGGAAGAACTGCTCCCTTAAATGTCACATTTAGCATATGCAAATAAAGAAATAATTGTCTTTCATGGAAAATGAGCTCACCTGCTGCTAAAAGCCTCAGACAAAAACAGGTATGGATAGAGCTGCTTTCAGGGCAGACCTAGGTCTGCACCTCCATGCCTTGTTGTCCAGCTGGTTTAACGCTAACATTTAGAACTCAGCTCCCCATGGAGGCAGTGAGGCCTGGAGAGTGGGAGGGACTTGCCAAGGAGGTCACAGGGTGGGCTTAAAAAGGAGATTGCATATGAGGGCCAGTGAACGCTCCAGAGATAGGGCTGATTGTCCAGCTAAGGAAAGCACATTCTTAGTGGATAAGATTTCCAGCCTAGGAGCCATGTTCACTAATCTGGAGGTCCAGGGACCAGACCTGGACAGGGCAGGGGCTTTGACAGTCCCCTCACCACCCTGCCTCAAGAGCATCATCTCTCACCTGCGCTAGGAATGAAGAGGAAGGCGCTGCCTTTAGCAGGGGAGCGAGTCTTCTACCATTGGGAGCCTGCAGAGAGCATGGCAAGGCCCTCTGAGGATGTAGATGTTTAGAAAGTGGAATTTCTACGATGAGTGAAGCATCTTTGAGAAAGGGTCCTGACTATTGCCCCAGTCAGCTTTGAGCCGACTACAGGGAGAAGAGTTGCAGAAGTCCCAGACCTGGTGGTGTTCAGATTGGCCCCTGTGTAACTTCAGAGGTAGATGCTAGGGCTGTGCTTCATCCCTGAGTCCTATCCCTGGCTATTGCCCAGTCCTGAGGTCCTGTCCCAATCCCTGGAGAGGAGTGGGAACCAAGATTTAAGTGTCAGTGTCTCTGTTTAAGATAAATGACCTCAAATGTAGTCGTACTCGCGCTGAGCTGCGGCTCCATGGGTGCAGTGGAGATGGTTTGAGGCAATGAGTGCCCGTGAACTTGACAAGATGCCTGCTACTTGGAGGGACTCAGAGTAGATTTATTTTGAAAACTCACCTGCTCTGTGGAGGGATCTGACTCCTACAAGTCCCACGTGCTGGCCCTGTCTCCTACTCTGCGGATCAGGCCCTGCCTGATCATCCTGCCTATTGTGTCTGGTTGCCTAGTGGGTACCCAGGTGTCCTGATAGGTACAAATGATTGGAGAGGTTTCTGGAGTGGCCCAAGGTCACATGATGAGTTTGGGAATCAGCTGACCTCAGTGCTTCTGATTTTTACCAGGAGAATCACCCTCATGGGGCAGACCAAATTCAAACTGACTGCCACCAGGCTATTTCCAACTCACAGCAGCCCGATAGGACCACCCTGCAGGTTTTCGAGGCTGTGAGTCTTTATTGTTGTTATTACTTACCATTGAGTTGAATGAAACACTGCCCGGTCCTGTGCCTTCCACACAATTATTTGAGCCCATTGTTGCAGTCCCTGTGTCAATTATTCTTTTTGAGCATCTTCCTCCTTTTTGGTGCCCCTTTCATGACAGAAAACCTCTTCTTTCTCGGGGGGTGGGGGGGGGGCGGCGGAGGGCAGGGGGGCGGGGGCAGCTGGTGAGTTTGAACTGCTAACCTTGCAGTTAATCCACTGTGCCACTAGGGCTCCCACTATGGGGCTCCAAAACACCTCACTGCCATCTAGCCAAGGGAGAGGCATGGCAATCATAGAAGAGGGTGGACCCCCCCCCCCCGCCCCCTGTGGGCTTCTGAGATTGCAATTCTTTACAGGAGTCGAAGGGGCTCGGAGGGGCTGCTGGATTCTACTGCTGACCTTGTGGATCACAGCCCACCAGGGCTCCTTGCTTCCCCTGTGGGACAGGAGGCGTCCACTGCTTTGTGACAGGGCCCCGGACCTTGGTACTTGAACAGAGTTAGTCTCAGCCAGGGATAAGGATGGGACTTAGTGTGCGCAGGTAAGTGGACATCCCTTCCTGGTGCCTGTTTGTCCCCTGCTCTAGGTATTTGACTCTGCAGTGGCTTCCCCAAGAATCCGCTGCCCAGGGCAACTCTCCCTGACTGGCTGCTCTGGACACAGGCACACCTGGCTTCCAGTTTTTCCCTGCCCAAGTTCTACAGTTTGAGAACCTCGTGGTTATGGTAACCTCTCTGGACCTCAATTTCTTTATCTGTAAAATAGAGATGGTGATATACGAGTGATATGTGGTGTTTGAGAACATTAGTAGTCTTTGAAGCATCCTGGGTTCTGCTGGTGCCCCAATAATCAGACAGATCTGGGTTCAAATCTCAGCACTGCAACTTTCCTTCTGTATTATCTTGGGTAATTGATAACCTCTATGGCTTCAGTTTCCCCATAGTCAAGTGAGATAACAGCAAACCCTATGCCATAGGGCTATTTAAGGCTTAAATGAGATGACCAAGCTAACAGCACAATGTGCTGCCCAGCAAGGGGACGTGTTCTTGGAGGCCGAGGCTTGCCCAAATTCCACATCTTCTCTCGAAAGCCTGACTCCCTCACATGGAGCTCACACAATTCTCCCAAGAAACAACCCAACGGAACCGGACTCCCCCAAGTCAGCCAGGTCTTAGCCTGGCCTGCCTTCCAGTTCTTCCCGGTCTGCTCTGACGTCAGCTTCATCTGACCACCCAACGCCACGGTCATCCCTGACCCCTCTGAGCAGTGGGAGTGCTTTCCCTTTGCCTGGAAAGCGGTTTGGCAACTTGCCTGCCTGACAAGCACCTACATTTCCTATAAAATTCATCTTAAATGTCTTCTTTGCTTGGGGGAATCAGGGAAGAGATTGCTACCTCACTGATGTTCTTAATCACATAATAGCCATGGTACAGAGCCCAACGTCGGGTGTCACATGTGACGTATGGCCCACCAGGACTGTGAGAATCACTGCATCCTCTCCAGTGTAGCCATCAGGGCCGGTCATTAAATAGTCCAGTGAGTTCTCTCCTCTTTCTAGAGCCCTGGTGGAATGGCCTTTCTCAGCCTCCTCTGAGACCAGGCGTGGTCATGTGACTTGCTTTTAGCTAAGGGAATGAGATAGAATCAAGCAAAGGGTGCCACTCCTGCGTGGTGGCGGCTTTAAGAGCTGTGTATTACACTTAGATTTCCTTTTCCTGTTTTAGTGACTTTGGCAGTGGAAGGAGCCTGCTGGCCACATGTCAGATATCCTGATGACCCAGGTGGGGCATGTTCCATTAGGAAAAAGTTAATATTGCTTTTGTTAAGTGACTACGATTTGGGGACTAAGTGTACCTGCAGCAAAACCTAGTCCATGCTGATGATCCAGAGGCCATGCAGATAGCAGAAATATAAGTGATGGATGTCAGGCAACGTACGGTAGTGAGGATGGGTGTGCTTGACCAAAACCCACATGTCCCACCCCCAAATATTCAAATATATAGTCTTAAAAAATACCAGACTGACTCAGTGATACACATCTGCCTGTGAAACAGATTCCCTAAGGCCCGTGAACAATTCTCCCTGCTGGGGGTCTGTGGACACAGAATGTAAGCAGCCGTGAGAAGACTTTTCATTACAATGTGAAGGGTCTTTGTTCATGACCGCCAAGTCTCCTTTGACTCAGAGTGATCTTCTTATGCACAACAGAACGAAATGTTGTCCAGTCCTGAGACAGTTTCATGATCTTTGGTATATTTGGGCCATTGTTATGGTTGTTTCCATTTATTTCACTGAGGATTCCCATCATTTTCACTGTCCTTCCACTTTACCAAACATGGTTTTCTTTCTTTCTTTTTTAGAAATTGGTCATTCCTGCTGGTATGTCCCCAAACTAAACAAGATAAAGTTTTGTCCTTTCCATGTCGAAGGAACATCACAATTGTGTTTATTAGTCTGATTTGTCTCCTCTTCATTCAGTCCACAGCATATGCTTAGCTAGCACCACGATCCAAATGTACCCATTTTTCTCTTCCCCTCCTTCTTTATCGTCTAGCTTTTCACAAGCATATGAGATGGTTGAGAAGACCATGGGTTGGGTGAAGGAGGTTTATTCGAGGCTTTGCACACAGACGGAGTCAGAGCTTGCCCCAATGTTAAGAAACTATGATCCTGAACGGAAAAACCACTTGCCCAAGGCCACACAACCACCCACTACCAGCAAGGCTTCAAAACTCAATTTTCTTGACCAGAGCTTTCTCTGAAGTCTTGCTGGATAATGGAAGTCAGATGTCATGTCAGAAAACTTCTCTTTTGAAACATTTCATCAGCTCATCACCACTGACTAAGCCCACAACCAGGCTGGCTTGCTCTCAGGGAGCACCCAGGCACTGAAGTCAAGTCCTCCTGGTCTCTGTTGGGCCAGACTAGGAGTTTCAGTCTCCTTTGAGATCTTATAAGGCACTTCCTCCTGCCAGCCTTATTCTCCTTGGTCTGTCTCCGAGGCTCCCTGGGAGCTGTCTCTGTGATTGACCAGTGGTTCCTCTCCCTTGGGTCCACACTGGGGGATGGATGGGACATGACTTTGGCTGTGGTGGGTAATGTTGGGGATTGGGAAGCCTTGGACCGTAGGTTGCAGCTGTTTAGTTGGCAGGGCATTGGTTGCAGGTGTGAGGCTGCTAGGGTGGGTGGGGAAGTTGAGGGGTGTGTGTAATCCAGAGAGAAGCCGATGCCACAGTCTCCCCTCAGGAGGAGCCCCATGCCTTGGCCAAGTGGGCATCTGGATAAGGATGCGCACCCGTTGCCCCGTGTTCAGAACAGTGGCTCATAGAACCAGGCTCCCAGATGTGCAATCTCCTAATATCCACCCTGCTGCCTCCAGATATCTGCAGATGCTGATTGTATCTTCTTGCCTCTGAACCTCCTGAAGTCTGATTCCAAGACTGCTCTTACTCAGAGCAGTGTGGTTTTGGTTTGGGGTTGAAGAAACATTAGGCTCAAACCCAGGCTCCAATTATTCTGGACAGTGGAATTTGGAGCTGGGAGAGGCCAGACTTGGAATACTTCTTAGCTAATGGAAAGGTGGGCTCCTCCCTGCTTAGCTCATCTCTGGGGACAGGGCTGGCCCCTGGCTTTTCCTAGAGTGCAGCCATCAGTTTCCAGGATGTGAGCTCAGCATCACTGGGTGGGGGTACTTTTCCCACCCCATCTGAGACACTTTTCTGTCTTTGACCAGAAGGGCCTGACAGGCCTTTTCCTACCTGGACCATAAACTGATATAGAAAATGCAAGTTTGGGGGGCTTCTAGAAATATCAGTTGAAGTGGAGCTAGACAACAGAGAGGACACTCCATATAGCATTGGTGCTGAATAGTTTATGCTTGTTGACATCAGTAATTAACCCATTTCTTCTTCTTCCATCCTACTAAACTCCATCTATCCCTTGATTAATTTACCCATCTACCAGTCCATCACCTATCAATCCACCCAGCCCCACCCCACTACCCATCCATTCACTCACCCATCAACCCATCTGTCTACCCACCATTCATTCCTGTATCCATGCATCTAATAAACTTTAGGTGAGGCTTGCTCGGGGCTAGGCCCTGTGCCAGTTGCTAGGATACAGAGATAAAGAGTCCAGTATCGTGGCTCTTTCATAATTATAATTTGAGTCGAATTTTTTCTTGAATTCTGTCAGTTTCAGATATGCCTAGTGTGTGTTCTCCCCTTTTGGTTTTCTAATTCTAGGTCCTTACACATTTTGTTATAATATTTGGCTTCACCTTTTTGAGCTGTCCTTTGAAATTTTCTATTCAGCTCTTATACTTCATCCTTTGTTTCATTTGCTTTAGCTACTCTATGACTAATAGCAAGTTTCAGGGTGTCTTCTGGCAGCTACTTTGACCTTTTCTTTCTTCTCTGTCATCTTAGTGACCTTTTGCTTTCTTCAAGAATGACGATTTTGATGTCCTCCCACAGCTCATTATGTCCCCTGTCATTATTGTTCAATGTGTCAAGTCTGTTCTTGAGATGTTCTCAAAAGTCAGGTGGGATAGACTCAAGGTCATATTTTGGCTCCTGTGGACTTGTTTTAATTTTCTTCAGCTTTCTCCTGAATACAGATATGAGCAATTGGTGGTCTGTTCCAGTCAGCTGCTGGTCAGGGTTTAGCTACTGATATTGAGCTTCACCATCATGTCTTCCCATAGATGTATTCTATGCCAGGAAATTTGGAAGAGAGCTACTTGACCAAGTGACTTGAAGAATATTTGTATTCATTCCAAAGAAAAGTGACCTGAGAGAATACTCAAATTATAGAACATTGATATCGTGTGAAAGAAAACTGTTGCTGAAGATCATCCAACAACTGTTGCATCAGTTCATTGAAAAAGGACCGTGAGAAGTGCAGGCCAGAGTCAGATAAGGACACCGAACAAGGGATAGCATTGCTGCTGTCAGATGGACCTTGGCTGAGAGCAGAGTATACCAGAAAGATGTTTACTTGTGTTTCCTTGACTATGTATGGAAAGGTACTCAACTGTGCGGACCATAATAAACTGTGCATAACCTTGAGAAGAATAGGAATTCCAGAACACTTCATTGTGCTCATATGGAACTTGTACACAAAGAAAAAGGAAATACTGCGTGGTTTAAAATCAGGAAAGGTGTGCATCAGGGCTGTATCCTGTCATCATACTAATTCAAATTGTAGACCGAGCAAATAATTAGAGAAGCTGGCTTATCTGAAGAAGAGGGTAGTATCAGTATTGGAGGAAGGCTTATTAACAACCTGCACTATGCAGACAACACAACCTTGTTTGCTGAAAGTGAGGACTTGAAGCACTTGCTGATGAAGCTGAAGGAGTGCAGCCTTCAGTATGGATCACAGCTCAATGTAAGGAAGATCCAAATCCTCACAACTGGCTCAGTGGGCAACATCATGACAAATGAGAAAAGGGTAAAGTTGTCAAGGATTTTGTCCTACATGGGTCCGTAATCAATGCTCATGGAAGCAGCAGTCAAGAGATCAGAAGATATATTGCATTAGATAAATCTCCTGCTCAAGACCTCGTTAAAGTGTTGAAGACCAAGGATGTTACTTTGAGGACTAAAGTACACCTGATGAAGTCATGGTATTTTCCATTGCCTCATATGCAGGTGAAAGTTAGACATTGAATAAGGAAGACTATAGAAGCATAGATGCAGTGGTGTGAGTGGTGATACTGGGAGGGTGGAGGGAGAGTGGGTTGGAAAGAGGGAACCAATTATAAGGAACTATATGTGATCTCCTCCCTGGGGGATGGACAATAGAAAAGTGGGTGAAGGGAGACGTTGGACAGGGCAAGATATGACAAAATAATAATTTATAAATTATCAAGGGCTCATGAGGGAGGGGGGGGAGGGGAAAAATGAGGACCTAATGCCAGGGGCTTAAGTGGAGAGGAAATGTTTTGAGAATGACAATGAATGTACAAATGCGTTTTACACAATTGTTGTATGTATGGATTGTGATAAGAGTTGTATGAGCCCCTAATAAAATGATTAAAAAAAAGAAAAAAAAATTATGTTGGAGAAGAATATTGAAAGTACCATGGATTGTTTAAAAATACAAACCAATCTGTCTTGGAAGAAGTAAGGTCAGAGTGTTCCTTACAGGATGGAGAGACTTCATTTTATGTACTTTTGACATATTGTCAGGAGAGACCATCCCCTGGAGAAAGACATGAAGTGGAGGGGCGGTGAAAAAGTGGGAGGCCCTTGACCAGATGGATTGACCATGGCTGTATCAATGGTCTCAGGCGAAGGAAGAATTGTGCGGTTGGTGCAGGACTATGCAGTGTTGTGTTCTGTTGTGCATAGGGTCACTATGGGTTGTAGCTCTCTCGAGGGCACCTAACAACCACAGCATATTGGCTCTGAAAATGTTCTCAGCCTGGTCACCAGATAGTCAGATAAACACAACATCTCCTCAGCAGTATTGTGTCGTGATTATGAAAGTTGTTTAATCAAACCAAATGAGCAACTGACTACAACTCAAATAACAACTCCGCTAGGACACTTTCTCTGATTCCGCTATGTGACATTGGAATTTGACAGGCAGAAAAAAATGGGAAGGCTATTTCTGGCAAATTGCTCAGGTCTGTAATGGTCAGAGCTCCACATAGACACAACATGGTCAAGTGAATAGTGTGGCGATTTTTTGGGGGGCAAGTTGGAGGAGAAGCAGCAGCAATGAGGAATCAGCTGGAAAGGTCTGCTGGCAAGTCGTGGAGACCTTGAATGAAGGTTCAGTTCAGGCTGTTGGACTTTAACTTGGGTCCTTGGAGAGCCACAGAGCCACGTGATACACTGGTAAAGCATGGCCAGGTGTGTATTTCAGGGAGATTATCTTTGCTGCCTGAGGTTATTTTTAAACGACTTTTTTTTGGGGAAATCAATACAGATAAATCCTATCATTCCATAGTCCAATCACATCAAATAGTATTGTACAATTGCTGCCACAATCCGATTCTGACATCAGCTCCCTTTTACCTGACAACACTGCCACTACCACTGTACTTTCCCAGAAGCCCTTATTCTACTTGCTTTCCCTACAGGTTCATCAACCCTGCATTTCATATGCTGAAAAACAGACAAACATCTAACAAAAATTCAAGAGGGTCACCCCCAGTGACAAAAGACTTCTGCATTTTTGAGGCAGGTATACCTAGAGCCAACAACCCTTTCTAAGTTTGTGACCTTGGGCAAACAAGTAATTCCCTCCAGCTTGCTTTCTTTGCCCCCAAGTGGAGGTAATGCTCTCACTCTTACGGAGTTGTTGTAAGGTATCAACGAGGTCTCACTTGTGAGGTTCCTAGCACAGTTCCTAGCTAATGCTGGGCTGGACTGAAACATGGCTGGAGTGAAAGCCTGGATATTCTGCTGCTGATTCCAATTCACTTTATGTACTGGGGCCACTTACTCTCAGTGGACCCCAGTTTTCTCATGCACAAAATGGGCATAAAAGTAGCTCCTAATAGGATTGTTGTGAGGATTGGACAAGGTCATGCATATCCTGGGATGACCTCTGGGCCGAGGAGAGAGTTGTATGATCAGACTCAGCAAACCAGCTTAAGAAAGGTCTTGGAGACTGGACCAGTGACCCCAGGTGCCATGGCACAGAGCCACCCGAAACTTCCCACTCATGCCCAACACCTGCCCTCATCTCCACCCTGCCCCACCCTGCTCAGCTGCTCAGGTGATGGCTCAGTGGCCTGCTGACTGCAGCTGCGAATCCCAGGGAGCAGCTGAGCTGAGACGAGATCCAACATGTTTGTTCAGCAGCCAACATTGTACCCAGCCCTGTGGCTCCGGCCAGTTACCATTAGCTAGAGTGCGGCACGCTCACGGTGACCTTGGCTTCTGTATGACTCTGGGATACGGAAGGGCCAGGGAAGAAGTCAGAAAAAGACACGTGCAAGAGAAGAGCTGCACCCATAATGGCAAGATCCCTCTGAGGACAACGGGGCAAGATCCTCCTCCCAAGATCTCCTGGCACATATTAGTTGACCTCTGTGAAAGCCTCGGTTAGTCCATCTGAAGCATTGGGATTCTAACACTAATTTCGTGGATTGAATTGTGCCCCTCGGCCCCCTTGCTCCAAATATGTCATAACCCCGAGTGCCTGTGAAAGGGACCTGTGATCTTTGAAGATGTTACCGATTACATGAAGTCCCATTGGCAACTCCAGTGGGACCTGATCCAGTCTGAGTGGTGCTTAGTCAAGGAGGAGGAGAGACAGGAGACACACACACACACACAAGGGAAAAGTGGCCATGTGAAGATGCTTGTACAGGCCAAGGAAGGCCTGGGGCCAGGCTGGGAGAAATAAGAAAGGATCCTCTCCTAGAGTTTTCAGGGAGAGCATCGTGCAGCCAAGAAACCAGTCTTGGGAGTTCTGGCCTCTAAGACTGTGAGACAATACATTCCTGTTGTTTTAAGTCCCCTACTGTGTGGTACTTTGTTGTTACAGCAGCCATAACACAGGAAGACACACTAACCATGTAGATTTTGTCTGAGGATAAACGAAGAAGGGGATGGGGAGAACCTTTGCAAATTACAACTCATTTAAGGCTTTGGCCTTGGGAGTGGGGGTGGGGGAGGCGCTCTCAGAGCTATAGGAACCTGGAGTTTGC
Source organism: Echinops telfairi (assembly GCF_000313985.2). Classification (NCBI taxonomy): domain Eukaryota; kingdom Metazoa; phylum Chordata; class Mammalia; order Afrosoricida; family Tenrecidae; genus Echinops; species Echinops telfairi. The sequence continues at coordinate 3,153,859 of NW_022111362.1, forward strand.
CTCTCCCAGAGACCAACAAACACTATGAACCCTGGTCTGGGAACTCCTTATTCGGGCCTGAGTATGGAAAACAAGGTGTTTAGAAGCTTCTTAACAGAAAAGTGGGTGAAGGGAGTCGTCGGAAAGTGTAAGATATGACAAAATAGTAATTTATAAATTATCAAGGGTCCATGAGGGAGGGGGGGACATGAGGAGCTGATATCAAGGGCTCAAGTTGAAAGCAAATGTTTTGAGAATGATAAGGGCAACGAATGTACAAATGTGCTTTACACAATTGATGTATGTGTGGATTGTGATAAGAGTTGGATGAGCCCCCAATAAAATGATTTAAAAAAAGAAGAAGAAGAAGCTTTTTGGAGAGCAGCTACACTGCTCTCTTGAGGGAGATAGAGTATGGGTAATGTATTAGTCTGTGCTCCCAACTTGAACACTCAGGATGTGGCAACTTTAGGACATCTACCGGTTTCTGGTACCCTGATTCCTCTAGCTTAATACTCTAGAAGCTGACCTAAGGAGATCAGAGGTCACAGGTCACTGCTCCAGGGCATTTTGCTTCTCCACAAGTGAACACGCAAGGCCAAGCTCACTGCCATTGAGTCAATTCTGACTATAGTGACCCCATAGGGCAGGGTCGAATTGGTCCTGAGGGTTTCCAAGATTGTAACTCTTTACAGGAATAGACAGCCTATCATTCTTCTGTGGAGCAGTTGGTGGATTTGACCTGCTAACCTTGAAGTTAGGGGTCCAACACATAATCACTAAGCCACCAATGTGAATAGGAGCCCTGATTTCTGGTATAGCTGTCCTTAGTATCTCTTCAGCAGTTTGTTCACTGTCCTCCTTGGGTAGGAAGGAAAGAAGTCAGAACTAAGGCAACCCAAAGAAGCCGGGCAGTAGGGTGGCTGCACACTGGCTCTGGCTGCTCTTGGAGAGCAAGGGCATTGGAAGGACAATGGGGAAGCCTCACCTCCATCATTAGGGCAGCATTCTTCTTCCTTCTTTAAAACAAATACTTTTATTGGGGGCTCTTACAGCTCTTATCATAACCCATACAGTCATCCAGTGTGTCAAGCACATTTGCACATATGCTGCCATCATCATTTTCAAAGCATTTTCTTCCCACTTGAGCCCTGATATCAGCTCCCCATTTCTTCTCCGTTTCCTCCCTTGTGCACCCGCCCTCATGAACCCTTGATAAGTTATAGATTATTATTTTCATATCTTGCATCAGCCTCCATCGCCCCTCACCCACTTTAACGTTAGTCATCCCCTTAGGAGGAGGGGGTTCTAGGTTGATCCTTGTGATTGATTCCCCCTCTCTCTCC
>NW_022111362.1:3156582-3162732 GCF_000313985.2 Echinops telfairi
CCCTATGGTCCTCACCTTACGTTGTCTGCTCTGAGGAGGAACATCATCCTCAGGGCTTGGTGGGCCAGGATGTCCTCTTCTCCCTCTCCATCCCTTTCCATTTCTCCTGTGTGCTCTAATCTGATACACCCCTCTCCCCAAGTTGTAGTCCCAGTGCTGTCCTCTGAAGTGCATTCTTCTGAGGGAAGGGTGGGGTGCTGTCCACATAGTTAGGATTGGGACCGGCCCCGCAGACCTCTCTATTGGTTCCCTGGTACATGCCGGTATGTTATGTTCATGTCTTGTCACATCAGGTAGAAGTCTGGTCTCTCTCCCTCTGTTGTGGAGATATAAGCAATACCCTGCTCTTGGGTGGGTTAGTGCCCTGTTACCCCCCTACCCATGTCTTCCCCCCACCACTTTCTTTCCCCCTCTTATTTAATTGGCTGTCATATGTATCTCTGGATTGGGTTTGGCCTCTTCAATAGTTGCTGGACCTCACCCCAGGGATGCATGTATATATATAGTAGATTTTCCCCTATGCCCCATTGTTTTTTTTTAAGCTTACCTCAGTGGACTCTTGTTGTACTTATCCTTTTGTTCTTGGCTTACTTTTTTTCTCCTTATTGTATGCTTGCAAAATATTGCAGATTTTAGTAATAAGGTCTTTGTCTGATGTGTCATTGCTAAAGATGTTCTCACAGTCTGTGGGCTCTCTTATTACTGTCTTAGTGAATTCTTTTGATGTGCACAGGTGTTTTATCTTCAGTATTCTCACTTGTTGATTTGTGCCTCCACTGTATTTGTATCCTTCTCTATTTCTGATAGCCTATGTATTTAGGACAGTGTTAATCCTCTGGATATGCAACAGTGTAGCACTAACGCTGCTTCTCACGGGAACAATGACAACCTAGGCTTTATGTTGTGAGTAGCTGTGTATTGTCCTGACTATATGCATGTGTACATATGCTACACAATGTGCATGTTTGCTTAAAATGGAGATTAGAATACTTGCCTGGTATGGCATAAATGTTAAATAAAATAATTAGATGCAATGGAGTAGCACAGAATAGACAATATATGATAGATAGATGACAGATAGTTATTTTGGTAGATTGGTAGGTAGTAATAAATATCTGCTATTGAGTTGACTTTTAGTCATAGTGATAATATACACAACAGAAGGAAATGTTGCCCAGTCCCACACCATTGTCTTGATGTTCAAGTCAGTCATATGGCTATTGTGTCAATGCATGGCACTGAGGTTTTCCCTTGCCCTTGAAGGCCCTTTACTTCAACATGACATTGCCATCCCGTGAGGGATCCCTTCTGACTATGTGTCCAAAGTAAATAAGTCAGGCAGTGTTCTGTTGTGATTTACAAGGTTTTCATTGACGAATTTTTGGAAGTAGGTTGCTAGCCCTTTCTTCTTGTCAGTCTTAGTCTGGAAGGTCTACTGAAGCCCCCATGGGTAACCCTAATGGCATTTGAAATACTAATGATGTCTCTTCTAGCAAAATAACACTTAAGCCACCACAAAATGATAAATTGAAAGATGGGTGGCAACAGTACAATCTAGTTACCATTACAATTGTTGCCTGTTTATGTTGTTTAATATTATTTGCAGTTCAGTAGCTCAGGCACTGCCTAGATAAGAACACTGTGCTATTGGTGAAGTCATTGACCATGAGTACTACCTGGACATGCTCAACGTTCTCCCAGCATGTTCTGGAGCCGAGTCTCTCTGTTCTGTGATGCTCAGCTTTGAGCTGTTGGTCTGTGGGTTCCATCCTGGCTCTGCTACCCAAAGATGACCATGCCAAACCACCTGTCAGAAGAGCTCAGACACTGCTGGGTCTTGGTTTCTTGCAGCCTTGATTGGTCTCTGAGAGTTTAGTGGTACTCTGACCCTATCTGCTCCTGCCAAGGGCCAAGCAGGTCAGCCCTTGTGGATGTCGAGTGCTGCCATGAGTAACCCCTGAAAACTATCTCCGCTCAAATGCGTCCTTCTTTGCCCTGCTGCCCGTGAAACCATTTAGCTGTTCTTTTGGTTTTCTATGGAAAATGCTGTCTCACAATTGGGTCTTGTCTGGAAGACTACCCATTGTCATTAGAAACAGAACCAGAAGCAAGGATCCCTATATGAGTGGTGTGGCCAGGGAGCACTCTCAGTAGCAATCTGGCAGACAGAAGAAAGCAGGAGAGGGTGGTGAAGTTGCCCATTGGAGAAGTCAAGGAGGGTCGGCCTTCATCTGATCCCGCTGGGAAGTCTGTAGCAGTGTGAACTGCATTAGAGAGCTTTCCCTGGCTTGAAGCAGTGGGCTAGGAGTGAAACTTCCACACTGGTAAGTCTGATGGACTGACGTCTGGCTCCTTATAGAAGTGGAAGAATTCTCTGGCTTCTTTGAACAAGGAAGGTCCCATCAGCCAAGGACAATTATTTGGAGCACAGTCTAGTGGCTGCTCATCAGTATTAATGTATTCAGGCAAGGGGAGCCACCTGGGACACGAATCATGTTTACTTCACAGTCTGCATCAGGCTAGGTTCTCTAGAAAAGCAAAACTGGTGCCATTTGTTATTGCTGTTGTTGTTAGGTACCACTAAGTCAATTCCAACTGAGGGACCCCATGCTCAACAAGATGAAACACTGCCTAGCCCTACACCATACTCCCAACCACTGCTGTGTCTGAGTCCATTGCTGCAGCCACCGTGTCAAGTCAATCGATCTACTTGAGCCATATTTATTTGTTCTTCGGAAAACGCCTGGTATATTCAATACTTTTAATTTACACCACCGGTCAAACGCACCAGTCCTTGGGTCTCCTGCGTCATTGTCCAGCTTGCCCGTGCACGGGAAGTTTGAGAACACCATGACTTGCGTCAGTCATACCTTAATCTTCAAAGTGACATTTTTGCTTTTAAGCACTTTAAAGAAATCTTTTGGGGAGGAGATGAGCCAGTCAGAGTGCGATGTAGCAACGATGAGAAACACAACTTTCCTCTAGTTCTTCAATGCTCCCCCCCCCGCGCCCCCACACACACACTATCATGATCCCAATTCTACCTTGCAAGTCTGGCTAGACCAGAGGATGTACACTGGTACAGATAGGAACTGGAAACACAGGGAATCCAGGGCAGATGATCCCTTCAAGACCAGTGGTGTGAGTGGTGATACTGGGAGCGTAGAGGGAGAGTGGGTTGGAAAGGGGGAACCGATTACAAGGATATACATGTGGCCTCCTCCCTGGGGGACAGACGACCGAAAAGTGGGTGAAGGGAGACATCAGACAGGGAAAGATATGACAAAATAATAATTTATAAATTATCAAGGGTTCATAAGGGAGGTGGTAGTGGGGAGGGAGGGGAAAAATGAGGAACTGATGCCAGGGGCTTAAGTGGAGAGCAAATGTTTTGAGAATGATGAGGGCAATGAATGTACAAATGTGCTTTACACAATTGATGTATATGTATGTATTGTGATAAGAGTTGTATGAGCCCCTTATAAAAGGATAAAAAAAAGATCTTTTACAGAGCTTTGCCTAATGCAGTATGTCATTTGCCTTCTTAATTGCAGCTTCCATGGCATTGATTATTTGCCCTAGTAAAATGAAATCCTTGAGAGCTTCAATATTGTCTCAATGTATCATGATATTGCTTATTAGTCTAGCTGTGAGGTGTGTGTGTGTGTGTGTATTTGTAGAGGGAGAGAGAAAGAACAAACACTTTAGAGGCAGGCTCCTCATTCACATAGTTGTAGGGACTGATAAACCCAAGATGGACAGGTCAGACAGTAGGCTGCTGTCTCAAGCGCCAACAGCCAACGGTCCGATAATGACCAGTCAACTGGACGCAGGGTCCAGAGCAAGCAAAAAGCCAGAGAGCTTTGCCAGAACATCCATGGATACTGGATGCAGACCAAACCCCTGAGGGGTCGGAAGGAAACTCATTTTTAACTGATTAACCGTTTAAAGGAGATCTCATCATGGAGTTGTTTACATTTTATCAGTCGCAAAATAGAGCATGATTACATCATAATATTTCAGCTAAAGAATGGAGAAGAATCATGGCCCACCCAAGCTGTCATGCAACCTAAACTATGGTATCCTCCGTGGCATGTCTGCTCTTTTAGGATAATCCTGTATTCTCCCCAGATTCTACTCTGGGTGGGTTAGTGAAAATCTGATCACTCCGGCTGGACAGTGGTGGTTCTGATGTTCCATGCAGGAAACCATACTTTGATTTCTGGTCAAGGCACCTCAAGTCCAGCCACTACAAGTCTGTCAGTGGAGGCTTGTGTTTGGCTCTGCTGCGGAACAGGTTTTGGCAGAGCTTCTAGACTAAATCAGACTAGGGACAAACAAAAGGCCAGTGACCTATTTCTGAACAGTCAGTGAAATCTCTGAGGGTCATAGCAATCTGATCTGCAATCAGTCCTAGGGATGGCATTTCATTCTGTTACACAGGGGGTCCTCATGAGTCGAAGTCCCACTTGATGGCAGCTCAGAACAACAGACCCAGGTGAGGGTCTGGACATGCTGAGGTGTGCACTCAAATGGCCACAGCCCAGCAAGACCTGCTGCTGCTTCTGCTGAGGGCATCCACATGGCTGGTGTTCCCATGTCTCCCCTCTGATCCCCTGGGTGTGCGTCTTCAATCTTACTCCTGCCCAGGCCCAGGTTCACCAGGGCTGTGTACTGATGTCTGCCATAAATAGAGGTGGGACAACCTGGAAAGTATGGGGTTTCTGTGACAGAAGAGCTGAGTGGCCCACTGTCTTTGGGATTAGTGTGGGGGAGGGAAGAAGGATCTAGCAGGCAGGCAGGCATGTTTTGTTTTGTTCTGGATTTTAAACGTTCAGAGCCAGGCAGAGGAAGTAGCACAGAGAACCATTCTGTCTTCTTCCCTCCCTTTCCTGCTGGGCCAGCTCAGCTGCAGCGCCAGTCTCCTAGCTACTGCTGTGGAAAACAGAAAACCACAGCTATGCGGCACCAAACAGGCCTGCATCATGTTTACGCAAAGACAGAGGCCTGGGCCAAGCTTCAAAGAAGCTGGGATCCCTGTGGCACCTCAGGCAGCTCTTCCTATCCAAGGCCCTGCTGTGGAAGTGCGAGGCTGGAAAGGCCCTTGGCAATCACTGTGGCCAAGTCCCTCATTTCATCAGGAGGCCCAGAAATGGGGAGTAAGTTGGCCAAGGTCACATAGAGAGCTGAGGTCTGGATTGGGAAATGTGAGAGACTAGCCAAGGTTGAGGTTCTGGGGGAGGGCAGGAAGGGAGGGACTCATTCACATGTGATTGCTCTGGGCTCTGGCCTCCCAATTTCCCCTCCCATCTAATCAGCTGTTGGTTTTCAACCTGTGAGATGGGCCTGTGGAAAGTGTTTTCTTAGCCTTGCACCTGAGACTTCCAGTAGGAGGGGGGGGGTTGCTTGTGTGTGGAATTCCTCATGGTAAACTCTTCTCTCCTTCAGCCCCTACACGTGCTTCTAGATGTAATGATGGTAGCAAGCAGTTGAGGTGATGCAGTCACAGGCCAAAGAATGTCAGTAGCTTCCAGAATTTGGAAATGCAAAGAAACGGACTCTCCCTAGTGCCTCCAGAAGGAACCAGTCCTGCAAACATTTTGCTGTTAACCCTTATAACTTGTTTCCGACTTGTGTCCTCTAAATCTGGAAGAGAATGAATTTGCATTGTTCTAAGCCACCAAGTTTGTGAGAATTTGTTATCGCAGCTATGGGAAACTCATATGCTTCTGGATGCTGCTTCTCCGCCACTGACTAGACCCATGCGGTATGAAATCCTACCAATTTTGTCTCAAACATGTGTTTCAAGTTTACTTCCTCTGATTTATCCTTAAATCCATGCCTTCAGTTCTCATAAGAGCTTCTATAATGATGATTAACTGGCCACCCTATCTTTCTAAACCATACTTTAAGAGTAAGCCTGAATAATTGAACTAAGTAGATCTTATTGACCAACAGAACTCAGGAGGGACTGGCAGAGGTCACTGAGCCCACCTCTGTCTTGGGGACAGATGACACTTAATCTATTGCATCCCCAAATGATCTCCTCTCAGAGTCTGTGGTGTGTACATACATGTGTTGCATATATGGACATTTGCTTTTATGTTTTAGGTAAGGTGACCAGACGTCCCGCTTTTGGTGGGACAGTCC
>NW_022111362.1:3163117-3164647 GCF_000313985.2 Echinops telfairi
TTTTAAGTACAGGACAAATGGCTTATGTTAAAATGTTTTTATAATTTTATCAATCCTGAAACCCTGCAAAGGATGTTCAATGGATCTCATCGCAGGGAGAGCTGCTGGGGCCATACTGTAGGCCTTTTCCCAGGCTGCTCTGTACATCGTCTCCAAGAGAAACTGGGTCCTTGGTGTCTGGAGAGAGTTTTCAGAATACAGTATGAGGGGGACAGAATGGTGCATCCTGGTGGGGGTTTTGCAAAACCTCCAGAACTAATTGCAAACCGACTTAGGTTTTGGCAGACTTAATAAGTGTTAACTCAAGTCCAGGTGTATTTCAAGGGAAATGTAATTAGAAAAATGCTCTCCTACTTAGCTGGGAGATGGTGCTGAGCAATAAAGGTAGTTGCTGGAGAATTGCTTGAGGAGATAAAAACTTGTTGTCCTCCATGTCCATGTGCTGACAGGCACATGAGCCCTCACTCCTTCTCCTACCAGGCCCTGGCACTCAGGTCTACGGTGAAATGAACACCTTGTAGGGTCCTCTTGGAGGGTAATTGCCACAGCTGAGCCAATTACCAGTGGTTTCTCATTAACCCAAGTGGGGTGAAGTGGAAAGAACTGGCTGTTGGTGGAGTCAGATTCTGATGATATAGATTCTTGGGTTTAACTCTGCTCCAGTCCAATTAGATGCTTCTGATACGTGGCCAGATTTGGGAACCTCCTACCACAGGGTGAAGATCGTTCTGCCAGCAGGGCAATCTAGGCACTTCACAGCACATCCCAGCTTCTCCTGTGGGCAGGATGCTCCTGCCCTCCTCTACTAAGTTTCTCTGGCTGCTTAATAGTCCTTGCAGATTCTTCATGGTCCCAGCCCTTCTTGCCTGACTCAGGTATTTCTCTTTGTGGGATGCCAGACTCCTTTTCTTTTCCACAAGAACCCATGTACCCACCACACAAAGAAGTACTGCTCTCTTAAAAAGGAGTCATATGGGAAATGTGTCCCTCCTTTTACTGTGAATAGAAACCATGGTGGTGTAGTAGTTATGATTTGGACTGATAACCACATGGTCAGTAGTTCAAAAACATCAGCTACTCTGTAGGAGAAAGACAAGGCTTTCTACTCCTGTAAAGAGTTACAGTCTCAGAAACCCACAGGAGCCATTCTATCCTATCACGTAGGATCACTATGAGTCAGAATCAACTCAGTGGCAGTGAGTTTTTTTAGTCACTGTGGATATGCATTTATGACTATTATTTGTAATAAATACTGTGTTGGGTGTGAATCTCAGCCTAATCTATGAACTCCTGAAAAGGCTTGTCAGAATCCTGTATGCACCATGCCCAGAGCCTAACATAGGGATTGACACATGACTAAATACTCAGTTATATGGAATGAATAGCATAAATTTTGAGACTCTTCTAGCAACTTTTCTTCCACCATTAACTGGATCCATCCATTAATCGGTCCATTCATTCATCTACCTGACCTTTTACCGATCCCTTCATCCATTCACCTACCCATCAATTAGTCCATTTATCCATCCA
>NW_022111362.1:3166550-3167567 GCF_000313985.2 Echinops telfairi
TGGTGTCACCTTGCATGTGTCATTCTATAACTTAATTTAATTCTATAATTTAATTTAATTTTGCTTATTTTTACAATTCCATTCCAATATTAATATCTATCTCCATTAGGCAATTAGCTTGTTGTATAACAACCACCTTAATCTCTGCACTTAGAAAGTTCCTGACAGGCAGGGGTCAGTTTTCTTAGGTTGGTTTCTCTAGAGAAGCAAAACCAGCAAAACTTATATGAAAATATTTTTCTCAAGGAAATGGCTCATATGATTGCAGAGGCTAGCAAATCCTAAGTCCATAATGGGTCAGCTGTCAGGCTGGAGACTTCTCTCAACTTACATAGCTGCAGTGGCTAATTATCCCAAGATTGCCAGGTAAGATGATATGCTGCTGGTTCACAGGCCACAAAGGTTAATTAAGCCCAAGATCAGCAGGCAATACAACAAGTGGCTTGCTTGAATTCAAAGGAAGGGGAGGTTAGATGGTTGCAAGTCAGATGGAGGATCCAGATAAAAGAAAAAGCAAAAAAGTTTTCCCAGAACATCCATATGAGGGGTACCATTTCCCCACCCCCACCCCCCAAAATGGAAAAAACTCTGTTGGGCGGAGCTTTTATAATACAAGTTTTTCCTGCTGGGCAAGTATCCATCAACTCGCTCTGAGCTAGTGCACCCTGTGATGTTACCTGGGAAGGTTATCTCTGATCACAGTGAATTTTTTATAAAAGCAATTTCGCTTGAACCTTGTTCTTTGTAATGGCCTACTTAAGAGAACAGCATGTGGCTGTGAAATTTTGTTTCCCGCTTGGGGAAAATGCTGCAGAAACTGTTGTGATGTTGAACACAGCTTACAAGGACAGAGCTATGGCAAAACCCCAAGTGTATGAGTGGTTTTCTCGTTTCCAAAAAGGTGAGATGTTGATTGATGACAAACCTCCATCTGGACATCCCTCGACTTCTCAAACAGGTGAAAATGTCGACTTTTAGTGTATTTGGAGTTCATACTTCCAGGTCAGACTCTTTTTT
>NW_022111362.1:3179426-3180485 GCF_000313985.2 Echinops telfairi
TGCATGATTCACAAAAGACTCCAGAAGCATCTTTATCTGCCAATAACACTTCAAGGACCATTTGAGCCACCAGATAATACGACCCATGAGTCTAAGACACTTGCATAGCAGCCTAAGCCTGTTTCAGAGGCTTTTCTTATTCTAGGCCACACTCAAAACGATTAGCTTTTTTAATTACTTGATATACAGGCCAGAATAACACATCCAAACATGGGGTATGTTGCTTCCAAATTCCAAAGAGGCCTACCAGGTATTGTATGTCCTTTTTAGTTGTGGCAGGGGTCAGAAGCAGTAACTTATCTTTCATTTTAGTAAGGATAAAGCTGCCTGATTTTGATTTTTTTTGGCTAATTTTCCAAATACGGAATGCTGGTGGAGCTATGTGATAAGCCTTGAACTCCTAACTGCAAGGTCAGCAATTCAAACCTGATGGCCAAGCAATGGAAGAAAGACGAGAATGTCTACTCTCATAAAGATTTACAGTCTCGACAAGAATGAAGGCCATGTTATACAGCTGATTGCGGTGATGATTGTACAACTCTTATTGCTGTGATCAAATTATTAAATTGTATGATATGTGAACTATATGACAATACAACTGTTAGAAGATTTACAGTCTCAGAAATATAAGGTTGCTATAAATTGAAACCATCTTGATGCTGGTACTGAATTTGGTTTGATTTGAGTACACAGTGAGTCTACATTCATTGATCCTTTTCCCCTACTGGGTCCAATCTGCATAACACATCAATGTATTTGACCATGCCATCCTGTGGGAGAGAAAGGTGATCAAATGTTCCTGTGAACTAAACTATGGCATTTGTTGTTGTTAGGTGTCATCCAGTCAGTTCTGACACACAATGACCCGATGCATAACAGGAGTAACGCTGCCTGGCCTTGTGCCATCCCCACAATTGTGCCTATGCTTGAGTCCACTGTTGCAGCCAGAGTATCATTCCATCTACTTGACGACTGTGCTCTGTTTTTCTACCCCTCTACTTTACCCAATATGATGTGTTTCTCCAAGGACTGGTCTCTCTTGACAACATGTCCAAAGTA
>NW_022111362.1:3182153-3183424 GCF_000313985.2 Echinops telfairi
CAGCCCAACCCACACCCACTCTGTCATCAGGGTTCTTTGCTACACACTATAGGGGAAAGTAAAATAAGCAAGACTCATAAAAAGAGAGAGAAGCCAGAGTATACCTGTATGGTTTACTTTTCTCAACAATATTTTAAATTTTATACCATTGGCTAAATGAATAGAATTACACTATATCCCAGGAAGATAATTTATAATGTTTTCTATCATAAATGATAATAATGTCTCTAAAATGAGCCAGACACATATATAAATCACAGATATATGGATGAAATTTTGGCTTGCCTAATTCTAGCCCCAATCTAAGAATAATTACTTCTTGTGGCATGGCCCTCTTGCTGATCATTCTCATGAAGAGATCACTGAAGATATAGCTGCTACAGCAAAGTGTGATGAACTAACCAGATGGTGCCCACCTATCAGAAAGAATAGTGTCTTTGGTCTTAAAGGCTTGTCTTAAAACAAGCAGTCATCTAAGTAAGGTGTCAGCTAAGTCCACCTGGAAGAAGCACACCAGGCTGTGTGCTCCAAGGATTGTAAGTAATAAAATCTAAATCCAAAGGAGGAAATGGTATCAGGCTTAAATTCTGAACACCTGGCTTGCAGAAGGTAATGGATGATAGTGGAAGTTCATAATCCATTTGAAGGGCCCCCATATGAATTAAGTGGCTGGCGAATCCCCTCTGAACACAGTCCAGGGATATAAATAGCCTTGATATTAGCATAGTTGTGAAAGCAGAACAAGGGAATACCGCATGATTTTAAATCAGAAAGGCATGCATCAAGGCTATATTCTCTCACCATACTTGTTCACCTTGTATGCTGAGAGGATCACCAGAGAAGTTGGCTTATATGGGGAAAATGTGGCATTAGAATTAGATGAATACCTGTAATATGCAGATGAAACAACCTTGCTTGCTGAAAGTGAGGAGGAGTTGAAGCACTTGCTGATGAGGATCAAAGATCACAGGCTTTAGTATGGATTACAACTCAATGTAAAGAAAACCCAAAGCTCCAAATCTCCACAACTGGACCAACAGGTAACATCATGATAAAGGGAGAAAAGGTTGAAGTTGTCAAGGATTTTGTCTTGCTTGGATCCACAACCATTGCTCACGGAAGCAGCAGCCGAGAGATCAAAACACATATTGCATAAGGTAAATCTGCTGCACAAGACCTCTTTAGAGTATTGAAAAGCAAGGATGTTACTTTGAAGACTAAGTTGTGCCTGACCCAAGCCATGGTATTTTCAATCTCCTCATCTGCATGTG
>NW_022111362.1:3185165-3186230 GCF_000313985.2 Echinops telfairi
TACTTTTTTTGTATTATTATTAGCTTATACACTTCTCCTACCCTACCCAATATAACTTTCTGCTCTTTCCCAACCTTTCCTCATGAAATATATTTCCATAATACCTATTAATTTTTATTAATCTCTTAAAAATACATTTTTTTCATTATATTTATAAATAGTTTGGTCTATTGATATAACTTCTTATTATAATATTTTTTACTTTTATTTTATTCTCTCTCTTCTTCAGGCCCCCCTCTCCCAACCTTCCCCACTAAACCATCTCTCTCCCCTTTCTCCATTTCTTCACTATATATTTTCTGGCTCCTATTAGACCCCCCCCTCCCCCCCAATCACTAGACAAAGCCAACTGTCCCTACATGGCCCAGTAGCCCTTAGGCTACAGCACCAAGGTTCTGCAGAAACAGCAGTCAACTGCAGTAATGCCTCCCCACTCCCAAATCAAGAAAAATAAACATTAACAACTAAAAAATCACATAAACCCAGTGGAATACTCTGAAAAAAGAGAATCTGGAAGTATCAGAAATACATTTCAGAAACATGTTGTTTCGATCCCTTGAAGAGATGCGGGGAACATTCATAGGGACAATGGAAAGAATGAAACTAGAAACCTTACACCAAATGGAATTCCAACTGATAAGCAATAAGATAACAGAATCAGACAAGATACAAGAACTGCATAATGAAATGGAAATAAAGGAAAATTGAAACAATAAGCTCAAAGGTAATCATTCTGACTACCATTGACAAGAGGAACAATAAAACAAGTCATAAGAAATCAAAGAAAGGTTAAGAACGATGTGAGAAACTATTAAGAGAAACAATCTACATTTTATTAGGATCTCAGAGCAAGAAGAAACATAAAAATCTACAGAGAAATTAGTGGGAGAAATAATGGAAGAAAAATCCCCCAACATCCCCAAAGAAAAGAAATTAACTATTCAAGCAGCAGAAAGGAAACCCAAGCAGGATAGCTTGCCCAAATAAAAATATACTGGCACATTATGGTCAAACTCTCCAAAAGAACAATAGAACAAGAATACATACCATAATAAACATATATGC
>NW_022111362.1:3186951-3188938 GCF_000313985.2 Echinops telfairi
AAAAAAAAGGGAAGATGCAAACGTCCAGCATTAAAGATGAAAAGGGCAACATCGCAACAATCCAAATAAAATAAAAATAATTACAACACAGTATTATGAAAGACTATCTGATGGTTTACCTGTATATTCTTCTGAAGCATTTTTAGGATAGCTGATGTAGCCTGTGTGAGAAAACGATCCTTTAGTATGATTTGCTTCTCATCTGAGTATAAATCTAAAGTGACATGCTTAATTAGGGCTTCAACTGTTCCAAGATGTTTATATGGTTTGCATTAGGTTCCTGGTTGATGGCTGTTACTTTAAAGTAATTGATTGCCTTTTGCTACTGTGGCTTTAGTCTAACCTTGATACATGCTAAAAAATGCTTCTATGCTCACCTTCCAGTGGAATCATTAAAATCCCACATTGAATCAGCTGTTTCTCCTACTGGGTATTTCTCATGCATTACATGTAAGCCATGTGCAAATTTTTTGGCCTCCTTTAGTGCTCGTGTTTTCTCAAAATCTGTCATAGTCTGTCCTACAATTATCATTATATCCTTCAAAATCAAGTTATAGGTTAGAGTGAGATGCTGGAAGGGATCTATATATTGTTTTGTGTTATCTGAGTAGCTGCCTGTGTCACTTTTAATCTGCCTAATTTATATTAGAGTAACGGATTTGTGACTCACTTAAGGGTTGAATTCTCCAATGGCCTCTCCTAGAGGTAGTACTCTGGAGGATCTCTGTTTACTTTCACAAGTCTTTGGGGTTTGACTTTGTCTGTGTAGTTAGGGCTCTGTAGGTCTAGGGTAGGGGCCCAGTACGGCTGGGCCAGGAGCTTGTGGTACCTTTGGAACAGAGGTCTTTCCTGCCCTTTAAGAGGAAAAATGCTTGGGCATAGGGACTTAGGCCCATTTCCCTGGTCTTTTGAAGAAAAGGTTTAACTCTATTGAGGTGAGGAAGCAGAGTGCTCCATACTGTCACCAGAAATCTTTATCTCCTAATTTATACTGGAGCCAAGCAGTGTTGTATAACAATACTAGTCTTTAGCATTTTTGAGTCAAATCTAGACCAGACAGGGTGCAATGCAAAGTGGTTCCCTCAGGAATGGCCTTCTGGTTCCCTATCTAGAAAACAAACAGGAACAGGTTAGAGAGCATGGTGTCCCAAAGTCTTAACGGGAGGCTCTGGAACCTTAGAAACTGAGAATCTCAGATGGATGTCTCTGTCTTTGGCAGTCAGGACTCAGATTTGGTCAATCCCTGACTATTTTCTAGAAAGCAAGCTGGGTGTTTGGCACCATGTATCATTGGTGGTGGTGCATTGATTCATGTATCATGGAGGAGTTGGGTACTCAGGAGGCACAGAATCTGTCTTCTGGATAAATCTGAATGTGTCTCATATTGGAGAAATTTGAATTTTTGATTTGATACTTGTTAACCCAATACAATTGGAATCAAGGATGTAAACAGCCAGGTGTATGTGGATATTCATAGGAAGAATATATAGGCAGTGCTTAAAAAGCCTCATGAGTGCTCTTGGAAAGCCAGGGTCAGGAATTGCACAAAGATACAAGTTTCTAAATGCTTTGAGGTGCCCTGAGCCCTGGAAATTCTGTAAATTGGAGGAAGGATATCTGGAAGTTCAGGAAATGGGTTACATAACCAATAAGTTTAGTTCCCACCAAAATGTGGCTGAAGTGCTAGGTGACTGTTGATAGGTGAAAGATCTATAATATTTATAATGAGAAACTAGAGGACCATGCACCTCACTTTCTTGCTGAATGTTATAAAGCCAAGAGATAAAGGGTAGAGGAATGACTAGACTTACACAGAGAGACCAACAGATAATGATTAAATGGCATGGACCTTGGGAGCTTATGTAAGTGGAAAAGGAGCACCCAAATCGGGGTTGATGGGTGCCAGAAAAGAAAAAGAAGGCAGAAGACAGATTTGGAAGCAAAGGCTCAGGGCCACCGTGCCCGTATAGACAACATTTGTTTGCTT
>NW_022111362.1:3190539-3191451 GCF_000313985.2 Echinops telfairi
TCATAAGAACGAAGAAGTCAATATATGTACTAAAGTGCTGGATACAGATGACGTATGTACAGATTGTGATGAGTTGTATGAGCCCCTAATAAAATGATTATTTAAAAAAAAAAGAAAAGAAAAGAAGCTTTTATGAATGAAAGCAAAGTTTTTGGACAAAGTATGTTCTCACAGACAAGGAGGGTTTATCTCCAGGGAGGGCGTGTGGAAAAAGGGCTGCATAGTCCCACTCTTTGATCTTAGATACTTTTCCTACCTGTCTGGTCTCCTTCCATCTCCACTTGGAGAGTGGTTGTGTCCTGGTGGTGTCTTACTGGAGGTGCTCAAGTGTATGCTTGGCATGCGATGTAACTGGTTTCGCACATGTTCTTTTGCTTTCTAGTGCATGTCTGATGTCTTAGGACATTCCCTTTTCCTTATGTGCTTGGCTTGCTGTTCTTTGCTGATCAGTTGGTCCCTTTGAAGGACAACCCTATTCCCCCTTAAGCTTCTTGCCTATTATTGGCAGTTGTCAGATAATATATGGCATTGTAAGCCACATGAAGAGACTTTCCAGGGTAAAGTCCCTGGGTGTGCTAAAAAAAAAAAAAAAAAGAGGTTCGCGCTTGGATACTAACAGAACAATTGGTGATTTGAATGCATTCAGTGTACTATAGAAGAAATGCTTGCTGATTATAGCAATCACCATAGCCCAAACAAACAAACAAAAATGTATGGAGCACAGTTTACTCTAAAACATGTGAGATGGCTGTGTTTGGGTGGGATCAGCTCCACAGCAAATTATTTAATTTTTTCTCAGGGAGACATGTGATATGGCCCAATTAGTTTTAAAAATTAATTAAATATTGGATCTTAAAAGTTGTGGTTGGCAAGTAAGTCAGAAAGCTCTTGCTTGGTCTGAATGAAGACATC
>NW_022111362.1:3192600-3195683 GCF_000313985.2 Echinops telfairi
GACCTCTCTGAATGGGCCAAGAAAGAAAATAATCATTTCTCATGTGAATGCTCATCAAAGGGTTACCTCTGAAGAGGAGTACTTTACAATCAAGTGGATAAGGTGACACGCACAGTGGAGACTAGTCCTCCTCTTTTCTCTGCCACACCTATATTGTCTAATGGGCTCATGAAAAAAGTGGACATGGTGGCAGGGATGGAGGTTATGGATGGGCGCAACAACATATACTTCCACTCATCAAAGTTGACTTGGCCACTGCTAATGCTGAATGTCCCATCTGTCAGAAGCAGAAGGCAACATTGAGTCCAAGATATGGAACCATTCCTTGGGAAGATCAACCAATAACCTTATTACATAGGACCACTTCTGACATGGAAGGGGCAACATTTTGTTCTTACTGGAATGGGCACCTACTCTGGATATGGATTTGCTTTTCCTGTACACATGTTTCTGTCAAAACTATCATTTGTGGACTTACAAAATGCCTTACCCACTGACATGGCATTCCACATAGCATTGCTTCATATCAAGGAATTCACTTCACAGCAAATGAAGTGTGGCAATGGGCTCATGACCATGGAATCCACTGGTCGTATCATGTTTCTCATCATCCTGAAGTAGCTGGCTTGTTAGGATGATGAGATACCCTTCTAAAGACACAATTACAGTGCCAGCTAGGTGGCAACAACTTTGCGGGGCTGGGGTAATGTTCTACAGGAGGCTGTATATGCTCTAAACCAGTGGCCAAGATATGGTGCTTTTTCTCCAATATCCAGGATTCATGAGTCCAGGAACCACAGCTTGGTCTGTGTTTTTTACATAATCTCCTGTCAACTTGAGGGTAGTAAGAGTGAAAGGGTGACTTCTGGCAAGATGGTGACCAAGTAACACCACAGGGATTCAACAGAAATCAGCACAGGAGACCAACTGAGAGGGAAACCCCATGATGCTGGGTCACAGGAGGAGTACCATTAAGATAAATAGCACAGATCCATTAGGTTTTGAGGAGCTGTGGATAAGGTTAACCTTAGCCCCACTGCAGTCTCGGCAAGAGCTGGGCTTCTTTGGCCAGCCCAAGGCCTTTACTTCAACAGAGCCACAGCTTGCTGCCGCCTCTGGGCAGAGTTTAACCGCCTCTCCCCTGCCCCAGCCCCACAGTCAGGTGATCGGTGCTCAGCAATCTCTTTATTCTTGTTTCTCTCTCTTCTCTATTTCCCTGCACAGTCTCAGCAGGCTCAGGCTTTTCCCCCCTCTTCCCCTTCCTCTCACACCACACTGCCAACCTCCAGGCAACTCCCCTTAGCCTAGGGAAATCCTGCCTGTACGCCCTATGCACCTTAAAACCCAGCTGTGAAAATCCTGCCAATTTTCCACTGCAGGGAAACTCATTCCTACCCTTTAAGGTTGCTGGGGAAACTCCTTCAAGGTTTCTGGGGGAACTCCTGCTTGCCCTTTGCCAGGATTTGCTTGTCTGGGAAAACCTCTGCCTGCCTTCCACAGTGCTTTGTGGCTGGGGGAAGCTCCTGCCTGTCCTCTGTGGTCCCACGTGCTTGGGGAGACTTGCTTCTGCCTGCTGTAGTGCTTCATATGGCCCAAGGGAGCTACACCAATCCTCCAGCACTCCACACTGTTGCAGAAAACTCTGCCCAACTTATGCGGCAATGTAACTGATGAGCCAATTCCTCACACCATCCGCAGTGCTTTATACCAAAGCAGGCATGCCCACCTGCCTTCTGCAGCACTCCTGTTGCAGCAGGCACCCGTGCACTCCCTCTGTGGTGCCCCAAGCCACCGTGGGCCACATCACCACAGCTCCTTGTGAGATCATCCAGTGAAGCATCATCCTCGTGGGTCCACAACCACCAACCAGCATCCTCTGAGAGTCTCCCACAGAGAGTCCGGTGCTCTTAGACTCTGGAAAATGGCACCAGGCTCCTCTAAAACAACATAATACAAACAGCAATTAGCCCAAATGACCTCAACGAATAAAAACAGGAGAAAGAAAAAGCAATGTTAGAAGAAATTCTGAATCTAAAGACGTGCATGGAAGAAGCAGACCTTGATCTGCCACAGAAAGAAAATTTCAGAATGTTGGTTGGATAATGTGACCAGATTTTAACATTGGTAAAGTGGGACAAAAGCAGGACACCATTGATAAAACTCATATCCTGGTGAAATAGCCACAAGGCAGCCAAAAACCATACACCCTAGCTTATTGTGCATTCTTTCCAAAAATCGGGACTTTTTGAAAATGCCGTGGGACACAGGAAAAATTGTTCAAAAGCGGGACGTCTGGTCACCTTATGCTTGTAGTCATACTGGCTTTGAGGGAAACAATACAGAAAAAGGATGAAATGATAGAGGAGATTGACACAAGACATCAAAGGGAAATACAAGAGCTTAGGGACAAGATAACAAAAACCAGTAGCAAATTCATGGACTTCACCAACTGACTGGAGGAGATAGAGACCTGCACCAGTGACCTAGAGGACAGCCAAGCAGACTTTAACAAACATGAAGCTGAAGAAAACCTGGAAGCTATGTCTGATGCAATGAAGATGAATAACATCAGAATAATCGGATTATTGGAGGAAGATACAACAAAGAAGTCAACAGCAAAAAAGTGAGGGAATTCCTGGAGGAAAACTTCCCCAGCTTAATGAATGTAAACCAGGCAACCATTCAGGAGGCTGAAAGAACGTCAGCCAAACTGAATCCGAAGAAGAAGTCACCAAAGCATATTATAGCTAAACTATCAAACTTTGAGGAAAAGGAGAAAATCATGAGAGCAGCTAGGGAAAAACAAGCAGTCACATATACAGATACCCAAATGAGAATATGCTCAACTCTGTCAGCGGACACTAATAAGAAGAGGAGAGAGTGGATTAACATATTCCAAAAATTGAAGGAAAATAACATAAACTCAAGAATACTCTATCCAGCTAAATTATCTCTCAAGATAGATGGAGAAGAAGGAATCTTCCCAGACAAAGAAAAACTCAAAGAATACCTTCTAAGAAACCCAACCCTACAAAAGATCCTTACCGACCCAGTATGGGCAGAAGAACAGCACTCACCGAGCA
>NW_022111362.1:3199536-3201008 GCF_000313985.2 Echinops telfairi
CAGAAAAGGCAAGAAACAAACCATGGCCAGACATCTGTGCTCCAATGTTCATCGCGGCATAGTTCACAATTGCAAGAAGTTGGAAACAACCTAAATTTTCCATTGAGACCAATGGATTAAAAAACTGATATATACATGCAACGGAGTACTATGCATACCTAAAAAGCAGTGATGAATGCATGAAGCACATTGCCGCATGGGAAGAAGTGAAAGAAATAATGCTAAGCGAAGTAAGCCAAGCACAAAAGGACAAGAACAAAACGAGTCCACAGAGGTAAACTTTCAAATGCAAAAGGGGCATAGGGAAAAAGCTACTGTATACATACTTCCTGGGGTGAGGACCAGGTACTATGGCAGGTACCAGACCCAATCCAGGGATACATATGGCAGCCAACTATTAAAGGAGGGGAAAAGAAAGAAAGAAAAAAAGAAAAAAGAAAAAAGACATGGGTAGTGGGGGAACAGGGCACTGATGCAGCTAAGGAGAAGGTGTTGTTTATATTTCCACCGGGAGAGAAAGACCAGACTTTAACCTGGTGCACCAAGATGTGAATGTAGCATACCAGCATGAAGCAGGGAACCAATAGAGAGGTCTGTAGGGCCAGCGCCAATCCCAACTACGTGAACTTCCTGCCTCCTCCCAGAAGAATTAACTTCGGAGGACAGCACTGAAGGTACAGCTCAGGGAGTGGCACATGTCTGATCAGAGCACACAGGAGCAAATGAAGAGGGAGGAATAGAGAGTGGAGCACATCCTGGTCCACCAAGCCCCGAGGACAATGTTCCTGCCCAGAGCAGCCAATGCACAGAGAAGACCATAGGGCGGGTCCCACCATGAGACAGGATGTCCCTTACTGACCCATAGTGCTGTGAGGGGAAACACTGGAGACACAGGGCAAGAATTGTGCCCTATCTGACCCTACCACGCTGGGGAGAAATGCCAACAAAATCCCCTGGAAATACCAAAAATAGACTGTCGGGGCAGGGTGTGGCACCCCATCAGACACAACCGAAAAACACTCCTAAAGGTCAACCAAAAGACCTTCAAATATTTATAGACTTTTTTGTCGTTGTTTTTGTTTTGTTTTCTTTTGTTACTTTGTTTTGCTCTGGCTTGTTTCTGTGCCTATTATTGTGTCTGCCTGTCTATCAAGATAAGATAGGTGGGATAAACAATCTGTAGGAGAAAGCAATGGGATCGACGGTTCCGGTGAGACAGGGGAGAGAGGGAGGCGGGGGAAAGAAAGTGGGTGTTAAGAAACCCAGTTACAAGGGAACAACAAGTGATCTAAAATCAATGATGAGGAGGGTGTAGGATGCTTGGTAGGGCTTGATCAAGGGCAATGAACTGAGAGAAATTACTGAAACCCAAATGAAGGCCAAACATGATAGTGGGACAAGAGGAAAGTAAAAGGAAATAGAGGAAAGAACTAGGAAGCAAAGGGCATTTGTAGAGGTCTAAATACAGGCAT
>NW_022111362.1:3202046-3204185 GCF_000313985.2 Echinops telfairi
ATGGATTGTGATAAGAATTGTACAACCCCCAATAAAATGACTTTACAAAAAAGAGTGATAGGGTGTATATCCTGTCAGTCAGGTCGCAGCTTGATGACCTCATTTGGAGGCTTAATGGAGATAAATAGCTCACTGGAGGCCAGACCCTCTCTCTCTCTCCCCTTCTTCCCTTTCTTGCTGTTGAGACACTCAGAGAGCTGCAGGAGCCATGTGGCGATTTGAACCAACATTGAGATGCATCTACTGCCACTGGATCCACAAGACTTTCTACTCACTGGCCTATGATCTTCCTACATTCAGCATCATTGCATGTGCTATGTTAGTCTAAAAAAGAATTAATAGACTAGCTTTGGGCATATGGGCTAATATCACAACTATGGACTTGATCTGGACTGGGTTGGGTCTTTTCTCAATATACAAACACACAAAAAAGTCTCTCTTAAACACGTATGAGTTTCTATGGATTTGTTTCTGTAGTCACCCGGACTAACACAAAGAGTTAACAATCTCGGCAGTCCATAGGGGCAGTTCTACCCTGTCTTCTGTGGTCACTATGAGTCGGAATCAACCCTATGGCTGTGAGTTTGAACTGGTTTAAATAACACAAATGGAGCTTCTAATCTGCCATTTACTGATTCCTGTATAGAGGCCATGGCTAGAGTTATATCAGTTTGATCATGCTTGGAATGGACATGATACCTGGTCAGTGACAAGCGCCTCATCCCACATACTTAACTGTTGGAGCATCTCACAGCCTCTCCCTCAATTTCACTGTGCTGCTTCTAAGGACTTAGGACAGAGATTCACTTGCCCATTATATAGACGAGTAGATGAGGGTCCAGCAGGGAAGTTGTTGGTCCATAATGACACGGAACCAGAACCCCGCTTGTGGCAGCCGATTTGTATCCTCTTCATCAAGTCCCACAGGGTGCCGCTAGGTGATGGAGGGAATGATCCAACATTCTCTGAGCCTCAGTTTCCTCCGCTGTAGGATATTTTAGGGCTTTCAAAAACCTCGTGTTTTGTAATGCTTAACGTCTGAGTGGTTTGTATGCCAGACACAGGACTCAAGCTGAGGCCTCCTCTCTGAGTGCTGCATGTGTCCTGGCTGTTGGGACAATAGTGCTGATTGTTGACCCCATGGTAAATGCCCATCACAAGTTTTTGTTCTATGCTTTGTAGGTCTGTGAAGGGTAAACAGATTTAAGCTCAGATGTGCTCTATAAGATTTCCAGAGCTCGAATCTCTGTGGAAGCTGACCACCATATCTTTCTTCTACTGCGTAGTTGGTGGATTCAAATTCATGACTTGTGAGCTAGCAGTGTCACACTTAACCACTGTGGTACCCGGCTTCTTTTGATTGGGAAAGGATTGGTGAATGTGGTAGCCCCTTTTTATAAGCAGGAGCCCTGATGGTGTAGTGGTTATGTATTGGGCAGTGATCTGCATGGTCAGCAGTTCAAAACCACCAGCAGCTCCGCAGGAGAAAGTTTGGGCTTTTGACTTTTGTAAACAGTTCCAGTCTCAGAAATCCAGAGGAGTCACTATGAGTCAGCATTGATTGTATGGCAATGAGTTTGTTTTGATTGTTTTTAAGTGCTCCCTATGCTGCAAGTCCAGTGTACTTCAACCTACTATAATCTGGATGGTTAGTCTTACTACCATGATGCCCAGTTACAAAGGGAAGAGTGAGGTTCACCTGGGAGAAATAACCTGCTTAAGGTCACACAGTGAGGAGCAGAATTGGATTCAAATTCAAATGTTTGGACTATGAAACTTGTCTCTCGTAACATATTTATTCAAAGGTGATATCAAATTAATAAGTGGTTGTTCATCTGTTTATTTTAGAGGCAGGGAACAGGGTGTGAGCTGTCTTAGGGCAATGTCTAAGCTGTCTAACACTGCGGGTGATGATGGGATAAGGTTTCATAGGAGTTGGGCCTTTAGTTGCCTGCTTACAACAAACCCAGTACAAGGGAAACAGGCAATCAGAACAGGAAGGCCAAGGCTGCTGGCAGAGAAAGCAGGGAAAGGGCCTTTTTCTAGGGCAGGGGTGGATCTATATGCAAGTCTTGGCTCTTTTCGGGGCCGCTGGTTTGTCTAAAACAGGGGATGCGTCCCCTTGCAGAGGGGTCTCGG
>NW_022111362.1:3204738-3210507 GCF_000313985.2 Echinops telfairi
TAACAGTTGTATGAGCCCCTAATAAAATGTTAAAAAAAAAAAGAAGAAGAAAAAAAAAAAGAAAATAAACAATGTCTTTTCAAGAATTAAAAATAAATAAATAAATAAAAATAAAAAGGAAAAGTTCATCAAAAGGTACTATAAAAAACAAACAAACAGGGGATGCGTAGAGAGAAATTATCCATTCAACTAGTTAATGTAGTGTACCAACTCGGTGCCAGATGAGGGCACACTGTGGCTGGGACCTGTCCTTGCCACCTCGTCATCGATTGAGGGCACTAGCAGAAGGATATGTTTGTAAGTTAATGAAACGAGCCTCTCCAGGGGGCAGAGAATATTAGGGACCACATCCCTGAGGGAAGGAGCACAGGCAAGGATACTTAGGGGAATGGTTTCCAAGATGAATCCTGCAATGAGAGCACCCTAACCAAGGTGAAGGGTTAGCTGGCAAAGGCAGGGAGGCTAGCAAGCACGTCATGTGTAAGGTGGAAAGGGTTTTTTCAGTTTCTCATCTCACTTCATGGCTTCATGCATCCAGCGAAGCTATTCCATAACTCTAAAGGCACGGTAAGGCTTGCCTGGGTCATGAAAACACATTTAACCCCATGTTCTAGTTGCTGCTGGCAAGTCAGCTCTGACGTAGGAGGACCCCATGTATGACAGAACCAAATGCTTCTCAGCCCTGAGCCATCTTCACACATGTTGGTATGTGTGAGTTCACAGGCTATTGCAGCGCCTTCCAACCTAGAAAACTCATCTTTCAAAGGAGTGTGTTCCATGCTATTCTGTTGAATTCCATTAAGATTTCATTGGAGATTTTCAGAAGATTGTCAAGCCTTTTCCTCTAGTCTGTCTTAGTCTGAAAACTGCTGATCCCTGTCACTGGATATGACTCTGCTAGTATTTGAGATAATGTCATGTTTTTAAAATTGGAAGTAGATGTGACATTCTGATTTTACAGACGAGGACCAAGGCCACGTGGCCAGAGGCAGGCAGATGCGTCTCAGCTCCTATGATTCCCAAGTAGGAACCCTTATAATTGCTGGGCCTTTGGTTCAGGCATCTCTGTCTCTCTCATGAGTTGCCCTGGGATATGAAAGTACTTGACTCTCTGATTTGGGCCCTAGTCCTTTCAGGAAGACACAGCTGGGCCCAGTGTGACGAAGGTCCCAGGTAGAACCCATTCTGGCCTCAAGGTGTGTTCTTTCTGTGGCAGCATCTGGGGGTGAGGAGGGGAGGTGGAGTGGGGATCTGTTAGTATGAACCTTTAGACAAAGGCCTCTCTGCCCACTCCCCTGTGCATTAGATGCACTAACAAAGGGCCCCACTTCTTTAATTTGTGGGGTAACATAAAATAATAATATGCTCCTTGAATCTGGGACGTGACATGAATGGCTGCTCTCTCAGCTCCTAATAAGGACCATGGAAAGGTTTTATACACATTTGATAAACTTCCTACTTACTGCTCCCATGGCTCCCTGCTCCCTGAGATGTTCCAGCCTGCCAGGAGACAGCTGGAGAAGTGACAACATGGGTCCAGGATCCTGCTGCCTATTGTTTCCCCCGCCCCACCCCCTCCTCCCCCGCCCACACACTCTTCTGGCTTCTACTCCCTCAGCTGTGAAGCATCTCAGGTGGCTGGGGGCCAAGAAGCCCTTATTTTAGAGAAGGGCAATCAATATTCATTGAATGAGTGGATGGGAGATGACTCCACAATGTCCTCATCTGGACCTTTGGAACAAGTCATTTCACCTTTCTGATTCTCAAGCAAGTCACCCGGAATGTAAAGATAATATTTATTTCCCACGTTTCTGGGAAAGAGTTGGTGAAGCAAAACATACAGGTATTGGACTCCCAGTGTATATTTCCTTCTCTCTCTCTCTCTCTCTCTCTCAGTCATTAAGCTTAAGAAGAAGGCGGTGTATGGCTTTGGGTTTCAGAAGAAGAGGTGTGGAGAAGAAGGTTTTAGGCCCAGGCCTGCACTCTGGACTCCAGGATTCCCTGTCAAATCATTCATTTTAAGCTGTTTCTAATCTGGCTCTGTGCTCTGTGTTTTATTCTCCGTGTGCAGCAAAGTTCTGTTGCAGAGAATACGCTGATGTTGGTGACTGGAAGTGGGTGGAGTCTGGCAGAGCAGAGCAGGGTGAGAGGACAGCAGGAGTCTGGGGAGCTGGGTGACAGTAAATAGCAGGGTGTAACTATTGTGGACTGGTCCAGAGTAGCTGGAATTTTTCCCCGTGTGTGCCTATAGGTCTGCTTTTGGGTCTCATGGAGAGAAGATGCTAGAAAGAGCGAAGACAAAAGCCTGTTACTCTCAGCTCCTCTCTCCCCTGCAGGAAGACTTGCCAGCCCTGGAGGAATCATTCCTTGGTCCTTCTTTAATTTGGGGTGCCCCATGCTTATTTCCCACATGCCATACATGGTTCTGACTGAGACCTGGGGCATGCCTAGAGCTGGCTGCTCCTGAGATCCTTCTTTTCCCGTGGTTCTCCTCCTCCCCCTGCTCCTATCCTCTCTTTCCCCAACAGCCTCTCCTTCTCTTCATTCCTGAGGAAACGGAACTATGAAAGCACTAGCACCCATGCCCACAGATTAGCACATGTGTGCATAGCCCAGCTCCCCAAGTCCCAGCGAAAGTGTCCAACAGGACCACCAGGGAGGAAGACGGTGGTGGGGGGAGGTCGAGCTCCGACATAAGCCAAGAACATGAATGTTTGCAGAGAAAATCAACATCAGGAATGACACTGGGGAAGCTGGAGCTGCGTGAGAGAGAGTGTGCATGTGTGGCGTGCACACTCACATTTAGTGAGTTCTGGAGAGGGCGAGTTGAAGGACACATTTAGATCCAGTAAGTTTCTCAAACCAAAAAATCAGCTCTGACTCATGGTTACCCCATCTGTGTCAGAGTAGAATTGTGCTCCACAGGGGTTTTAGTGGCGTATTTTTTTCAGAAGTAGATCACTAGATATTTCTTCCAAGATGTCTCTAGGTGGACTTGATCCACCCATCCTTTAGCTGGCAGCTGAGCAGGTTTTTTTCAATGTTAACTATGATTATTTTACTTTATTTTTAAAAATCATTTTATTAGGGGCTCATACAACTCTTATCACCATCCATCCATACATCAATTGTGTAAAGCACATTTGTACATTCATTGCCCTCATCATTCTCAAAACATTTGCTTTCCACTTAAGCCCCTGAAATCAGCTCCTCATTTTCCCACCTCCATCGCCACTCCCCCCTCCCTCATGAATGCTCGATAATTTATAAATTGTTATTTTGTCGTATCTTACACTGTCCGATGTCTCCCTTCACCCACTTTTCTGTTGTCCGCTCCTCAGGGAGGAGGTTATATGTAGGTCCTTGTAATCGGTTCCCCCTTTCCACCCCACCCTCCCTTCACCCTCCCAGTATCACCATTCTCACCAGTGGTCCTGAAGGGATCATCTGTCCCAGATTCCCTGTGTTTCCAATTCCTATCTGTACCAATCTACAACTTCTGGTCTAGCCAGATTTGTAAGGTAAAATTGGCATCATGATAGTGGGCGGTGGGTTAGGGGGCAGCAGGCAGGAAGCATTTTAGAACTAGAGGAAAGTTGTATGTTTCATCGTTGCTACATTGCACCCTGACTGGCTCATCTCCGCCCCATGACCCTTCTGTAAGGGGATGTCCAGTTGCCTACAGATGGGTTTTGGGTCCCCACCTTGTACTCCCCCTCATTCACAATGATATCATCTTTTGTTCTTTGATGCCTGACCTCATCCCTTTGACACCTCGTGATCACACAGGCTGGTGTGCTTCTTCCATGTGGGCTTTGTTGTTTCTGAGCTAGATGGCCACTTGTTTACCTTCAAGTCTTTAAGACCCTAGATGCTATATCTTTTGATAGCCAGGCTCCATCAGCTTTCTTCACCACATTTGCTTATGCACCCACTTTGTCCTCAGCAATTTTGTCGGGAAGGTGAGCATCATGGGATGCCAGTTTAATAGAACAAAGTATTCTTTCATAGAGGGAGTACTTGAGTGAAGGTCCAGTGTCCATCTGCTGCCTTAATACTAAACCTATAAATATATGCACATAGATCTATATCCCCATCCTCATATATAAATATATTTACATATGTACATGTCTTTATTTACACCTCTATAAGTGCTCTTTGCCTCTATTTCCTTTTACTTTCCTCTTATCCCACTATCATGGGCAGCTGAGCATTTTGAAATGCAAGAGATTTCAGTTAGGCTTCTAGGTTGGGTTATTAAGCACAAGGTTAGTCACAAGCCGCTTCACAGGAGAAAGATGAAGTTTTCTTCTGCCATGAAGAGTTATGGTCTTGGAAACCCACAGGGCAGTTCTACCCTGTGCCACAGGGTCACGATGAGACAGAATTGACTCTGTGGCAGTGAGGTTTTTGGTTTCCAGTGTGACTGTGTTCCTGACACTGTGGTAGGTACACTTGTGTTCTCGTGATGTCGAAAGCTATGTCTCACTCCCATCACTTGGAGAGGTGTGCGCTCTTCTTATTCGCATTTTATAGACAAAGAGACTGAGGCTTCACAGATCAATGGTCTTGTCCAACATCACACAGGTAGACACCTTTACTCAAAATCCTTAAAGGATTCCCCATTCGCCTATACAGAGGAGTTCTAACTGCTTGTCACTGGAAGCCTTGTCATGCTCCCTATGACTCCATGCCCATGTCCTCACCTACCTCTCTGCTGAGAATTCAGGAACCCTTGCTTAGCTGCATGCCCTTGGGTGGCACAAATGGTCTATTCATTCAGCTGTGCTCTGAACAGTTAGAGGTTGGAATCCACTCAGATTCAAAGAAGATCTGGTAGTCTACTTTAAAAAATATCAGCCATTGAGGGTCCTATGGAGCATAGTTTTCATCTGTAGGGTCTAATCTAGTCACATGAAGTCACCAGGGGGTGAAATTGACTCAGTAGCAGAAGGTTTGGATTATTATTATTTAATTTCCATTTGGGAGCCTGCAGGCCTCTTACTTGCACATCAAATGGCCTTGTGCTATGCTCTCATCCCCACATGATCCTGTCTCTATCAGTGGTGGCCCGTGCATTGCTTTGATGCTGAGGAGATTACAGTGGAGTCCCCGGATTAAGGCTAGGAGGAAAGGTCTAACAATGTTATGAAAATAAGCCAAGGAAAACTCTACGGAGCAAAACTGTATGGACTACTGATTGCTGTGATAGTACAGAACTATGCAGGATTTTGTCCCACTGGAATGGAGTTGTCATGAGTAGAGGGTTCAACTTGATGGTCGATAATGGGACTCAACAATAGTGTGACTCAATCTCAGAAAGCAGTGGAGGAACACCATCCAAGGCCATTGTTATCCTAGAATCTCACAGCCAGGACACATGGGACAGATGGTATCAACTGGAACACAGGGAGAGAACCGTCTTGGTCAGGCATACATGGGACAAGAGGGCAGAACTGGGTCTAGGCATCAGTGCTTGTCACTTGGACACAAGTTCCATTTTGTAGCTAACAGGACTCTTAGTTGTTATGTATGTGGATGGCATTAGCATGAGTTGGGCACAGGGCTACACAAAATAGCCAATAGTTGCTGTGGCACCCACTGGTTTCATCCTTTTGTTAAAATTATGTCCCATTTTTCTCTTTTATTCAGCAGAACATGCTCAACCTCAGGCAGCTCACAGCTAGCAGGAAGAGTAGCAGAGTTATCAGATTCCCTTTTAAAATGAAAAGGTGGAGGGGAGTCTGCCCTGCTCCTTAGCTCCCTCTC
>NW_022111362.1:3211940-3213073 GCF_000313985.2 Echinops telfairi
TCCTCAGAGCTGTGACTGTGTATATTGTGCCTTTTGATAGGTTCCCTGAGGTGGGGGACCTTAGCACCAGGAGAGTGCTGGCTGGGTAGGAAGTAAAACTGGCGACTGCTTGGTAGAGATGATCCTGGTTTATGTCTGTGGCCTGATGTATTCATCAATGGCTTTCCTTTTCTCTCCAAAGAGCTAGTTTCAACAAGAAATGATATTGCTAATGCCAGAGTCCTTGGATGGTATGAACAAGTAATGTCCTCTGCTGCTAACTGAAAAGTTGAAGTCCATCCAGAGGCAACTAGGGAAACAGCCTGGAGATTTACTGCTGAAAGTCCAACCATTAAAACCAAGGAGGAAGGTTTGCTTAGGGGCATGGTATTTATGTTTGGTGTGGTGGAACAATTTGGGGAAAGAGTTCACAACTTGAGGAATGTAATCAATGTCACTGAATTATACATGTAATAATGGAGTTGGTGCATGTTTGCTGTATATATTTTCACCACATATATAAGCATGCGCACACACACCCACACACCCCTCCATGGAGCACAGATCTACTCTGAGGTAAGTGGGGTCACTTTAGGGTCACTAGAACTGGTATTTTTACCACCACATCTAAAACAAATCACCCATTGTCGTGGGCTGTTTCCCTGATGGTCAACAAGGCTTTACAAAACGAGGCCTCTCTGCTTCTCCTCCCAACGTCAACCTTTATTAATGTGGTGACCTCAACCTTTCTCAAGCTGTTTTGTAAAAATGGCTATCTTATGAAGAGCACAGATACCTGGCTCCCAGAGTGGTGATACTGATGTGGA
This sequence comes from Echinops telfairi, assembly GCF_000313985.2. Lineage (NCBI taxonomy): Eukaryota > Metazoa > Chordata > Mammalia > Afrosoricida > Tenrecidae > Echinops > Echinops telfairi. The sequence goes on from NW_022111362.1 coordinate 3,212,747, forward strand.
TGAGAACGATTTTTGCAAGCTCTCAAGGAGTCTACAAGAGACCCTATTCTCTGTTCTCTCCAGTCTCCTCATCAACCAGGCCAGCATGTCTTTGAGGAAGGAACACCACTGAGAACTGCTCTGGGATTGGGAGCATCGTGACCTCACTTTCTCTTGTCCAATCACTTTCATGCTTGTCCTGGAGATTCCTGTGGTTCTGCAGAGCTACAGAGTGAAGACCTCAGTCACTGATCTTAACTAGTCTAGTCTGTGAGGAGAGTTGAAAGGACTTCATGTGCCAAGCACAAAAGGTCAAGTACAACATGAGTCCACTGAAGTAAGCTTAAA
>NW_022111362.1:3221518-3226909 GCF_000313985.2 Echinops telfairi
GAAAGTCTGGAATGGGAAATGCCTCTTGTTCTGGCCTTTTTTCATCAGCCCATGGAGATGAATATTCTGACCTAATAATCAAAACAAGCTGTAATTGCAAACAGATTCTCAAAAGACTATGAGGTGGCCTAGGAGAGACCAGATGAGATACCTGCTGAGCACAGCGGGCCTGGCCCCGCCAGCCCTCCTCCCACCTCCAGAATCAATGTAGCCTCTTAGCCACACACACTGTTTTGCTGGCCTGGCTTGATCAAACCCTGCTCACTTCTACCTTGTCTATAAACCCAAATCCAAATCACTGCCATTGAATTTATACTGACTTATAGGACGTAATAGAACTTCGCCTGTCAGGTTTTGAGACAGTAACTTTTTACAGGAGTAGAAAGCTTCATCTTTCTCCCATGGAGTGGCTGGTGGCTTTGAACTGCTGACCCTCTAGTTACAGGTCTAACTACACCACCAGGGCTCCCACTTCGGGACTACAAAATTTCCTTTACAGGGGAAACTTCTCAGAAGAAGCTAGCTTCTATCAGAAAATGTATTAAATATCTAGCAGCATTCTGAAAGACAATAAATAGGGCAGGAGATCTTGTACCGACTCCACCCCTAACTCCACTTCCTCTTGGCTCAGAAAGATATTCTCTTGGGTGGGACAATGAAGCTGGAAGTTCTTCATGTCGTTTGCTTCCCCCACCCTTTTTTGGTGTTTTGTTTAAGACACACCCTCAGCTCAAATTTGCTTTGAAGGTTTAGTAATTTCCATTCTTTATTCTCAAAACAATGGCACAGTTCTTCTGGGATGCAAATGTTGATTCTCTGCACTCAAGAATCAATCTCCATTAACAGCAAATACATTCCAGAAATAACCAGCAACTCGGGGAAAGATATATGGAAAAGCCCAAAGAAGAATAAAGTCTGCGCTGCATCCCCAAAGTATTCATACCAATAGGGATCCAGCCAATTGTATGCCATACCCCAAGGTAGTCAACGAGTGCCTCTCTTGGACACAATGCTTCACAGGCAGGTTTAATTCTACTAAGTAGGGTAAAGGTATCAATGGGATTTGTTAATCTTGAAAAAGAGAAGGACTTTGATGGTCATGATGATTAGGGAAGTGGTCTCTTGGGTGGGTGGAATAGCTTGTTCAGGATAAAGTAATCTGACACATTGATGCTTGAGATCAGTTCAATTTTCTGTTGTGGTTTGTGCATGGGGTTGATGATGCTGGGACTTATGGTGGAGATGAAGCTGGAATGATATGTGGATTGAGGCTAGATTGTCATGGACCCTGTAGGACTTGCTAGGAGCTTTTTGTTGTTGTTAGATGCCATCGAGTTGGTTCTGACACATAGCAACCTTAGGCACGGCATAACGAAACGCTGGCCTGATGGGTGCCATCCTCATAATTGTTCATGCGCTCGAGCCCATTGCCAAAGCCACTGTGTCAATCATCTCCTTGAGGACCTTCCTCTTTTTCACGGCTCCTCCACTTTACCAAACCTGATGTCCTTCTCCAAGGACTGGTCTCTCCTAACAATATGTCCCAAGTATGTAGGATGAAATCTCGCTTCTCAGGATCACCCTGGCTGTACTTCTTCCAAGATAGACCAGTTTGTCCTTTTAGCCATCTATGGCACGGTCAATATTCTTCTCCAGCACCACAATTCAAATGCATCCATTCTTCGTCAGTCTTGATTTAATGTCCAACTTTCATATGCATATGAGGCAATTGAAAATACCATGGTCAGCTGCCACTTGGTCCTCAAAGTAACATCCTTGCTTTTCAATACTCTAAAGAGGTCTTGTGCAGCAGATTTACCTAATACAATGTGCCTTTTGATCTCTTGACTGCTGCTTCCATGAGCATTGACTGTGGATCCCAGCAAGACAAAATCCTTTTCTCATTTGCCATGAGGTTACCTATTGGTCCAGTTGTGAAGATTTTTGTCTTCTTTTCATTAGTCATAATACATACTGAAGGCTGCACTCTTTTTTTATAATATAAATAATTTTATAGGAGGCTCTTACAGCTCTTGTACAAATTGCACCAAGCACATTTGTACGTATGCTGCCATCATCATTTTCAAAACATTTTCTTTCTACTTGGGCCCTTGGTATCAGCTCCTCTTTACCCCCTCCTTTCCTCCCTTACCCTCTTCTCTTGTGAACCCATGATAAATTATAAATTATTATTTTTTTCATATTTTACACCATCAACTGTCTCCCTTCAACCATGCTTCTGTTGTTCATCTCCCTAAGGGGGTATGTGTTATACATTGATCATTGCAATCGGTTCCCCTTTTCTCCCTCTTTCCCCCTGCCCTCACCTTCCCCATACCCTCTTGGTATTGCTACTCCCATTATGGTTCCCGAGGGGTTTATCTGTCCTGGATACATTATCCGGTTAAGCCGGATTTGTAAGGTAGAACTGGGTCATGATAGTTGGGGGAGGAAGCATTAAAGAGCTAGAGCAATGTTGGGTGTTTTGTCAGTGCTATACTGCACCCTGCCTGACTTGTTCCTTTCTTGTCACCCTTCTGTAAGAGGATGTCCAATTGTCTACAGATGGGCCCTGAGTCTCCGCTCCAACCCTCCTCATTCACATTGATATGACTGTCTGGTCTGGCTCTCCCACTGCCTGATACGTGATCCCATTGACACCTGGTGATCACACGGACTGGGGTGCTTCTTCCATGTGGACTTAGTTGCTTCCCTGATAAATGGCTGCTTGTTTAACTTCAAGCTTTTAAGACCCAAATGCTATATTGTCAAATAGCCGGGTACCACAATTTGTCTTTACCGCATTTGCTTATGCACCCATTTTGTCTTCAGCAGTTGTGTCAGGAAGGTGAGCATCACAGAATGACAGGTTATTAGAACAAAGAATTCTTGTGTTGAGGGTGAGCTTGTGTAGAGGCCCAATGTCTGTCTGCTACCTTAATACTTAACATATAAATATATGTGCATAGACCTATATCCCTATCATTATATATTAATATATTTACATGCTTATATTTATACCTCAGTAAATGTCTTTTGACTTCTAATTCTTTCCTCTATTTCCCTTTACTTTCCTCCTGTCCCATTATCATGTTTGATCTACATTCAGCTCTCCATAATTCCTCTAGACTACATTGCACTTGATCAAATCCTACACCTTCCTCATCATCGATTTTAGATCTCTTATTGTTCCCTTGTCCCCAAGTTTGTTGCCTCCCCTCACTTTCCCATGCTTCCTCCTCTCTCATGTTGCCCCCAGAACCATTAGTCCCATTGTTTTCTCCTTAGGATTGCTTATCCTGTCTATCTTATATAGATAGACATAGGGAAAAGAAAGATAAGAGGAAAAATAAATAGAATAAATAGAAAAAAATCCAAAACAAAAACTTATAAATAGTTCCAGGCCTGTCTGCTGACCCTTATGAATGTTTTCCAATTGTGTCTGATGAGGTGTTAAGCCCTGCCCTCCAAGTCAGCAGTCTATTTTCGGGATTTCTCAGAAATGTCGTTGCTTTGCTCCCCTTGCTGCTCCATTGCGGCACACCCTTCATGTTTCCCTCTGGTGTGGGAGGCATCACACTGGGTACAATTCCCACTCTGTGTCTCCAGTGCTGTTCAGTAGCTTTGTGGGCCAGTGAGGGGATGTTGTGTCTCGTGGTGGGGCCAGCGCTATGGTTTTCCCTGTGCAGTGGCTGCTCCAAGCAGGGATGTTGTCCTCAAGGCTTGGTGGGCCAGTTGTGGCCCCCTTTCTTTCTTTCTTTCTTTCTTTCTTTTCCTCTCTTAGTTTGCTCTCGTGTGGTCTGGGCAGACCTGCCACTCTTCCCAAGCTGTATCTTCATGTGTCCACTGTAGTGAATTCTGGGGAGGGGGTCGAGGTAGCTCGGGTTGCGACTGGTCCCACAAGGCTTGCTGCACCAGGTTGAGGTCTGGTCTCTCTCTCCCTTTCTTTGGAGACATAAACAATACCCTCCCCATGGGTGGGTTTGTGCCGTTGTCCCACTCCCCATGTTCTCTTTTTCCCCACCCCTACGCCCCATTTTAGTTAGCTGCTACATGTGTCCCTGGGTTGGGTTTGACCACTACCGGAGTGGAAGGCTGGAGTCTTTGACCTTCATCAGAAAGTGCTTCAAGTCTCTTTACTTTCAGAAAGAAAGGTGTCATCTGCATATTGCAGGTTGATAGAAAGCCTTCCTTCGATCCTGATGCCACATTCTTCTTCATATAAACCAGCTTCTCTTGATTATTTGCTCAGCATACAGATTGAGTAGATATAGTGAGAGGATACAATGCCTTTTCTGATTTTAAACCATGTAGTATTCCCTTGTTTTGTTTGCGTAACTGCCTCTTGATCCATGTACAAGTTCCTCATAAAGACAATGAATTGTTCTGGGAATCACATTCTTTTAAAGGTTATCCATAGTTGTTGTGATCCACACAGTCGAATGCCTTGGCAGTCAATGAAACAGAAATAAATATCTTCCTAGTATTCTCTGTTCTTAACCAAGATCCATCTGACATCAGCAATGATATTCCTTGTTCCATGTCCTCTTCTGAATCTGGCCTGAGCCTGTGGCAGCTCCCTGTTGCTGCAATCGTTGTTGGATGATCTTCAGCAACATTTTGCTTGCATGTGATATCAGTGATATTGTTGTATAATTTGAGCACGCTCTTGGGTCACCTTTCTTTGGAATGAGCACAAATATGGATCTCTTTCAGTCACTTGTCCAAGTAGCTGTCTTCCACATATCCTGGCAGAGACGAGTGAGTGCTTCCAGTGCTTCACCAGCTCTTTGAGACTTTTCAGTTCGTACTAGTTCATCAAATCCCAGAGCCTGGTTTTTGGATAATGCTTTCAGTGCACCTTGAACTCCTTCCATTAGTACCACTGATTCTTGCTCATATGCTACCTCCTGAAATGGTGAATTGTCCACTAGTTCTTTTTGGTATAGTGAGTGCGTGTATTCTTTTCAACTTCTTTTGATGCTCCCAGCATCATTCAGTATTTTGCCCATAGAATTTTTCACTATTGTAACTTGAGGCTTGAACATTTTTTTTAAAGTTCTTTCAGTTCAGGATATACTGAGCATGTTCTTCTCTTTTAGTTTTCTAATTCTAGGTCTTTGCATACTTCATTGTACTATTTGATTTTGTCTTCTCAAGATGCCCTTTGAAATGTTCCATTCAGGTCTTTGACTTCATCATTTCTTCCATGTGCTTTAAGATTATGAACAAGTTTCAGAGTCTATTCTGACATCCACTTTGGTGTTTTCTTCTTTCCTGTCTTTTATTTTTATTTTTTTGGTCAACTTTTCTTTATTTTGCTTTTTAAAAATTTTATTAGGGGCTCATACAACTGTTATCGCAATCCATACACACATCAATTGTGTAAAG
>NW_022111362.1:3228425-3229429 GCF_000313985.2 Echinops telfairi
AAGCAACAATGTACAACAAAACAGCAGCAACATCAAGCCACTGACAAAGAACAAATTAAAATATACCAAGAAAGAAAAGCTTGTGTTTTCCTGTCTTTTTAATGACCTTTTGCTTTCTTTATGAGTGAGAGTCTTGATGTCCCCCTACAGATCATCAAGTCTTACTTTCATCCCAGAAGGAACGGGCACCTCTGGAGGGTCTGATGTGGAGCTGCTGCCTAGAGATGCCCTTCTGGTGGTGGTGTGGTGGATGGAGACTAGATGGATGGAGTGGAGGCTGGGTGTTGCTTAGGAAGGTATCAAAAATCCAAGTGAAATAAAGCGCAAGTCCAATTTAGAGAAGTGGTGTGGGAGGGAAAAGAATGGTAGATTTTCTGTTGAAAAGGTCCTGGCTAGACAGACAAACAATGCCCAGAACTTCATCTCCCATAGTCTGGACATGTCGTCAGGAAAGACCATAATGTCCCTGGAGAAGGATCTTATAAAGCAGAGGGTAAACAACAAAGAGGAAGGCCTTCAACAAGATGGATTGACATAGTGGCTGCAACGATGGGATGAAATAGGACAATAAGTGCGAGGATGGCCGAGCAGCAAACAGTATTTCATTCTCCGTGCATGGGGCTGTTCTGAGTTGGAGGAGACTCTATAGTATCATGAACAACAGTCTAGGCGGCTTTGACAAACATGTAAGTTTTGAGACCAATGACTTAAAAAGTGTTTAATTTGAAACAGTTATAGATTCATAGGAGTTACAAAGATAATACAGTGCAGTCTTTTCATCCAAATTCCCTCAGTGAATGCATCTTGGAGAACTTAGTCTAAACGGAAAAGGGACCATAGTCATTGTACCTTAGTGTTAACCCAGTTTCTACTCGGAAAACCTGTGGGTCTTAGGTCTGCCTGAGAATGAGGCTGCTGCTTCTGTGTCCTCCCTGCCCTATTGTAGTATTAAATTAAAAATGGCACTGGGGAGGAGGTGGGGGGCTGGCCCCCACTGCTAATTG
>NW_022111362.1:3230240-3247524 GCF_000313985.2 Echinops telfairi
CTGCTTGATCTAGACAGCTGATACCTCTCAGTGAGAATGACTCCCAATCCATTCTTGATGGTTGATGTTAGGGAGAATAACCTCTGACCTACTTTTGCTGCCTAGTGAACAATCATTCTCAAGCTAAATCTGGCATATATTTTGGGGAGACAACTTAAGAGAAATCCTTCTGTTCCCCACACCCTATTCAGCTTGTCTCAATGTCCAAAGAAAAGTGCCTGAAAGAGGCATAATCTCCCCAAAACTGCCTGTCAGAGAAGCCACAGCTCATGCCACACAAGGCCACACAGCCTCAGTTGGGCACTGTCTAGTGCTGAATCTGCAGAGCTGTGGTGTGCTGTATTGGCTCAATCTGTTAGGCTAAGTGCTGGTCCTTGGCTCAGAAAGAATTCACGAAGAAGAACCACAATAGTAGGTTAAAGCACGGTTTTAAATTAATTAAATCAAAGTTTTAATATGTTCCCACAGAGGAAAGGGAGGGGTGTGAGAAAAGGAAACAAGTGGGCTATGGGTGTGGTTGTGTGTGTTGGTGGGCTCACAGTGGATGTATATGTGATATGTAATGTAATTGGCTCCTACAATGCATGTCCAGGCTTTGAGTGGGTGTGCATATGATGTGACTAGTCCTGGCGCATATCTTTTCCCATAGCCTTCAACATGAGCCCGATCTCTTAGGAAACTCCCTTTTATGGGCTTGGCTAGGTTTTCCTTGCTGATTGGTGGGCCTTTGGGGGGCAACCCCTTTTCCCTAAACTTACTATCAAAGCTGCTTTTTTGAGATCATCCTCAGTTTCCTTCTTAGCTCTCTGGCTGTTCACTGAGCTCTGAATCTTACTTTGCCTGGTCCCTATCTCACACTAGATACATCACTGAGGGATGGGCCTGCCCTCTTGCCTCCACATCCAGCACTGGGTCCCTCAGGTAGCACCACTCTTTGGAGACATCTACAGTCACCAGTGGCCACCTTGTAATTTCAGAAATAAGAACCAACCTTCCCCAAGGCTCATATAGAAGCATCTTTTTAAGCTCTGCACATAATCCCCTGAGGACCACCTACTCCCAGTCTCCCAAGCATGCCCTCTGTATCTCTGTAGGCACTCAAGTCCCAGCCTGCTGAGAAGAGTGTCCCATCAGCACCATGGCACTCTGTTATAATGGAACTTCTAATCAGAGATGCCATGGGAAAATGAGACACCTGATTTTTGTTAAGCAAAGCTGTACACAATATTTGTCACACAATTATATGAGCACATTTAGCATATTTGCCAGAGGAAAAAGTAGGAGCTCAAATACTTGCCAGGCATATTTATGCATATTGAAAGTGTCATGCTTGTTTCAGAAAACCACCAACAAGAAAACAACAGCTTCCTCCTATTGAGTCAATTCTGACTCATAGTGACCCTCTTAGGCCCTAGAGGGAAAGGTCAAACTGTTCTTGTGCGTTTCCAGACTAACTCTTTACGGGCATAGAAGACCTCATTTTCTTCCACAAAGCATCTAATTTCAAACTGCTGATGTTGCAGTTAGCAGCCCAACTCATAACCACAACACTACCTGGGCTCCCACTTGTTCGAGGGCACTTACCTATTTTGAGGGCTTGAAGTTAATGATTCCCTGGAACGCAGTAACTACCTCTTATGATTCTTTCATCCACTCAATTCTTTTATTAAGTTATTTACATATCATTAAGTGACATCTCTTGCACTGAAGAGTGCCTACGTGGTACAAAGAGTTAATGGACTTAGCTGATAACTGAAAAGTTAAAGTTTGGGTCCATTCAGAGGTACCTTGAAAGAAATATCTGGCAATCTCTTTCCAAAACAATCAGTCTTTAAAATCCCTATGGAGCACAGTTACACTCAGAACACACAGGAGGTCACCATGACTCAGAGATGACTTGAAGGCTACTGGTTTTGGTTCTTGCAATGGAATGTATTTTTTAAAATTTGCTTATGTCACAAGGTCATGCTTTAACATCTTTATGGGTATTATTATTTAATTTCCAATTTTTAATATAAATATCTACTAAATTTTTGCCATGCATCCTATGAATAGTTTTGTCACTTTTATACCAATTTGTCTATACTACAGCCACAGGGAATAGGTTTTTCTTTTCTTCAGATAAGATAGCTATATGTTTTGTTTCAGGTTACAAAGACAAAAAATGGTGTAGATGGAATCTACTGTCAAATATATGGTGTTATGTGGTCATATAAAAACTGATCTATAAGGAAACTAGCTGTATCTGTGCTTCCCTTGGTGCCAGAATCCTGCCTGTTCAGCCCCTGCTTCTTCAATGCTCTCACTTTTGAAGAAGTCTGTTACGGAATTGTTTCATTGTGTAGGTCACTTAATTCACCTTGTCAGCAAACAATGATAGGGCAAGTAAATTGATGTCTGAGGGAGAAAGATGGGTTTTCTATTCCCTTAAAGAGTTACAGTCCTGAAACCCACACAAGGAGTTCTACTTGGTTCTGTAGGGTCATTATGAGTAGAATCGACTGCGTGGCAGGGAGTTTGGTTGCTTTTTCTTTTTTTTCTTTTTTTTGGTTTATGGTGTGAGGCAGGGACTCATAAAGTAGGGACTTTTTCAAATAAAAGGAAGTACAAGGTGTGTGGCTGTCCCAAAAATGCCACATAGATCTCTATGGAAATCTGGGGCAAGTGAAGGGGTGTGTGGCACCAGAACAGAGAATTGGTTGGTCCTGTAGGAACTAAGAGGAGATGCGCTGGCAAATTCCCTTGTTGAGACTAGATATTTGGGCTGAGCAACTAGGGACATATTCTAGAGCAGCAGAGACTGGGAAGCCACTGGAAGTTTGGAAAGAAATGAATGGCATACTCAACTTTTCCTGAAAGTAAACACTTTGGAAGTTTTGAGGAGAAGGGGTTGGATAGGGGAGGCAGATTATAGGAGCGGGAAGACCAGGTCTAGGATGAGGTGTAAGGACAGGCCTGTCTATGCCTTTGTCCTATTCTTACCTCCCTCTTCTTTGAAGGCAAAATCTAGAGGCGGCCTCTGGGAGGCCAAGGTTCTTTGTATGTCCCTCTTGAAATTCTGGAAAATTCTGCCTCACAACCCAGGAAGGGGGGTGGGGCAGGAGAGAGAGAGAGAGAGAGAGAGAGAAAGAGAGAGAGAGAATTTGTCACTAATTTATTTTTAGACATCTTCCTTGTAGTTTGGGAGATGTTTTCCCCAGAGCAAATAGGGACTCAGAATCAGAAGAGCTGGGTCCCAGGCTTTGTCCAGGTTTCCAATAGGTGGTTATGAGCAGTGGTTCTTATTTCTGTGGCTTCAGAAGGCCACAGAAATGACAGCTGGGATGTTCATTTTGAGGGAGAATATTCCAGTAGTCTCTTAGGCAGAGTCGTGGTGGTGGGAAGGTGGGAATGAGGGATGTCTTAATACTAATGCTGCTTAGCACAAAGTCCACGGTGAGTGGCTTTAAAGAATAGAAATGTTTTTATTCAGAGTCCTGGAGAGAAATTGTCAAAATCAGGGTCTCAGCTGTGTTGATTCCTTCCTCGTCAGTAGCTCTAGGGGCGTCCCTTGGTTCCTTGGTGTTTCCTAGCTTTAGGGTTCCTCACTTGGCACCTGACTTCCCTTGTGTTTGGGTGTGTGTGTGTGTGTGTGTGTGTACTCTGCTTTTTATACCTCAGAAGCAGTTAGATTTAGGCCATATAGGGATATGACTGAATCAACATGATAACAAAGACCCTATTTTCAAATGGGTTTCATTGACATCTCATGTCATTGGCTGCTTGTCTGGAAACAAGTTTTTAAGACCCCAGATGCTATTCTATCTGATGGCTGGACACCATCTAATTTCTTCACCACACTTTTCTATAGCACCCATAGCTTTTGTGTTTCTTTCATGAGGGTGCATCAAGTAGGGCCATGTCATAAGAATGGATTGTTCTTAGATTGAAGCTAGGATTCAGTGCAAGCCCATGGGTTTTTCTTTTCTTCTGTAATATTTACATAAGCAGATTTACAATATCTACATTGTCAGGCCTTTTTCCTGCAGAGCTTCTCAGTGGGTTTGAATCATTAACCTTTTGGTTAGCAGTCAAGCAATTGTACATGCCATCAGGCCTCCTAATTTAATTGATATCCCTAACCTGGAGCCTGAAAAATGTTGAACTGGCACTGTTGTGTCTTATATATTTTAACAATAAAAATTATCGTGAATTGTGATAAGAGTTGTATGAGTCCCTAGTAAAATGATTTTAAAAAAATATCCTGATATTCTTTGAACTTCATGCCCTCATGTCTCCATTTTTTACCTCTAGGGTTCTGCAGTGTAATGGATCACACTTTATACATGATCTTCCTGGGTCTGGATTTGTAGTTTTACTAAAAATGATTGATTGAGCTGCAGCAGGCCTTGTTATTGGCTTATTTTATGCACCTTGCAGGTCAATTTGCTATGCAAATTGTGGCTTGAAAATGCACCCAATAGGATTGAATGACTTGTGGGGGTGGGCCAATTTGTAGTCCCGTTAGGAGTACCATACCTTGTAATTAGCAAGGAACACGCTTACATAAGCAGTCTGCCCCACCCATTGGAGGGGGGCCTCATGACCATCAAGAAGAATTTGGAATTTCCAGGACAAGAGGGCTGACTGGAGACACACACAACTCCACTGCTCTACAATAGCCAAGAGAAAAGTGGCAGGCAGGAAAGACAGGGCAGCCTGAGCTCTCCCATCACAACTATATGGTTAAATGAATCACAATCCTTACCTTTCAAAGGTTGAAGGTCTAGCACGGAGGGGAGAAGGGAAACAATCTATATGCAAATCAGCCAGTGCTTTCCCCACTGGGTCATGGCCACTCACATCCTGGACTCCCTGTACCAGCCATCAGGCTAGGGAGTGAACCCCCTTGGCACCAGCATCCAGGCTCCTGCTCAGGCCCCTGTAGTGCCAGCAACCAGGCTTAAGAGCAGAGCTCTATGGCACCAGTGTCCAGGCATTTGCTTAGCTCTACAGAACCAGGAAACAGCCTAGGGAGCAAATCCATGGTGCCAGGAAGCAGGCCTCTGCTTGGCCCCCCACGGCACCAGCAACCAGGCTCAGCAGTGAACCTTTGCCTTGCCAGCAATCAGGCTCAGTCAGGCATGCCCTCCTGTAGAGCCAAAGACCAGGACCCAGCAGGGACCCCTATGGTGTTAGCAAGGAGGGCCCAGTTTGGATCTGCACCACAAAGCCCACATGCCAATCTGCAACTGTCCCAGGTGTGCACCTGTCACCAAGCTTTTCCCTGAGGCTCACCTGGCTCTTACTGATGACGATTACAAAGCTCTTGGATCAAGGAAAGAATCTGCCCAAATAGACATTTCTCTATCAGTTTTGCTCTTTCTTTCTTCCTCTAATTAATAGCTCCTTCATTTTCCTTCCCCATCCTATTCCCAAACTCCTATTTTTTTTCCTTTTAATTTCAAACAATCTTTTTCCCCTGGGGAAAAATATTATTTCTCTATCTCCCTCTTTTCTCTCTCCTCTTCTTTTTCCCTTTAGGTTCTTTGCATTTCATAGCTCCTAGTATTCCTTCCCAGCTCCTCCTGACGGGGTCCGCTACTCCCACGTGACGTAGCAGCCCACCCAACACGAGCAACCAAATCATGATTCTGCGGAAACAGAGCCACCACCGAGAAGTCACACACTAGAAACAGTAGTCAAAACATCTCAGAAATCAATGAAGAACAAGAAATTAATAAAACACAAAAACAAAACCAACACACAACAAAACAAGGGCAGCAGAAGTTGAAGGTAGATCCACACTCTGACATCGGCAGATTATTCCACACTTTACAGAACCAGATAAGAGCACGCTCTCATCCTTTCTTCATTGGACACACGAGAGCACACACACAGTTGCTGGGACCAATTTTCCTGGGGAATGCCAAGCAGACAGGCTAACGCAAAAGGTATTCACTACCCTCGAGCTTCCACAGACAGAACATCAGAAGTTACACAATAACGCTGCCAGCCTTAGGGATAGATATCACCTGACATGGGCGCAGGCCAGGCAGATTGTCAGAGAATGCCCTCACTGCCAGCACGCCTCACTCAGAGAAGGACCTGACGGGGTCAACCCACATGGTGTCCAGTCGAACGCAAGCTGGCAAATGGACGTCACTCACATACCTTCACTTGGACGTCTAGGAGCTGTGCATGTTACCATAGACACCTTCTCAGGATTCTTATGGGCATCAGCCATGGCTGGCGAGTCCACTAAATATGTCATCAGCCACTTGCTGGCCTGTTTCGCTGTGATTGGCACTCCCACACACTTAAAGACAGACAATGACCCTGCCTATACTAGTAAGAGATTTCGCAATTTTTGTCAAGATTGGAATATCCATCACATAACAGGGATCCCTTACAACCCCCAGGACCAAAACCTCATTGAACGGGCACATAGCACACTAAAAACTCAATTATTTAAACAGAAGGGGGAAATGAAAGGTGGGACAGCACACAATAAATTCCGTTTGGCTATATTGACTCTAAATTTCTTCTCACTTCCAAAAGATTCTAATGTAACTAGCGCAGAGAAACACTTTTCTACCCCCACAGCAAAAGCCGATCCGGAGAAAATCTGGTGGAAGAACGACGATGGGGGTGGAAACCAGGTTTGCTGGTGACTAGGGGTAGAGGCTATGCTTATATTCTTTCAGATGGCGGAGAAAATAGATGGATTCCCCTTAGAAGAGTCCAACCATGGATTGAGAGGGACAAGGAAAAGGAACGACCCACCTAGCCATTCTGATCCTGACTCTGCCCCAGTTGAGGAGATGGCAGCCCTCTCCATAAGTAAGAGACATTGTAGGATCAAACACTCAACAATTCACCCCCTAACTGGGGACAGATGAAAGCTCTGAACCAGCAGGCACAAGCAACACTAGCTAACGCTGGCAGGCCTGTCACCCGTGGGAGTGTGCTCCTGACAATGCTTGCTGTCATGTCGGTTGTCTAAACGGAGGTAAGTGCCAATCACTCTTATTGGGCTTACATCCCCCATCTCCCCCTACTAGAGATCGTGGAATGGACCCAGGCTGGCCCTGTCATATTTGTAAATGATTCAGTATGAAGCCCAGGACCTTGGGGAAATGGAGTAGCCAGGCACCACGATGAAGAGGGCAGAGATTTTAATTTCACTCTCGGCTTTGAAACTCTACCTTTATATGTGGGTGCCAGCCCTAGCTGTTTAACCGTTAACTCTCAGGCATGGAATAACTGACTGGTCTCTAATAAAACTAGCTATGGCTTCTATATGATAATGGGTGAAGCATTTGCAGAATATGAAAACTCCACTACTGTGGAGGGAAGAGGAGATATGGAAACCTTAAAGTTATGAGTTACTGGCATGTCGTTGCTGACAGACTCAAATGGCTCAAATGTCAGGGGCCACGTGGAAAAGTGTTAAGAAATGACACTGTGACTATCATTGATTGGGGCCCCCATGGGGAGTTTCTAACTAATTGCTCTGAGGAATCTAATTGCACCTCATGTGATTATATAAGTGATTGTGAATGGCAAAGGACCTCTAATGGCATTGCCACCTCCAGATCAAAGTTGATGGCCTGGCATGAGGGGAGGCCTTGCACCTCCCCACCCCAGGTTACTGAAGCCTGTGACAGGACCTGAACAGTGAGACCTGTGGAAATTACCGCTTGCCACTAAGCCTTTAACAGGCTACACAGGAAGCCCTACTGGCACCAGTCATTCTGGCTATACTTATACTTTTCCCAAGAATGAGACTTGATACATAGTCTTGTGTGTAAAGCTCCCTTTTGTGCTTGCTGTAGGAAACATCTTCATAAATGAGACTGCTCACTGTGCCACTTGCCATAATTGTAGATTGTACACTTGCATTAACCATGCTTTGCTTGTACACCTTTCAAAAGACAGCATCCTCATCCTAAAGAGCAGGATGGGTGTGTGGATTCTGGTGGAGATGAAGCACAGAAGGGAGAGCAGTCCAGAGTTGTCCTTTGTGATGCAAGTGATGTCGGAGATGCTGAAGAGACCTCGCTGATTCATGGGAATGTTAATCGCAGCTATAATCAGACTTATAGCAATTGCCACCACTGCTGCTGTAGCTGGGAGTGCTCTACAAGGGTCCATCCAAACTGAACATTTCGTGCAGAAGTGGCAAGTGAACTCACATCAGCTCTGGACCACTCAAGCAAAGGTGGATGATGAACTGGGGGGAAAAGTGGCAGAGCTGCAACAAACTGTCCAATGGTTGGGAGATCAAATTATGGATTTACAACATCAGTTAATGCTAAAGTGGGATTGGAATGTTACAGATTTTTGTATTACGCCTTATCCTTATGATAAGACATTGCATAATTGGGATTTGATCAGGAAACATTTGAAAGGGTTTAAGGGAAACATTTCATTAGATGTTGATCAGCTTAAGAAGGATATTTTCTATACATTCAAAGACAAGCTTGAGGCATCTCCAGGCTCTGATATGATTAAGCAATTGGTGAATGGCATGGAAGGGTTGGACCCACGAACTTGGGCTCAAAGCATTATGCATTCTCCCTATAGAAGCAGGCATTCCTATTTGGCTCTATTTCTTCCTGCCACAACATCCAGCCCCTCTCATACCCTCCTCCAATAGCAGATGGGCATAGGGGGTCTTTATCCTCCAGGCCTGGATTAAAAATGTTTGCTATAAGCCTGAATTTTTGACTATATTAGTTGGATCATGGAGTTTTGCCTTGGCAGCTTTCAATGTATAAAAAATAACCATGTAGCCACTGTGGCTCTTTTGAATGTTATATATAAAACAAAAGGGGGAATTGTGGGAAACAGAAGGATTTCTCCCAAGTTGTCTCCCCCAAATATATGCCAGAATTAGCTGCTTGAGAATGACTATACACTTGGAGGTCATCAGGAGTAGATTAGGGGTCATTCTCCCTAAGAGCTATCAGACATCTGGAGCAAGCAGACACCACTGTTTATCCCACAACAAGTAGGGCCCACTCCCTTCTGATAAGGAAAGTAGTTGTCTGTTTTCTTGTAGGAGACACCAGAGAGGTCAAACCCGCCCAAGGATGACCAAGATTAGGCTGCCATCATGAATCGAGGGTCCACCCATCTTGTCACATGTATACCCCTAGACCTTCCCATTCCTATGGGCACACCCCTAGCTCATCCCCTTCCTGTTACGCTTATGCCTATCATAGATCCCCTTCCTACAATGTAGTGCCTATTGTACTGCCCCTTCCTGTGACGTGTGATTCTGTAATCATGTCCCCCTAAAGTGATAGAACACTTGGTGAGCAATAAAGAAGGAGCTCTCTCCAGCTCTGGGGGTCCGGAAGCTCTCCCCGGTTCCCGGGGCTCAGGCTCTCTTCGGCTCCCAGGGGCCTGAGAGGCTCCCTGGTTCTTGGTCCCCAAGACTGCTCCTGCTTTCGTGGCCAGGATCTCCCCACAAGGACCATCAAGTGGGGTTGAGGTGAGCAATGCTACCATGACTTGTGTCTGACTCCATTTATCCCAATCTCTCCTCTAACTCTCATGCTCTCTATGACTTTACTATAATCTTTGCTTATTATTGCTGTATAATTGCACCTACCAGACCAGTGATGATTTGTGGGGGATCCCTCCCCTTAACTGCACATTAATCTTTGTCCCATGAGTGCCCTAGTTTAATATACACTCCTACTATGGCATTCAGTGGACTTTACTGGAAATTCATGACCCGAGGAGTGGGGTGTTATGCCTATCTCAGAAAAGGTGATTTCACTTCTGTTGGTGGGTAAACTGGGCAGGGACAGCATGCCCTTTGAAAAAGCTATGCTAAACAAGACTTATATAGACCCTATGGGAGAATCTGCCTTGTGCTATGTGGCTAAGCATGCATTTTGGGCAGAATTTTTTTTCTGCCTGGGTTAGGCTGGGTTATCTAGAGAAACAAAACCAGTGATACTCATATATAATACTCAATAAGAAAGAGGTTTATATCAAGGAGTAATCTTATATCTAGAAGGTATTCCAGCCCACTCCAACTTAAGTCCATGGGTCCTATGCTAGCCAGTCATCTCCAGACTCATGAAACCGGGGTTCGAGGATGCAGAAAGGTGAAGTAGTATTCAGGAAGATCAAGGCCAGTGGGTATAGAGTCTCATGGATCCCAGGTCATTGGGAACATCACAAGGCATTGGCAGCGCTCAAGTTTGGGCAGCCCACTTGCGGCTATCCCTTGAGGCAGGCAGAGTTCCAGCAAGCAGGAAGGTGAAGGAGCAGAGAGGAGGGGTCCCCAGTATCTCTCTTATAAACAGGCCACATCTCCCAGGCGGTATTATCAGGATGTGATTGGATTGACCTGATTGGCAGGTTGGACTCCATCCCTACATAAGTGCAAGTTGGCATAAAATCTGCCACACTGCTCTTGAAGAGCCAGGTCTCCTGTTATCTATCGGCTACATGGATTTTAGATTTAGACTTTTCAAAGTATATAGTGTTCTCCATGGGACATATTAGAAGGATCTGATTTGGAAACCCCACTAGTGAACAAGACTTTATGTTTAACACATCCGTTACAGAGTGTTAAACATAAAGTCTTGTTTCTGTGTTACAGGGTAC
Organism: Echinops telfairi; assembly: GCF_000313985.2. Lineage (NCBI taxonomy): Eukaryota > Metazoa > Chordata > Mammalia > Afrosoricida > Tenrecidae > Echinops > Echinops telfairi. Next base: position 3,240,852 of record NW_022111362.1, read on the forward strand.
ACAAAAAACCAAACAGACTACCATTGAGTCACTTCTGACTCATAGTGACCCTATAAAGCCTTGTTTTTCTCCCTTTACAGTGTAAAGGAACTGGGATACTCTTTGGGCATAAAGTTGAAACATCCTTAGGCAAGAAGAAGCAGATTGCAGCTTTCCCTAGGTCATGGGCTCTGAAGTCATTGGACTGGTTCAAATTGATCACTTTTGAGGTTGCCCAATAATTGGCAACTTAGGTGATTATTCATCCCCCTGGGGGTGGGTTATCTATCCAATGTTGTGATGGGATTCCCCCTCACCCCCACCCTAACCCCGCTCACACCCTCCCCAGATGCTATATCTTTTGATAGCCGGCACCATCCGCTCTTTTTACTACATTTGCTTATGCACCCATTTTGTCTTCAGGGATTGTGTTGGGAAGGTGAGTATCAGAGTGCCAGGTTATCAGAACACAGCGTTTTTTGTTAAGGGAGACCTTGAGTAGAGGTCCAAAGTCCGTCTTCTATCTTAATACTTAACATTTGTACATTGGTCTCTATTCCTTTCATTATAAATTAGTATGTTTACATATATACATGCCTATAGCTATACCTCTATAAATAGCTTTTGCCTCCTAGTCCTTTCCTGTATTTTCTTTCACCTTCCTCCAGTCTCACTATCATGCTCATCCTCCATTCGGCTCTCAGTAATTCCTCTTAGATACATTGCACTTGATTAAACCCAACCAGGCATTATATGCCCTCCTCACCATCAATTTTAGATCTCTTGTTCCCTTATCCCTGAGTTTGTTGGCTGCCCCCTCCTCACCCCTTCCTCTCCCATGTCTCCCAGGAACTGCCAGTCCCATTGTTTTCTTTTCTCCTCCAGATTGTTTGTCCTGCCTATCTTATATAGATAGACATAGGGTGAAAGAAAAACAAAAACAAAGACAAATAAACAAAACCAAACAAACAAAATAAGAAAAAAACCAATAGGTATTTCCAGGTCTGTCTGCTGACCCTTATGTATGTTTTCTGATCAAGTCTGATGAGGTACCAAGGCCATCCCCCAAGTCAGAAGTCTATTTTCAGGATTCCTCGGGACTTGTTTACTTTGCTGCCCTGTTGCATGTCCTTTGGGGTTCACCCCGCTGTGCATGGGGTAAAATGTGCCCACTTTCCACACAGTGTCTCCAGTGCTGTCCCTCCTAATGCCATGGGTCAGTGAGGGAATATTGTGCCTTGTGGTGGGGCCGGCCCTATGGTCCTCTCTGTGCTTTGGATGCTCTAAGAAGGGATGTCGTCCCCGGGGCTTGTTGGACAATGATGAGGTTCTCCCTCTGCGATAGTTAAGGTTTATTGTGCCAACCTGGCCAATGAACACATGTGGGATTAATTGAAGGGCAGAGAGATAAATGGCTTGGGGAACCTCGCCTGTCTTGTCTCTTGCTCTTTGATCAACAAGCAAGTGTGTGGCTGCCTTGCTTGTTCTGAGCCTCAGTTTGCAAGCTACATTCATTGCCTGTGGGACACCTAACCCGTGGACTGTGTTGCGGTAGTTTGAAGTTCCTTCAACACCTGCTTCACCACACCATTGGAATATACATCTCTTGACCCTGTCATCTGGCTGACTGTTGGTGACCTGCCTTGCTGTCTGCTACCTTTGGCTGCATAGCCTGAATTGCTCTACAGAGGACTACCTGGCCGCCCTCAAGACTTGAAGGACTGCCAGTGTCTCACAACTGTCTCATGGGAGTGAGTTGCACTGAGCCATTTGTACTGCTTTATGGATTAATTAATTATTTCTTGTTATCTATCTATCTATCATCTAAATATATATATAAATTATTAGTGTCCTGGTTTTGTTTCTCTAGAGAACCCTGTCTAACATATTCTCTCTCCCTCTCTCCCTCTTAGTTTGCTCCCGTGTGGTCTGGACAGACCCACCTTTCTCCCTGGGCTATATTTTCAGTGCTGTATTTCCTTCTTCTGGGGAGAAGGGTAACATACCTTGGCTTGGACCTGGGCCTGTCGTCCTCTCTGTTAGTTCCATGCTCCGTGCCAGGTTATAACCCTCAAGGCTTGGCCCTCTGGAATGGGGTCTGGTCCCTTTCCTACGGAGACATAAATAATACCCTCCCCATGGGTATATTAGTGCTCTATTTCCCATCACCCCCCTTTTTTAATCTCTCTCTCTCTCTCTCTCCCCTCTTTCCCCCTTCATTTTAGTTGGCTGCCATTTGCAGCCCTGAGTTGGGTCAGACCCCTGCCTGGACCTTAACCTGGAATTTATGCATTCAGTAGTTTACCCTCTATGTTCATTGTACTTTTTGAGCTTACCTCATTGGACTCATGCTGTATTTGTCCCTTTGTGCATGGGCTAACTTTGCTTAAGATAATTTCCTGAAACTCTTCCCATGAGACGATGTGCTTTACGTGTTCATCGTTGCTTTTTAGGTCTGCGTAGTACTCCATTGTGTGTATATACCAGAGCTTTTTAACCCATTCCTCAGTTGATGGAAATTTAGATTGTTTGTATGTCTTCGCAATTGTGAACTGCACCATGATGAACATTGGAGCACAGATGTCTGGTCTTGTTCTGTTTCTTACTTCCTCTGGGTATATGCCCAGTAGGGGCATTGCTGGAGCAATGGTAGCTGGATTTTCATTTGTTTTGGGTATTGCCAGGTTGATTTCCATAGTGGCTGCATGTATCACCAGCAGTGGATGAGAGTACCTGTTGCACCATACCCTCTCCAGCACTTGTTGCTTTCTTATTTTTTTTGAATTCAGCTATCTTTGAGGGTGTTAGGTGGTATCTCATAGTTGTTTTAATTTGCATTTCCCTTATGGCTAATGACCAGGAGCATCTTCTCATATGTTTATTGGCCATTCAGATTTCCGCCCTTGTGAAACTTCTGTTCAGGTCTTTTGCTCACTTCCTCAGTGGGCTCTTTGTTTTCGTTCTTGTTGTAGGCCAGCAGAGTATTGTAGATTTTGAGCCCTTTGTCTGATGTGTCATTGCTAAAGATGTTTTCCCAGTCTGTGGGCTTAATCTCTTTTTCTGAATCAATGTTCAATCACTTAAATTTCTAATCTGTATACGTGAATGTACTATGTATTTTAGTCTAGTAAGCTCTCTTATGTAAATATTTCTTCATTTGCTCACTAGTATTTTTAATTCTATTCCATTGGCTGGATTAATGATATAACTAGAATTACCAAATACCCTAGTTAGCTTACTTACATTGTTTCTCAAGGAGCTGATAAAAGTTACCTCTAAAGTGGATCAGGGACGTGTTAAACCTTAGATAGCTAAATCGATTTGGGGATCCCACTTAAATGTAAGCCGTAATCTAAGAACAATTTATTATGATGTGGCTTTTCTCTGTACTTGCTATCATGATCACTGAACATATGAATACTATAGCAAAGTGTGGCGAAGACGTCAGATGATGGCCAGCTCTCAGAGGAATAGCATCTGGGGTCTTAAAGGCTTGTCTTAAAGCAAGCAGCTTTCAAATGGAGGTGTCAGCTAAGTCCACAAAGAAGGAGCACACCAGCCTGTGGGATCCAAGGAGTGTTAATAAAATGTACTAGTAGAGAGATTTGTATTAGAGCCTAAATTCTGTGCACCTGATTTGGAGAAGGCTGTGGATGATAGCGGAAGCCCAAAGTCCATTTCCAAAGTCCTCACATGGATTAAGTCTCTGTTGAATCCCTTCTGACTATTGACCTGGGATGTGATTCGTCTTGCCTTCAGTAAGAGTACATTGAAAAGTTGATTATCTCCATTCCTTTGAGCAGACTGAAGAGGAATCGTCTCATTTTGGGGCTTAGGTGGGTGTTTGCTTGCTGGACGTCACATAGCCATGAGCCATGCTCTGACTGCTTCAGGGAAGCAGCTGGACCAATATTGTATGCTTCTCTGCTTTGCATAATGCATGCGTCCCAATCGTAACCCTGATTCCACTTCAGGAGTCTCACTGTACCTATGTTGTATTAATCTACTACCAACCACATGTATATAACAGTTTCCCCTGACCTCCCATGTCCTTTTCAAAGTCATGTATCACAGAAAAACCCTTGGACACCATTATGACCTAATGTTAGTGGTATCCTTTGTCCAGATGATAAGCCCCTGAAGTTTTCTGTCCTTGCTCTATTTAAGAGTTAATAAATATTTGCTTAAAAACAACCAAAAAATAAAAGAGACTGATAGGATTCAAAACTATGTCCTTAGCCACCCTTCATATTTTGGACTGACGTTACTGCTTTTTTAGAATAAGCAATCATTCAAAATGAAAAGGACAGCATTTGTCCAAGGACAAGGTTCAGTAGGCTCAGAAAGAAGGAGGAATGGAAACTGGGAACGTAGGCGGAAGTGGCATGCGTGATGCTATCCTGAGGGGACTGCAATATGTAAGTTGAGACAAAGGATGTATGAATTGTTGAATGTAAAACTAATCATCTGCTTTGTAAACCTTCACATAATTCACAATGAAAAGTTTTAAAAATTGTATATAAATTGGTGAGTGGTGATCTGATTTGTTCCATAAACTTTTCTTCCAAATCAATTTAAATAAATAAATAAAACCCCAAAAAGAGGGTTTGGGCTGGAACAATTCCTTTGGACCCAGAGTCCCTATGCTAAGAATCTCCTAGACCCAGAAGAGAAAGCACGGAGGCAATGAGAAATGGTGGCAAGCACAGCAGAGCCCAGTGGCAGAGAAACAGAGGCAGCAGGAATCATGAGACTGACAGATAGCTGCAGTGCCTTACTGGCTCGTGGAGAAAGAGCCACGTGCCTTCAGGCAGGAGGCTTGCTTGTAGTAGGGTCCTTCTAAGAATTTACTGGAGACAATAAGAGAGTTGGAACACTTGCCCAAGCTGGGCCGAGACCAGTGAGACCTGGCAGTAGAGGCCTGATGTCAGAGGTAGTGAAGAAATCAGAGTTGAGATGTGTCCACCTTCTGCCTCATAGGAAACAGTTTTGTGCTGCTTCTTACTCTTATCCTCCTGGAAGTCAGGGCGATTCTTGATATTAGATTACAGGTTTTCATCATTTTGTTCAAGAACATTTCTGGTGACCTGGAGCTCAGACCCTGCATTTCTTCACAAGAGCATTTCCCCAGGGGACTCAGCCTCTAGGCTAGACATACCAAGGATGATTACAGGCTAGACATACCAAGGATGATCACAGATCAGTCATATGTGTGGTCAAAAAACTTTGGTCCAAGGCTGAAGTTTGGTTTCCCTGATATTACACAGGACATCCACAACTGCGTAGAGCTGGGTCCAGTGCTTAGTTATTTATATGTAATAGCTCACTAGAAGCAGGCATTTATTTTGAAGTGAAAGCTAAAATGTTTAAGGAAACTACTTATTCTCTTGGTGCTGTAATTGGCCTGGAAAACAGCCTACTTCCTGGCTTCAGGGATGAAAGGATTGACTGACCAATTGTCCCATTAGGAAAGTCCGGAATGGCTGTCTACAAGTCCAGCAGATGGATGGCTGGTGTCCTCTAGCAGAAGCAGAGAGCTTGAGCTTTGGAAATGTCACAGGATGGTCTTTCGGTTCAACTTGTTTGCTCTACAGACCAGATCTGTTCACAGTGCCTGGAAACCTTCTCTCCAAGTGCAGAGAAGGGCAATAGAGCCCCCCCCCCAGAGGTCCTAATTCAGCCAGGAAGACTCCACCCTCCACAAGACCTGGGGTGCCTGGCCTGCTGCAAGGGCTTCTCTAACAGAGTGGCACTGGAACTAAGGAATGTCTGAAAGAATGAGTGATGTTCCTGATTGTGTAGGACGGAAAAGGCATTCCAGGTGGCCTGAACAACATGTCCAAAGACTCAGAGGGAGAGGACCTTGCACATCTGGGTGGTCTCTGGATGAAGGCAATGTTTTGCACCGTGGTGAGCCCGGTACTTCTACCCTTCACTTCTTGATACTTCACCTCTCTGTACATCAGTTTCATTGTTGGTAAGTGATGACAGTAGAAGTGTTTGCCACATAGGGGAAATGTGAAGCTTAAATAAAGGGATGTGTAAGATGCTTAGAATAGTGTTCAGTATGCTCAAGTTCCTTATCATATGTTATCCATTATGAATATTCCTATCTTATTATCATCGTGACTGGAAGACAAGTTACTTGATACTTGTACTGCATTGTTGTGTTCCATGACATCATGTTATATGACCTGTGTGTATATGCATGCACTTTCTCAAGCAATGCATGCTGGGGCTGCATGAACTTGTGTGTGTGTGTGCTCAGGGTGAATGATAAGAAGGGATGCAAAGAGATGATTTATTTAAGTAGGTGTTAGATTCTGAAGAGGTGAAGGACTGTCCTTGTCTGTCGTTGGAGTTTGAATTTAACTCTGAAAACATTGAGAAGTCACTGACCCTTTCAAACAGCCAAATGTGTTAAAGACAGTTTCCTGTGGCGAGGGTTTAGAGGGCGCACTGGGAGGGTCAAGTCTGGAGAAAGGGAGACGAGTGAGGAGGGAAGACTGGGGAGTGGCTCAGAGGTTGAACCACCTGGTCTTGACCCTGAGATGTCAATGTGAGGGTGTAATGGGTGTGTGTAGTGTGACCAGCGTTCCATTTGAGTCTACCCACTAGGAGAGAGAGAAGAGAAGGTTCTTCAAGGGCAGAGGGCTGGAGTGGCATAGAAAGACTGCACCTCTAGTTAGGGGCT